>NW_027556402.1:226197217-226289717 GCF_003287225.1 Phascolarctos cinereus | reverse complement strand
ATAATATTAAAATAGTCAAATGGTAACATTAGAGAATGCATTAATATCTAGGGGAAGACAAAACCATCTTTTCCCTCAAAGAGCTTGCAGGAGAGGGGTATGAATTGGAAGAGGGAGGTTGGAAATGGAGAGTATTTCTAGAGTCCCTTCAATGAATTCTAGAATATATTGAAGAATGGTTATGGGAAAAAAATTCAAAAATCAGTTGCCCATGATTGCCAATATTATTTCTCTCCTAGGTTCCCCTCTCATGGCCTTCATCTCCTCTCAGTTGTACTTATGCAATAGCCTACTAATTATCTTCTTATTGAAAGCCTCACCCCCTCTTCAAATCATCCTCCATGTAATTACCAAACCAACTTTCCTAAAGTACAATTGTGATCATGCCACCCAAAGATTTGTAGAATCAAATGTAAACTTTGCTTGGTATGCAGATCTCTTTACAAACCTTCCTACTTCAACTTACGCGTTACTCCCCCACAATCACTCATGGGTACATCCACACTGGTCTTGTTCCACAGCCACCATACTCTACCTCTGGAATCTGGAAATTTGTACTCGCTGGTCCCCCTGCCTGGAATGCCCTCTCTATTTATTTCTGCCTTTTAGAATCTCTGGTCTCCTTCCAAATAAAGCCCAAGATCCCCCTTCTACACGAAGCTTTTCCTCATTCCCCAAATGCTGGTATATTCCCTCCCCAAACTACCTTGCTTTCATTTTGTCCATGTCCTGTGTGTGTGTGTGTGTGTGTGTGTGTGTGTGTGTGTGTGTGTGTGTATGTATGTTTTCATTGTTCAGTCATTTTTCAGTCATGTTTGACTCTCTGTGACCCCATTTTGGGGTTTTCTGGGCAAAGATACTGGAGCAGTTTTCCATTTCCTTCTCTAGCTTATTTTATATATGAGGAAACTGAAACAAAGAAGGCTAAGTTACTCGCCCAAAGTCACAGAGCTAATCAGTGGCCAAGGCCAGATTTGAACACAGGAAGATGAGTCTTCCTGACTCCAGGCCTACCACTCTACCCAAAGTGCCACTTAGCTACCCCTGTGTTTGTGTGTGTGTGTGTGTGTGTGTGTGTGTGTGTAAATATATATATATATATATATATATACATATTCATTCAAATTATATATATATATATTCATTCAAATTATACATATATATATTCATTCAAATTATATATATATATATATATATATATATATATATATATATATAAAATTATTTGAATGTTGTCTGTCCCATTAGACTATGAGCCCCTTGAGGGCAAGTTACTGTTTTTGCCTCTTTTTGCATCCCTAGCAACTGGATATGGAAAGGGGATAACCAAGAGGCACAATGGATAGAGCACTGGGCTTGGCATCAGGAAGATCTGAGTTCAAATCTGGTCTCAAACATTTAATAACTGTGTGATCCTGGGTAAGTCACTCAAACTCTGCCTACCTCCATTTCCTCATCTGTAAAATGAGGATAATAATAACACCTGATTAACAGGATTATTGTGAGGACCAAGCTAGACACTCTTTGTAAAATGCTTTGCGAACCTTAAAGAAGTATGTAAGTGTTAACTATCATCACAATGCCTGACACATGGTAAGAGCTTAATGAATGTTTGTTGACTGACTGTATGCTCTGCTATAGTTCATCTGCTGTCTCAGCTGATTGAATGTAAGCTCCTTCAGGGTCAAAGCTATTTCACTGTGGTCTTTGTAGCCTCAGGGTCTAGTGCAGTGCCTGACTCGGAGCAAGGACTTAATATATTTGTTTGCATGCTTTGTGAATTTCTTGAGAACCTGGACTGGTGGCTTCATTGTTACTGTTGTTTTTACTTTTCTTTATATTCCTGTACTTAGTACAGCACCTGACACATAGTAGGCATGTAGTAAATGCTTGTTTGTTTTTATTTTGCTCAATTAATGAGTAAAAACTTAAAAGTAAATACATAAGAAAAATTGAGGCCAAATTTTCAACAGAGCTTTCCCTAAAAGATCTATTATTTAAAAAGCTCTGCCTTGGAACAAAGGTCTCCTTTGTACAATCTCCTATTGGAAAGGACCTCGGAAGTGATCTAGATCAACGGTCCCTGAATACAACAAGCCATCACATGGTGATGTCATTCTCACTTGGATACCTCCAATGCAGGAGAACCCACACGACCTTCCAAGGGAACCTGCTTCATTCGTGCACACTTTGAACTCTTAGGAAGCCTACATTTTCCTGTTTGTAATGAAAAGTTGTTTCTCCTAGTCTTACCCTCTGGGACCAAGCTGCCCAATCAAATCGCTGTTCTAAAGCTCTCAGGTCCCACATCATTCTTCCCTTCTGTAAGCTAAACATTCCTAATTCTTTAGATGTGGAGGTCTTTCACCATCTTCGATGCACTCTCCTCTGGCTATTCTCTAACTCATCAATATGTTCACTAAAAAGTGGTCCCCAGAACTGCAGCTAATGTTTCAGGTGCCATCTGAGCAGAGTAGGGTAGATTCGAACTATCAACTCCATCTCCTTGCTGCCAGACCTACATCCTAATGTTGATTCACATTGATCTTACAATCCACCAGAAAAAAAAAATCTAGATCTTTTTCACATAAACTTCTATATAACACCTCCCCTATCTTGAACCTGTGAAATTGCTTTTTTTCTTAAACCCGGGTGTCAGATTTAACATTTATCCTTATTAAATATCTTCCTACTCTATGTTGTTATTCAGTCATTTTTCAGTCATGTCTGACTTTTCATTTAGTTTTCTTGGCAAAGATACTGGAATGGTTTGCCATTTCCTTTTCTAGCTCATTTTACAGATCAAGAACTAGGGCAAACAGTATGAAGTGACTTGCCCAGGGTCATACAGCTAGTATATGTCTGAGGCTAGATTTGAATTCATAAAGATGAGTCTTCCTGATTCCAAGCCCAGTGTGCTATCCACTGTGACAGCTAGCTGCCCCCTCCATTCTATATGACCTAGGATTCTAAGTTATTGAGATTTTCTTTATCCTGACTGTTTGTCCAACATGTCAGTTCCCGCTCTCCAGGTTTACATTGTATATAGATATGGGAATTCTCCATGAATCAATCAAAAAGCATTATTAAGATGAAAGCACCACTACATTTAGATTGTTTCCATGTGGGTAAAAATGGAGATGGTAGCTTGAGTTGTTAGTTGCTTTATTCAAAAGGTAAATGGCAGATTTACTTAATTTAAATCTAAAATATGCTATTTTGCTTCCATAGCTAGGTGACTGTGGTTTTTTTTTTTAATTTTGGTTGTTTGTGGGGTGGGGGGTGTCCTTGAATTTTAATGAATAATTGCCTCAACTCTCCACGTCACTAAGTCTGTAGTGGCTATGATCTCATAGGATCAACTTGAACTGAACCAAGAAAAATCATTGAACGCACAATACAAGGAAATTCAGAGGGGGTAAAAGTTTTGCGTGTGATTTTCCCTGCCTTTTTAACTGAACCAAGACCACCAAGCAGAGAAAAGAGAGAGATTTAAATGTGGCATTTCCTCCCTGCTTTTTCCCGTGAATAAAAAGGGCTTTCTCCAATTTCCACATGGATGTTTACAATTCAGAAGCCAAATGGAGATACGGCCCAACTGTCCCAGCTATGTACAGAAAATACATCAATACGTTATGTCTTCCAAAGTACAGTGACCTCTCCTTGCTGCAGGTTGCTTATCTTGGATTAGAAGCAATTTGGCAGGCAGAACCCGCCTCATTCATCTTTGTATCCTCACAATGCTGAGCTCAGTGCCATGTACGCAGCAGACACTTGAGAAACACCATCAATTTGAATTGGAGAACAACCACTCCTTATCAACATTGGTCGTACGTTCCACTTTGGTATTTTCATCTCTGTGGGTCTTTCACTAGAACAGAGTTGGACTTTTTCATACTATGTTGCCCTTTGGCATGGTCTAGTGGAAAGAGAGCTTAGCGCAATACCAGCGCACAGTAAGTGCTTAATAAACTACTTGGCAAATGGGGGGGAAATAAAAGATTAAAAATGAAAAAAAATGTATTTTGGATGGGTTGACTAGAGGAGGACCTTGCTTTAAATTCTATCTCTGAACGTCCTAATCATTTGACTATCCCCACAACATTTAACCTCTATTAACTTCAGTTTCTTCATCTGTAAAATGGGGATAACAACACACTATCTATCTCATGGAATTGTCAGAAAGGAATGGTTTTATAACTCTCAAAAAACTATAGAAATATGAATAAGCAGGAGCAATCACAGGCTAGAGGGTAGGCTTCTGAATTAGGGAGACCTGGGTTCCAGTTCTGTCCATGACACATACTAGCAAGACATGCAACTTCTCATTGCCCCAGTCAACTCTTTAAGAAGATAGGTTGCAGAGAAGACATCATGATCTTCCTCTTCAAGAGCTCCCTCCACCGAGTAAATTACAGTGCAAGACATTATCATCATAACTAATATTTATATAATACTTTACGATTTGCCTAGCACTTTAAACAAATCATTTCATTTTCTCCCTACAATAACCTTGTAAGAAAGGGGTTATTATTATTCCCATTTTTATAAATGAGAAAACTGAGGCTGAAAGAAATTAAGTGATTTGCCCAAAGTAACACAGCCAGTAACTGTCAGAGGCAAGGTTACAGTACAGCACTCTATTCACCATGCCAGCTAGATGCTCATAATCACAATGGCAATAAAAACAACAGATTGGTTTGATGAGATGCTGTGTTCTCCTCCTTCCCCCCAGAAGAGAACTTGGTAATCAACCTTCTGGTTGATTTACCTTCATGAGTCCTTATATAACAGGCAACTAACCTCTTGCCAAGCTCTTAAATGAAACTTTTCTTATAGGCTAACACTAGAGTGTTTAATGCCCACCCACCCACCTAGCCTCCAGCTCTCTTCTCCAGGAAATGGAGGCATGCTCAACTATGTCCTAATTCAAGTAAGTTGAATTAGACAGAATTCGATCCTCCACCTCTCATCGTTGTTTGCTTTACACTGGCATAAACTGTGTAGGAGGTACCAGTAACGAAACCATAAACCCTGACAGTGACAAATACCCACACACATCCTCCCCCACACAGCACGATGACCATTACAGGGATGGAGAGCCAAGGCAGGCATGCCCCATGAGGCTGCAGTCACTAATGCAGTGCCTCCCAGAATCTCCTTTCCCTCTGTACTCACCGCTGCTCACAGGCCAATACGCAGAACTCACCATCGCCACTAACTCTGCCCACCATGCTCTAGAACTCTCTGCCCCAGCCTGGCTTCACATTCATCATCTTTCACCATGTGCCAAGTCTGTCTCCTTTCTCCAAGTCACTAAACTTCTCCAGGCCTCAGTTTCCTAAGATGTCAAATGAAGGGGTTAGCTTCAGTGGCCTCTAATGTCCCTTCCAGCTGTTCACTAAGATCTCATGAGATAGCCTATGCAAAGGTGAGGAGGGAGGAGGTGGCATGTTACCTACAGGCAACAGTAAAATAGGCCTATTCGACTAGAACTTAGGATGCGTGAGAGAAAATATTATTGAGTGATCATTATCATCAGCAATGCCATAGACTGGAAGTTCCCTGGGTCCAACTTTCAGTTGCATTTCTGTCTTCTGCATCCCTTGGGATGGTGCCCATGGGCACTCTCATCAAGTGATCTTTTTTTTTTTAATTAAAGATTAGGTTGGTTTGTTTGCTCTTTCTGTCAGGCAAACCTGCTTTTCTCCCAGCTAGAGTAGATGTGGCCATCAGCAACTGGGAAAGGCTCTCAACAAAAGGTAGCTATTTGATACCACTGTTTACTTATGGTCCCAAGTCGTTAATCAAAGAAACAGGTGGGAATGGATTGGGAAGCCAGGGTGTACCTTGCACCTGTAAAGAGAGGGGAGCCATAGCTGGGCCATCCGAAGAATAACATAGTCCTTAGCTGAGATTGTCAAGAGCCCTCCTTATAGAAGGGAGGTTTGGGACTGGTAACTGATTTCCTAGAGTCAGTGGATCTACGTGAAAGGAAATGAAAAATGGTGTTTCTCCTACTAAAAATTCTTTTTGAAGATATTGGCAAACTGTCATAAAGGCATAGATTACCAGGAATGGGAGGAGGCTTTAGTCTTCTAACTCTGTTCCCCTTTCTTTGTGTCCCCAGAGCTTAACACACAGTCCCCGGCACAGAGTAGGTACTTCAGAAACGCTTGTTGAGTGGACTTCACCAGACAAGCATTTCCTCTAGGAACTGACCTAGCCTTCCACGTAAAAGATCTTCAGGAAGAGAGCAACCAGTAGCTTCTGAGACAATCCATTCCACTGAATTGTTAGGAAATAATGTAGTAGGAAGAAAAGAAGAGAGAATGTCCCAGGGGAGGACAATAAGCCTAGAGTCATAGGTTATTAATCCTGGAAGAGTCTTGAGACCATGGAACATAGAATATTAGAGCTAAGAAGAACTTTGGAACATGAAATATAGAAAGACCTTAGCATATAGAATGGCGAATGTCAAAGCAATAAGACCAATAATCAGAGAATGTATCAATCAATCAATAAGCCCTGATCAAGTAGTTAGTACATGTCAGGCACTGTTTGAGATGCTGGGGATTCAAATACAAAGACCAAAATAACTTCTACTCTCAAGTATGTGATAGTACACACATGCATAAGTACATACAGAATAAATTCAAGGTTGTTTGGGAAGGAGGATACTAGCAAGACAGGTGAATTAGGGGAAATTTGTGGGGGAAAGTAGAGTTCGAGCCACAATTTAAAGGAGGAGAGGGATTCTATGTTGGAGGAAAAAGTACATTCTAAGCACAGAGGATGGCTATAGCCAAGCCAAAGGGACAAGAAATGGCATGTCATGTATATGGAACAGAGAAAATGCCAGTTTGACTAAAATCTAGAATGCAGGAAGGGAACAAATATAAAATGAGGCTAGAAAGATAGGTTGGGGCCAAGTTGTAAAGGACTTTTAAAAATGTTTATTATTATTATTATATTATTATTATTATTATTATTATTATTATTATTATTATTATTATGCTCAAAGTAAAAAGGAGCCATTGTAATTTATTGAGTAGTGGAATACTACAGCCAGATTTATCTACAGCCAGGTTTATGCTTAAGGAAAATCACCTTAGCAGCTGGGCAAAAAATGGAAATAAATAGTGACTTGCATCAGAAGACCAGGTAGAATGCCTTTGAAATCTCTTGGTATGAGGTGATGAGGACATGAACTAAGATGGTAGCTATGTGACTAGAGGGATGCAAGACATAAAACCTAGAACGCAAAACGTCAGAGCTGGAAGAGATCTTAGGAAAAATGAGTATCAGAACTGGAAGGGACATTCTACCAGAACTAGAAAGGGCATTGGAACATTGAACATAGAATGCCCAAGGTGGCCAGGCCTTAGATCAGAGAATATAGATTGTTAGAACTGGAAGGGACGTTAGAAGATGAGAGCTGGCTGTCCAAGCTAAAAGGGACCTTAACAATCATCTAATCAAACCATTTTACAGAGGAGGAAACTGAGGCAAAGAAGGAGGAAATGAGTTGCTGAAAGTCAATTAGTGGCAGGCCCTAGATTAGAATTCAGTCCTCCTGAGTCTCAGTTCATTTCCCTGAGGTAAGCTACTTCACAGGAGGCAGAATGTAGCTTAGGTTATTGAATCCTAGAAGGTAAGAGGGTGATTTGCCCCATGATATATGACAAAGGTAGTTTTATTCCTGGCAGAATGAAGAGAGAAACCAGGAAAGGTTTCAACCTCATACTTTGTGGCCTGATTCTACTCCTGAAATTCCAATATTAATTTAGCTCAAGGTTCTAGAGGCAAGTTTGGGTTTTTTTGTTTGTTTTTGTTGTTGTTGCTGTTTTTGTTTGGTTTTTTGTTTGTTTTTGGGGGGGCTTTTTTGGGTTAGTCAATGAGGTTAAGTGACTTGCCCAAGGTCATACAGTTAGTAAGTGTTATGTGTCTGAGGCCACGTTTGAACTCAGGTCCTCCTGAGTTCAGGTCCGGTGTTCTATCCACTGTGCCACCTAGCTGCCCCTTTTGTTGTTCTTTTGGAGGCAATGAGGTTAAGAGACTTGCCCAGCGTCACACAGCTAGTAAGTGTCTGTGGCTGGATTTGAACTCATGAAGATGAATCCTCCTGGTTCCAAGCCCTGTGCTCTATGCACTATGGCGCCACCTAGCTAACGCCTTATAATGAGAACTCTAGTTCTAGTCTTGGCTCTGATACTACTAACAGAACGAGCCCCGATCTAATGGCCATGTGAAGTATCTATCTCAGACTCCTTGCCTTTTTGGTCATTTGCGGGGGAGGGAAGGGCTGTCACATACCCTCCTGAGACCTAAGTAGAAGCACGACTTTGAGGACAGGAGATGCTCCATTAACATTGTTTGATGAATGAAAATAGAATGATGATAAACATCATTCAGACAGACACATATTCCTTACAGTGTGTGTAAAACGTCTGAAACAGAGAATCTCATCCCACTATCACCAGGAGACAAACGGAAGGTGACACAGACCTGACAAAGAAGTGATGAGTACTAATTGCCCATTATGATGAAGCATAGAATGCAGCGGATGCCTCTTTGCTGCATCTCTTGTAGAAATCATCAGAAAGCCCTCAGAGGCTGAAAAGGATGGACAAGTTCTCCTTTGGGTATCCAGTTGCTCAGATCACTCCTTTGATCTAACACTATATTTCCTTTTTAGTATTATTATTTCAAAATGCTTAAAGCTGCATTCATCTCTCAGATACTAGGACATGGGAGCAAATTACATCTAGATTAATGACTATGGGGAGTGATGATAAACTTGGGAGAAGGAATGTTTACTTTATACTTAAAATGTTTCTTTGATTTCTTTGATGAGAGGACTTACTCTGTCCTCTGATTATGATGGCAACCTCTCCACAAGTGAGCTAATGTATTGAAAGCAATTTGTCAACCATGATATAAATATAAATTTTATTTACTGTAAAACTTTCCTAGATGGTCTTTGAATGTTAGTGTGTACAAAAAAATCAGTGTGATATGGTGGAGAGAACACTGAACTTGGAGCCAGGAAGAACTGGTGTGGAATCTTGCCTCAAATGCTCGTTAGTTACATGACAGCAGGAAAGTCACAAAACTCCCTTCTACCTTGTTTAGTAATAATAGTAAGAAGAAGAAGAAACAACTAACATTTCTATAGTGCTTGCTGTGTGTTAATACAGTTCTTAGTGGCTTAGATTACTATCTAATTTTCTCATCTATAAAATGAGGACATTGGACTTGATAATTTCTCAGCTCCTTCCCAGCCCTATATATATGATCTAATGAACCTATTGATAAATCTCTCCAAACCTGACTGATAGCTTGACAATCTCTCACTGGATTAATGTGATGAAAACTATTCTTATGCATTATTATAGTGTGAAGATACTTGCCCCCATCTAGTGCCCAACCAAACTTGTTCCAGGTGCCAAAATTCCTAGTCTCAGCACTGTTGGTAAGGTTTGTGGAATTGTTTTTGGTTTTGTTTGGAATGAGAGGAGGCAAATAGATGTCAAAGCCTAGGAAACTTACCAAGAAAAGATAGTTAGGGGATAGGAAGAGGAGGGAAACAAGAGCCTTGAGAATAGTAGGAAAAGAGAAAATGGAAAGGGGGGTGGAATAAAGCAAGAAATTGATTTAGAAGCCCATTTTTCCTTCAAGAAGCTACAGTGTTTCATGAAAAGGAAGCCAAGAGACCATAGGCTGGTCATTAAATCTAACTAAACCTGAGTTTCTTCATCCATAAAATGGAGATAATACCTTACTAACTATCTCAATAGGCTATTGTGACAAAGGTATTCTGTGACTTCACAGTGCTATAGGTATGAAAATGTCAATTAATTCTTAATTTTGCTCCACAATCTTTACGGAAATATGTAATTTTTACTAAAGTATGCTGCATAGTTCCTAGCATGGGGGTATTCAAAGGGGAAGGGTCACAACATAAGTCTGAGCCACTGAAAACCCTGCCCAAGGGGCTGATGTCATGGAGCCTTGAAGATATATAGCATGTACTGGAGATGTCAGATTTGGCTCTCGATTTGATGGAAGGAAGGAGGGAAGGAAGAAGGGAAGGAAGAAGGAAGGAAGGAAGAAGGAAGGAAGGAAGGAAGGAAGGAAGGAAGGAAGGAAGGAAGGAAGGAAGGAAGGAAGGAAGGAGGGAGGGAGGGAGGGAGGGAGAGATCACAGACATGGTGTGTGCAGCCATAAGGTCTTTGATTAACATGCCCTTTCCGTAATGTTTCCAAAACTAGAGGCAAAAAGGAGGAGAGGGTGAGAAGGGCACATGCATGGATTTGAGATTAGCATCAATTAAATAAATTGAATGGTGAGTGTGAGTCAGGCTACATAGGGAGAAGTCTAACTAATCTGGAACCCTGGGCCACAGAGTGGGAGATGGAACACTGAATAAGAGACAGAGGCTTAGATGAGTAAATCTAAGGGGCATGGGAACACCGGACTGGAATTAGGAACCCTGTGATATGGACTTGATTCTGCTCTGAACTTGCTATGTGACCATGGGCAGGACACTTCCACTCTCTGATCCTTTTCTTCCACATCTGGAGACTGGAGGTGGGGGGGATGAGGGAGGAGTGGACAACGACCCCATTTAAAACTCTGCCTTTAAGGCCTGGATTTAGGGGGAGTAGCCGGTCACTCCTCCAATCCAGCAATTCCATAGCACATTTCCTGTATTCAATCACAAAAGCCAAATACATTTGTTTTCACCTTGGCACCAAAGGCTAATCCAGGAGGTTGGAGACCAATGTCCATGAAGCTTTTCCTCTCTTCAATAAGTCCCTAACCACAAGGGACAAAAATACAGGATCCCTTTTTTAAGTCTGCCAGGCAGAGAATACCACAAATCACTGGCACACATTTTGGAATTAACTGAGTTCTTCTGAGAACAGAGGTCATGTTTTGCCACTAATTATGTCTGGATTATCCATCATTTCTGCAAGAAAGAGTTTTCTCAAGGTTGTAAATATTTTCTCAGCTCAGGGTCTTAATGTTCTATTTCATAACTAGCTACCTGGGAATGAGTTCTTAAAGTGAATTGGGATTGGAGATTGCTGTAGAGGTAAACGGACCTTTCTTCAAACCTATAAGACTTTCAAAGCCCCTGCCTCAGCACCTCAAAAATTTTCTTTTCATTCTTACTAATTAATCAATCAACAGGCATTTATTAAACTACAATGTACCAGGCACTATGCTGGGTGCTGCATATACAAAGACATAGTCTCTACATATAGACAAGGACACAGTTCTTGCCTCAAAGAGTTCACACTCTTTAGGGGAGACAATATGTGCAAATAAAAGTCCATACTCAATCAATAAGCATTTATTAAGCACCTGCTGTGGACAAGGCATTGTTCTTGGTGTTGGGTTTATTAAGAAAAAGAATTAAACAGTACCTACCTTAGGGAGCTTACATTTTATTGGGTGTCTACCTATCGTTACAAATGTTGTAAATTCTTCTTGTGTCCATACTCAATGGGGTGTTGGTTCCAGTAGACAAGATGACTTGACTTTCTGGTTCCTGGGACACATTTTATCACCACTGAAGGAGCACAGACCGCCTCACCCAACTCTCAAATTCAGAATGTTGGATGGGATGAGTTTTGTTAGCAGTTGTGGTGAGATTCCATATGCTGTGTGTGTCAAAACTGAAGATAATTTTTGTTTGGATCTAATAAACCAACAGACCTTCTTCTGCAGACAAAGATATTGTAAAACTGGCCCGACTGTGAAGCTTTATGTATGGCTCCCAGGCATTAACGACTTGATAGAACACACCTGCAGGTTAAGAATGAGAGTGTATGGTAAACATGTGTGGATGAGGCTACCTTCATTCTTATTGGTTTGGGAGAACAAAGGAAGGTGGAGAAGAATGCTGATTAACCCTTTACCTGGGGAGAACGGGGAGCCTCTCACAAACTAGTACAGTAGTCATAATTTCCATTTGTAAAATGCATATGCCTGACAACGAATGAAAGTTTGTATTCAGGCTCTCAGACTGGAGGGTGCTGATGTACTCTCTCCCTAATGGTGTAATGTCACTTTAATTCCTTATTCCTTCTCTCCCATACTGATATGTGATAATTTCCCCATCTGCCGTATTCCAAATCATCCAGGAGTCACTTCTGATCTTCCCTCTCCTTGACAGAATACTACATATATACATATTATACACACACACACACACACACACACACACACACACACACACACACATATATATATAATATATCTGTATCTATATATATATATCTATATCTATATCTATATCTATATATATATATATCTATATCTATAGATAGATGGATGGATGGATGGATGGATAGATGGATGGATGGATGGATGGATGGATGGATGGATGGATGGATGGATGGATGGATGGATGGATAGATAGATAGATAAATAGATAGATAGATAGACAGATAGATAGATAGATAAAATCTCCCAATGGGAAAGGATTTGAATGTCCACCTAGCCTCGTCTATGTCTGTAGAAAAATGTTTGTCCTGGATAAGTGACAGTCTAGCTTTTGCTGCAGTGAAGTAGGAAAATACCCCTTCCTGGGGTACTTGTTCTACTTTTAGATAACTCTACTTCTTAGGAAAGTTGTCGCTAGGCTTATCATTCGGTAGTTCAGTCACATCCCAACCTTCCTGACCTCATGGATCATACTGTCCATGAGGTTTTCTTGGCAAATATACTGGAATGGTTTGTCATTTCTTTCTCCAGCTCATTTTGCCAATGAGGAAACTGAGGTTAAGTGGCTCGTCCAGGGTGACACAGTTAGTGTCTGCGGTGGAATTTGAACTCAGGTCTTCCTGACTCCATACCCAGCACTTTACACATTGAGCCATGTAGCTGTGTCTTTTTTTCTTTACATACAGTTTATTTCTGGCATCCTAAATCTATCCATTGTTCCTTAGTTCTCCCATCTGGGGCCAAACAGAACAGTTTAATTCTTCTTTAAAATGACAGCCATTCAAATACTTGACAATAGCTCTTTCCCCACCCTTTCCAAATCCCCTTAACCACACCTCCAAACTAACCCCACCCTGAGGCAGCATGGTCTAGTAGAAAGACCAGTGAATTTGGAGATGGAAAACAGGCTCAAATCTAACATTGCCTGTACAAACTAAGACAAATCACCTGACCTTTATGAGCATCAGCTCCCCATCTTTAAAAAAAAGGTATTGGACTACATGACCTCTGAAGTCCTTTATAACTTTAAATCTGTGATCCTATGATCGCTAGTTAATGATGAAGCCTAATTTGTCACTATCATTTATGACTTTTTGCATTGCTTCATTTTTTTAAACTTTTGTATTTTTAAATTCAATTTTATTTTAATTTAAATTCCAAATTTTCTCTCCTTTTTCTTTCTCCCATCTATTGAGATTCTATGGTTATGTAATAGAGTCAGATCTTAGTTAGATCTTCCCAAGTATACTGAAATCTCCCAGAAGATAGATGCCATAATCCTATTTATTTCCCTCACAGGTTCAAATATAGAGGTGGATCTAGAATGAGGACTCAGTAATTCCTCGATTCTTGCTACATTGTGGACAAGAATCGGTCTAAGATCTCCAAACCACAAATGAAAACAAAAGCAGAGACAAGACAGGAAAGCCATATGGGAATAAGCAGAGAGCAGATATCTCTTTGATGTTGAGGGGAAGCTCAAGACTCTTCACTCCCCACCACCACCCAGCCCCTTTTATTTTTGAAGGAATGAGTTCCATTTGACTAATATTTGAGTATATGTCAATCTATAAATCAGTTAAGAGATTTCTTTGTCCTACTCAAACAACATTTTTTTTAAAGAAGTGATTTGATACATCTCTAACATTTGAGTCTATATCAATCCATCAGTCACTTAAGATATGGCCTTGAATGCATTTAAATTCCTAAATCACTTAAGGCTGATTGATATCACATTACCTTTCTTCAAGTCACTTTATACCTCAGCTGTTATCTCATATGTTTGTGCCTTTGCAAAGATTATTCCAGATGCCTGGAATCAACTTTCTCTTCACCTCCACTTCTTAGAATTCCTAATTCCCTTTAAAGTTCAACTCAGGGACCATGACTTATAAGAAACCTTTCCTAATTGCCTTCCCAGGAGTTGTTTTCTATTTCTGTATCTGTGTAGAAATTGTTTCTCCCTGTGAGAGCGAATATTTCTTGAGAACAGATCTTGTTTCATTTCTGTTTTTGTATCCCCATCAACTAGCAGAGTTTCTGACACAGTCCATGCTTAACACATAAATACTTGTGGAATTAAATTGTGTTGAAAGGAACTCACTAAGAGGCCCAGAGCCATCTTGTTTTCTTTTTATGAGGTAATAGCACTTCCGATCTAAAAGTAGCAGATTGAACTTACCTATCTGGCAATATCACCACTCTTAAACACAGCTGTTAGCCAGAAAGGACATTTCATTGTCACAGTCCTCTCCAGTTATATTGAACTTCATACATTTTACTCATAGAATACTTTGGGCTTTTACTCTGGATTTATTGACTCCTATTTTCCACATGATTGTAAGACAGTCGGTCTAATTGTAGATAGATTAGAAGAAGCCCATTAGAAGGTGATGGGGAAGCTTCTATGGGCAGGTACACTGATGAGAGTGAAAATAGATACTTGGAAGCAAGGAAAGCGATTTTAAAGCTAATAAAAAGCTTAGAAGCCTGTGGTCATTTTGTGTAGAGTCATATCAGCCAAAACAAATATATTTTGGCATATGATAGAAGGGCAACATTAGTCGTGTTTATCCTAAGAAAGCATAACTAGGAGTCATGGGGAGAAATGAATCAGAATCACAGTCACAAAATAAGAAAGTTGGGAGGGACCTCAATGACTACCTAGTCCAACCCATACCCAGAAAGAGTCTCCACTCAAATGTACCTTACAAGTGGTACCTAGCCTCTACTGGAAGATCCACAAGGACAAGAAATCTCCCACTTCTCAAGGCAGTTCATTGCACCTTTGGACAGCTCTGGTGCTTAGGCAGTCATCCCTGACAATCAAATTTGAATACGTACCAATTACTCTTAGCTGGGCTTCTGTTCTGCCCCATGGGGCTAAACAAAGCAAGTCTACCCCTCCCACACACACACACACACACACTTTTTCTATAAGATGGCTTTTCAAAACTTTAAGACAACTGTCCTTCCTTCCTTACTCCCAGACTTCTCCTCTCCAACTTAAACATGCCTAGTTCCTTAAAATGATTTTCATACAACATGCACTCAAGTCCCTCTACCATCCTGATTGCCTTCCTCAAACTCTCCGCCATGGTCCTCAAGGTGCAACAGACAAGCAGATGGTCATGCTGCATCATCATCATCATCATCATCATCATCATCATCATCATCATAACTAACATTTATGTAGTGCTTACTATATCCCAAGCACTATACTCAGCACTTTACGACAGTTTTCTAGTTTGATCTCATCTGAATCTACATTAATGTCATTACCTACCACTGATAAAACCATATCAGTTTCTGAGGTTGAACCATCTGGCAGTGCCAACAGCTTTCTTCTCTGGGTCTCCAATAAATGCACTTGCAGGAGCCATTGCCAGGCTACATCTCTTGTTTCCCAGGACGATGGCTGCAGACAATGGGATGGAAACATTGTCACTCCCAAGGCTTTTGGGTTCAAGGTGCCAGCCTGTCTCCAACAAGGTCTGAGGAAAGATGGTGGTCGAGGTGATTTGGCTTGCCCAGTGCATACTATCTCCTGTCTCTCCTTCACCTCAGGGTGCCTTTATGCTTAATCTAGGCTGACATGCTTGCCCTGTAAATGACAGATAGTTGGCAGTTGCTGAGGATGGCTAAACCCCTCTCTATAGCAATCGCTTCATAAATGATGGGGAATAATAGCTTTAAAAAGTTGTTGTTTTCCATTTAATATTTTATTTTATTTTCTCCTCAATTACATGTAATGCTGTTCTTGTTTGTAACCAAAATTATGATTTCATTGGCAGAGAAAGTATAGGTGTAGAACATCCTCCACCAATTTACCTTCTTGCTTAAATTTAGCAATTTACCTTCTTAGCTAAAAAAAAACAACAACAAAAAAAACCAACACTGTTTTAGCAATTTACATAATAGGGGTACTGAGTTTGGGAAACAGAAAGATATAATGGGGAAAGTCCTGAACTTTGTAGTCATATCATTTACATTCAGATCCCAGCTCTGTAACTTACTTACTCAAATGGCCTTGAGAAAGTAAGTCTTTGCTTCTCTGGTCTTTACCTTCCCCATTTGTAAAAAGAGGCTGTTGAATTAGATGAACCTCTAAGGTCCAACCTACCTCTGGATCTATGAATTATGAACGTATGAATATCCCACATAGCATTTGAGTCCTAATATTTCTACTATATGATGTTGCCAAGAGAGGGAGGTAAAGGGTGGGAAAAGTGTTTAAGAATTTAGGGAATCCTTAACCTAGGAACTATTTCTAGCCCAAAGAATCTCTAAAATGTCTAACACTTTGGTTTGGGGGGGGGAAGGAAAGAGAAAGGAAGGAGGGAAGGAAGGAAGGAGGGAAGGAAGGAAGGAAGGAGGGAAAGAAGGAAGGAAGGAGGAAGGAGGAAGAGGGAAGGAAGGAAGGAAGGAGGGAAGGAAGGAAGGAAGGAGGGAAGGAAGGAAGGAAGGAGGGAAGGAAGGAAGGAAGGAGGAAGGAAGGAAGGAAGGAAGGAAGGAAGGAAGGAAGGAAGGAAGGAAGGAAGGAAGGAAGGAAGGAAGACAAAGAGGTAAAGTTAGTTGAGTAAAGTAATTCTTATTCTCAGATAGACTAAGAATGGCTTAATTTTAAGGCCCCTACCTAAATAAAATTTACTCCCTACTCTAAACAGCATGAACTTCCTGAGTCCCCACACAAAAGCTGTTCCCACCTTAATTATCACATCTATTGTAATCCTGTTTTTTAGTGTTAATCAGTTACCAAACATACAGAGGTATGTAGTATTGACACAGATGGTTTGGGGGATCTATATGATTGTTTGCCAAGTCCCAAATGGATACAATGTCTTTGTCAACAAGGTGGGTAAAGGTTTTTGTTAAGGTTGCTTTAGTGAATATGTTTGCTTTGCAGCCCTAAAGAGTCATATCACAATGGAGAAGGACCACAATAGAAGCAGAATTAGAAGACTAAGGCTGTAGTAGGAATATAGAAATTTTGTAACTCCCATATGAAAAGGTGGATTCATAAAAGAATCTTAGAATTACATCAGAATGAGAAAGGACCTCAGAAGTCATTTAGTTTAAACTATGCCTGAAAACTAGGCCCCCCTTCCCCATCATTATGGTCATCTAGTCTCCTCTGGAAGACCTCTAATATTGGGGAGCCCATCACCTGTCAAGGTTGCCCATTCCGTTTTTGGATAGCTCTATCTGATAGGAAGTTTTGGTTTTCTGTTTCTTTGTTTCCTAATGTTTAAGCCTTACACTAGAGCCACTGCAAATTTTCCCCACTTCTCTATTCTATGGGACCAAGCTGAATAATTCTTAATTCCTCTTAAACATAACACCTCTTCAAACACTTGAAAACAGTTACCATGTAGCATTAGAATGTTAGAGATTTGTAGTTAAAGGACCTTGGTTCAAATCTTACCTCTGCCACTTTTAGTTGCAAGACCTTCAGCAATTCACTTGATCTCTCTAAGCATCAGTTTCCAAATGAGGAAGTTGGAATAGATGTTTTCTAAGGCCCCTTCCAATTCTAAATCTAGGATCCTATCATGACCTGTAGGCTAAAGAGCTCCAACCAAGTCCTTCGATGGCACAATCTAAACCATCCTGATTCTCCTCCCTTCGTATAGTCTTCAACATTTTCCCTAAAATATAGCACTTGGAACTAAACACAAAATCAATTTATGGCTACAATGGGGCTATCACCTCCCTAGTCCAGTATTATGGCTATCTGAATGTAACCTAAAACTTAGCATTAGCATTTTTGGTTCCCACGTCAAATTGTTGATTCATTTTGAGCTTTGAGTTCACTAAATGTTTTCAGATCAAAAGATAATAATAGGTCATGGGCTCATCAATGTGGAGTGTGAAGAGACCTTATAGGAAAGTGGGTTCAATCCCTTCATTTTATAGATGAGAAAACTTTGGCACAGAGGTGAAGTAACTGACGCAGCCAGTAAGGGTGTGAGATGACATTCAAACCCAGGTTTTCCTGCATCCAGATTCAGCTCAATATCCACTGGAGCATGTTGTTTTCTAGCCATGCCTCCTCCATTTTGTACTTGGGAAGATGTTGTGTGGTTGGGTTTTGTTTTACTTTTTTGGTTAACCCAAGTATATTGCTTCATTTGTTTGGTTCAAGAGAGTAGAACCAGGAGCGATGGGTGGTAATTGAAAGGTTTGATGTCAGAGAAAAAACAAAACTTTCCAATAATTAGTGCTGTCCAAAAAGTAAGACGGACATTCTAGAGAGGCGATGCATTCCCCTTGCAAGGTAAGGAGGGGTTATAATTTATAGACTGGAGATCTTCAAGCAGTTGTTAGGATATTATAATAAAGATTCCCTATATATATGGAATGGATTAGAGAGCTATTAGGCTCCTTCCAATTTTCAGTTCTGTGATTCTTTGGTTCTTTGACTTTCCATTAAAATTCATTCTCCTTAAATTTGTCCCAAAGTTCTAGACAATCGATACCTTTCTGCATGTTGATTCTCATCTGGTGTGGAAATTGTACCTCCTAGCTTCCTATTACTCTACTGGTAAAATTAATAAGCATGCCATCTATACATTCATGAAGGTCATTCATAAAATTTTTAATGCCATAAGAACAAGGACAGAGCCTTGGAGCACTTCCTCCTTTCCACATTCCCTTTCCACTATCATAGGATCAATCAGTTCTTTTACTGTGTTTACTGCTTCATGCCAAGATATCTTGATGAAAGGATCCCAGGTAATATAACTGTGGTCACCTGTCTTAACAGGCCATTAATACCATTTCCCAAAGACAAGGGAAATATTCACCGACAAGATGAACTTAATTTATCGATCTACGATCATTAGGAGCAAAATTGGGAAGAAGGAAGAGGAGGAATGTCTTCACAGCAAATTGATCTTGTACTTTTTACCTTCTGCAAATGGCTTTCCTCACAGTTGTGGACATTGAGTCTCATAGATGTAGATGTTATCCCCATTTTACAGTTGAAAAAACTAAGACAGAGAGAGATTAAATGACTTGCCCAGGATCACATAGCTAGTAAATGTCTGAGGCTAGATTCAAACTCATGCCTTCCCAATTCCAGGCACTCTACCCACCTCCCATTAGATTGAAGTTCCTTGAGGTCAGGGATTATCTTTTGCCTTTTTTATATCTCTGGCACTTAGCACAGTGCCTGGCACATAGCAGGCATTTAATAAATGTTTATTGAACTGTCCACTGTTAACTGTAGTCCTTTAACTCCAGAGCCAATGTGCATTCCTTTCCATGTTGAATTGAATAGTGTATAGACTGTGGGGGAGGGGGTTGGCCTCAGGAAGCCCTGGTTTCAAATCTTCCCTTTCTCTGACATTTAATAGCTATGTCACCATGAGTATTTAACCTCTCTAAGCCTGAGGCAGCTCTCTATTATTTGTCTCCTGATGGCTTGTGATTGGCATTGGTGGTGTTGCTGGGTAATTAAGTCACTGAAGCTTCATTTCTTTAGCTATGCTATTTTGTTCACAATGTTTTTGGAGAAAGGAATGTGGATTTCTCTTTAGAGGGGAAGAGATCAGGCGTAATTCCACTAGGAAGAGGAAGCCAAAGTGATTGAGTAGTGTGCTCTCTTTCACGTGTTTGCCATGTCTGGCTCGTTTTCTCTTCAGATGAACTTTAAAACTGCTGAAGTTAAAGCTAGTATCGTGACATCCCCAGAAGCCATCTAAGAAAGCAACTCAGGCATGAGGAAGGAAATAGGAGTGGCCCAAGGTAGATTTACTGATGTCTTCTCTCCCCTAGCTGCTTTAAAACTGGAGAGTGAGGTCACAACCCAGGATGTGGGGTAGCATCTGTCAGCAAGGGCTCACTCTCTGGTGCCTACAGGAATCCTCCCTTTCAAGTGATTATAAAGGAAGAATAAAAAATGAACTCAAGGAATAAGAGCCTTCAGCTGAGTCAGGGTAATGGCATCCTAAACAAAACCATCTGATAGCAGGAGAGGAATCTGAAAATTAAATTCCGATGTAGGTGTTATGGTGAAAGGCCAGTGGAAAGGGGATGATAGAAAGAGAGCTGGCTTTGGAACCTTGAATATTCGAATCAGACCCATATCAGTGGTGGAGCCATGAGCCTCTAAGTGCGCTAGGCCACTGACATCAAATTCAAATAGAAATGGCAGATAAGCCATGCATACGAATTCCTGTAGACTTCATATTGATTTAGAAAGCCACATATTAACATTATATGTTGTTTATTTTGTTAAATATTTCCCAATTACATTTTAATCTGGTTCTGGTTGCAAGTGGGAAGAGTGTTGTGACTACTGTTCTAGTCAATTAATACCAAGACAATAAATTGCAGAGAAGATGCCAATCTGCATTGGTAGAGGGAGTTTCCTCACCTAGAGGTTCCCTATACCAATGAAATCACAGATCCATTCCCTATTCCTATCCCCTTCATTGCTATGAATTCAAATCACCTTCCTGTAGTTTCCAAATCTACATATCCAGACCTCAGCAAGAAAAAAATGTGTATTCAGAATCATAATTTTTAAGACACCGATTCTATTTTTCAGATATGAATTAGACTAGAGAATTACTGAAAGCCCTTCTAAACTTGAAATTATATGGACAAGTCACCTCTCTAAAATGTTATAATCTATAAAATGAGGATAGTAATACTCAATCAAGTGACCTCAGAGGATTATTTAAAAGGATCCAAGAAGATTATTCTAGAAGATTATTCTAGAGTCATGGGAACACAAATTTCAGGATGGAAATGTGCCTAGCAATCTAGGCCAGTCTCTTCATTTTAGAGACCATTCAGTTAGAAAATGGGAGAGAAGGCAAATCTATTTACCTTCCACTACATTCAGCTTTATAAATCATACTATACTATCCTTCACTTCCAAAGAGGCGAGATTTCAGCAGCATGTGTACTCTGTCCATCAATGCTGATTGTGATCTTTCCAAACTTGAGTAGATAACAATTGTGGGCAAAAATTAACTATCACCTAATGGCCAGCCTCTTAGGCTGGTTTGCAAAACAGAGATACTCAATCCCTTGCCAAGCCAATAACATGTGACATCTATGTATCAGGGATAGACCCTATGCTGGCAGAGCCTTTAAAAACCCAGGTTCACCTTTTCATTATGATGAAGATTCAGCAGAGAACTTAAGAAGAGAATAGAAATAGACGTAATCTTTATTATAGTTAGCATCATACACACCAACCCCTCAATGGATATCTTTAATTAGAGGCTGAAAGACCTGGTTATATTGATTATTGTCAAGGTCATTCCTAGTTTTAATCAAACAATCAATAAGCATTTATTAGCACCGACTGTTTGCCAGGGAGTATGCTGTGAATGGGGAACAAAAATATGAAGCATGAAATAATCCCCATTCTCAAAGAACTTACATTGAACCAAATGGTCTTTGAGGCTGCTTTTAGTTCTGAGATTCTCTGTTGATAAGTATAAGCACCTATGAGTAGCAGCTTTGTCTTCCTTATATTTCCATAGACTCTATGCTTCCTCACACACAGAGCTGACACTCTGAAAACATTCATTGATTGACTTACTGATGGGTTTCAGTGGCACTGTACCTGGGTGGGTGTTCACCAAAGGTAATAAAAGCCTTTGGGGATCCATTTCTGCTTTCAAAACATTTCCTACTCATGTTTCCACCATGTCTTTCTATCAGAAGTGAGGGAGAGAAACCTAAGTTCAAATTCTGCATCCAATACTTACTAGCTATCTGACCCTGGGCAAGTCTCTTAGCCTTAGTTTTTTCATCTATTAAAAAAATAGCATCCACCTTTCAGAGTTGTTTTAAGAATCAAACAACGTACACGAAACCCTTTAAAAACCTCAAAGCATTTTATAAAGGCTTATCATTATTATTACTGTGCCTTGAGCAAATTACTCAACTTCCCTTAGTTTTTAGTTAAGTTATTTAATTACTAAACCTCAGTTTCTTCATCTGTAAAATGGAAGTAATAACACCTGGTTCACAGGATTGTTGTGAAGATCAAATAAGATAATACATTTAATGTACTTTTCCTACCTTTCATCTACAGAAATATTAGCTTATTATGGGCTTCCCACATTGCCTCTGTCATAATGTAATCATTACTCCACAGTACCGCACACGTTCAGTAAATATTAGTGGGTAAAGTGGTATCTTTTTGCCCTCTGGAGGAAAATTAATAAAACCTAAAGGTTCAATCTTGGTTAGAAGGCATAAAAAGAGGTAAGTGCTGGCCACCACATTGTAAAGGCAAATTCCTCTACTCGCCACACAATTTCCTCGCTGACCTCTCAATATTCCACCCTGTTCAATTTCAGCTGCCAGAGTAAAGAGACAAATCTGTTTGCGTTCAGCCTCCAGGAGAATCATGCGGCCTTAAGATAAGGCTCATTAGCTGAATTCTGTTGGTGTTCAGTCATTTCAGTTGTGTCTGACTCTTCATGACCCCATTTGGGCTTTTCTTAGCAAAGTTGCTGAAGTGGTTTGTCATTTCCTTCTGCAGCTCATTTTTACAGATGAGGAAACTGAGGCAAAGAGGGTTAAGTGACTTGTCCGGGTCACACAGATAGTTTTGAACTCAGGTCTTCCTGACTCCAGGCCTGCTGCTCTATCCGCTAAGCCACCTAGCTGCCCTTGCTAGCCAGCTACTGCCTCCTTTTCTCTTTCTGTTCCAGTGAAGGTAGTCAACTACTGTTCCCCATCAGAAAGTGAGCTCAAGAACAAAAACCATCTTTCCTATTTCTAATATCCTAGTTTGGTATACAGCTTTGCACATAGTAAGTACTTAATAAATGCTGCAGTCATTTATCAATAATATTCCATCTCCAATCTTTGTAACAACAACAATAATAATAGCTTTTATATAACACTTCCTATGTGCCAGGCACTGTGCTAAAAGCCTTACAAATATTATTCATCTCATTTTATCCTCACAATAATCCCTGGGAAGTAGGTGCTATTATTATCACTATTTTACAGATGAGGAAACTGAGTCAAACCGAGGTTAAATGACTTACCAAGAGTCACACAGCCAGCAAGTTTCTGAGGTCACATTTGAACTCAGGTCTTCCTGACTCTGGGCCTGGCACTGTGTGTACTATGCAAACAGCTACCTGTCATCTGTGTACCTTTGGACACGCTGGTCCCCCACACCTGGGATGTCTTTCATCCTCATTTTTGTCTCTTGGAATCCCTAGCTTCCTTCAGGTAGCACTTGGCTTCCCCATCACTGAAAGACCTCCAGCAGAGGCTACATGCGCACTCAAGGGCATTTTGAAGAAAGGAATCCTGTGTCACGTTGAGGTTGAGTTAGATGGCCTCTACAAATCTCTTTCAGCTCTAAAAATGCAGTGATTTTCTGATATCTCATAATCATTTCACTGCCTTGGTAAAAGATACAAGCATAGGAAAGTCAGAAATGTAAAGGTCTGGAATTGAATCAACAGAGAGCGCTTTCTTCGTAAACTGGAGCCTGGGCTAGCTGCCACGTCTAAAATAGCAATCCAAGAGAAAGAATATTGGCTCTCAGGTCAGAGGATCTGTGTTCAAATACTATTTTCAATACTTCCTATGTGACCTTGGGCAAGTCACTTCAGTTTTCTCAGCCTCAGTTTCTTCATCTGTAAAATTAGTAGATAGGACTTGATGATCTCTAACATCCCCTCCAACTCGAAATCAATGGTCCTGTGATCTTAAGATTCTGGGACTCCAGAATTTCTGTTGATTACTTAATTTAATTAATTATATTTAATGATGCCTTTTAATTTAATTAATTACTTCAGACTAGAGGCTACATTTGAGCTTTCATTCAGGAAAGCACTTCTCTCAAATTATCTTTTCAGCTGAATTCCTAATTAAACTCAAACTAGTTTCCCTCAAAAAACTGGCTGTCATAAAAATGGACATGATAATCCAGTTGGGGTCATGGTGGTGGTCATGTCCATTTTGGAGAAAGCATTATGACAGCCAGTCATAATTAAGCTGTCTAATTATAATATCCAAAAATCTGACCCTAGAAAAGATAAGAAAATGTATTTTTTCTAGCTTACTTATAAAGGAGGAAGAGTATAGATGTAGAAGATTGCATGTCCCATCAGACTCAGTTGGTGTGAGTTTTACTGAATTGCTTTTATTAAAAAAAAAAACAACCTTATTTGTTTTTTATTCTGTTAGAAAGGATGGCTTTGGGGCAGCTAGGTGACACAGTGCATACAGCACTGGCCCTGAAGACAGGAGGACCTGAGTTCAAATCCAGCCTCAGACCAAACACCTGACACTTACTAGCTGTATGACCCTGGGCAAATCACTTAACCCCAATTGCCTAAAAATTTAAAAAATAAAAATAAATGAATGAATGAATGAATAAGTGAATGAATGGATAGGTAGATAGATAGATAGATAGATAGATAGATGATGGATGAATGAATGAATAAATAGATAAACAGATAAACAAATGAATGAATGAATGAACGAATGAATGAATAAATAAATAAATAAATAAAAATAGGGAAATAAATAAATAAATAAATAAATGAATGAACAGTGGAGGGATGGCTTCATTGCTAAAGGATGCAGAAGGGAAGAAATGCATTGGGAAATGGAAATGACATAAAAATAAAAGAAAGCACTTAAAAATTTAAAAAGAGGATTATGGAGCAGGATGGATGGACAGAGGTGATGGAAGCTCTTCCATGCAGCCAACACTATTCCTAGCAGGGTCAGGACCAGGAAGGGCTTGGACCAGGTGAAGGAGGGGTATGGGCAGATGGGGGGGTATTCTTAGTAGTGTACTGTGACACTGTGGATAATGAGGTGAGGGCAGATCACATAAGCAGTCAGAGTTCAGGTACCAGCTTAACAGATGGAGAGTCGGGGGAAAGACCTAAGGCAGGAGTCCTGACTCTATGCCAGGATGAAGACTTCAACAAAATCTTCGAAATTCCTTGTGTAATATATTGTAGAGAGAATTGCTGTTCAGATAAAGGTGCCTTCTAACAGCACATCCAAGTCTAATGTGATGTTTCAATGAAGTAATTAGCATAATTCTATCAGCAAAATCTCAGGGAGTCAATGCTAGGGGAGAATCAACAAACAGATCAATCAGTCAGTCATCAAGCAGTCATGGAGGCTTCTTCCATAGCCAAGCACCATTCTAGGCTCTCTGGATTTAAACACAGAATCGAGACAATCCCTTCCCTCAAGTTACTCTCATTCTAGTGTGGGATTGGAGTGGGTTATAGCAGGTATATAGATAAACGCATGATCTAACACCTGTGGGAATAAGGAAACATCTCTTGAAGGAGGTGGTATTTGGGCTGGTCCTGGGCTTTCAAGAGGTATAAAAGGAAAGCATCCCACTCAAAGGAGTGGGGTAGATGTAGGAGATAGAATGTCTTGGATGGGCGGTAGTAATTAGACTTCAGCCAGAGTATAAAATACGTGAGAAGGAGCAAAGATGAGAGATAGTCTGGAGCCGGATTGTGAAGGCCTTTCAGTGGCCAACAAAGGAGACTGTATCTTGAGAGGCAATAGGAAGCCTCTGAAACTGCTTGAGCAGGGCAGTGATATGGTCAGAATATCAATTTGGCAGCTAGGTAGAAGGTGGATGGGGGAGGGAAGAAAAGAGATGGGTCTGAGCTAAACCAAAAAATTTCTCAAAAGTCATTGTACCCAGTGAGCTGAGCATCCCTGCAGGTATTGAAGTCAGGTATGAGTTAACCTTGTCTCTCTATTTTTCTATATTAACTAAAGCTGTAGACAGCTTATTATCTACCTGTACTGTCGTCTGAATGAGAGGTATCTATGTGAAAATGGTGGAAGGCATCCCTCCCCATTTTCTACATAAACAGAAGCTAAAGATTCAGACAAATTAAGGATTTTGCCCAAAGTCTCACAGTTAGTAGGAACACCAAAGAAATAAAGAAACAAAGAAATTCTTCCCTATTTGAAAAAAAAAAGTCTATCTCATTGGGAAGAAAAGTGTTAAACATTTAAACAGTAATTCAGAACAGAATCTGTTGAAATATATGTAAGATAAATTGGAGATAATCAACAGAGGAGGCAGTAGAATTAAGGGGGGGGGTCAGGAAAGGCTTCCTATAGAAGAAGGCATTTAGCTGGGACTTGAAGGAATTCAGAAAGGGGGAGAGGAAGAGGGAGCATGTTCCAGACATGAAAAATAGCCAGTGAAAATGCCTGGGGTTGGGAGATGGAAAGTCTTCTTGGAGGAATAGCAAAGAGGTCAGCAGAACTGGACCACATGGAGGAGTATAAGTATAAGAAGACAAGAACTGTGTGTGTGTTGGGGGAAGATTGTGAGAGGTTTGAATACCAAGTACAGGATTTCACATTTGATCCTGGAGATGATAGGCAACCATGGGAATTTATTGAGTGGGGAGGGGGGAAGACGTATTCAGACCTGTGTCTCAAGAAGATCAATTTCATAGTTGACTGGAGGTCAGATTGGGTTTGGGAGAGACTTGAGCCAAAGAGACTGACCAATGGGTTATTGCAATAATCCAGGTAGGAAGTAATGGGAGCCTTCACTAGGGTGGTGGTGGTGATGGTGGTATCAGAAGAGAGAAGGGGGTATGCATGAGAGATTTCACAAAGGTAAAATTGACAGGCCTCGGCAACAGATTCAATCTGGAGGGTGAGAGGTTGGCACCTAGGTTGTGAGTGTAGATGGTGCCCTAGATATGTGATGGTCCTGCTACTCTTCTCTGAGGGTTAGGGAGAATTTCTTATCTTAGATTCCAAGCTCTGTCAGATCCACACATTGATACTTGTGTCTCTGCCCTCTTCCTGCTTCCAAGTGACAAGCCATTTTGCATCAAGGGGTCCTGCCCTATGTATCATTGAAAGCTGCCTCCTCAAACCACTAAATGTGGCTTTTTGGAGGTCAATATCCTGGATAGATTGAGTGGGAAAAGGATGGGGATTACGGGTGTTTGATAATTCTCATTAAATAACTCTGCCCATCTGTCTCTCTCCATCATCTCTCTGCCTCCTTCTGTATTTCTCTCAGTGACTCTGTTTCTCTTTACATCTCTGTGTCTCTGTCTCTCTCAAAATCATATAATTTTAACGGAGTCTATCTCATCAAGTACTTTTAGCTAGCAATTAATGATATTCTAGAGGCAACTAAGCAGACTGAGATAGAGCCTGAGACTTGGAGTCGGTAAGATCTGAGCTTGAATCCTGCCTTATATATTTATTAGCTGTGTGCCCTAAGGTAAGTGACTGAACCACCCTCAGTCTCAGTTTCCTCATCCAAGAAATGGAAATTATAATAGTATCCATCTCCCAGGGCTTTTGTGGGGATAAAAGTGCTTTTCACATCTTAAAGTTCTAAATAAATGTTAGCTACTATTATTATTATCTTGAGAGAACTGCATTCTAATCAGCCTTGAGGTGTGAGAGACTCATTAACAGTCTGAATTTTGCTCTGAAATTGAATAATACAACTCTACTCTTTAAATCAACATTCCATGGTTCTCCGTTGACATATTTTAATCTAATATTCAACTATTCTAGGACCTCATCAATACATATGTTCCCCTCATCAGTACAGACCACCACTGGGCAAACTTGGCACCCCGCCTTGTGTAACTCTTGCCCATGGAGTCCTATAGGTTTGCCACAGGGTTATTTATCCACATACAGGAGATCTTCCTTTTCTTTCTTATCATCATCAGGATACTGCTTTGTTCTTGCCTCCTGACTTGACCAAACCATTTCTTTAGCATCTTTCATAATTTATAATTATTATTTATAATTGATATTTATAATTATTCCAATTCACCTTCCTATTCCTTCATTCATATGTAACTCCATGGCACTGAGCATGCCCTTTCAACTCCATGGGGATTTACTTGTGCTCTTTCTCACTTCCCAATCCTCTCCAACATAGAGCCCAGTCACAAGAACCAATAAGGGCTCATCATGTCATCCCAAAGTGCCAGTCTTTCAACACAGCAGAGCACGTGGAAATATGAGTCAGAGCATGTAGCTACCATCCATATTACACATAACGTCTCACGGCTTGCCCACACTCGTCTTGCACCTCTCCATGGCCCTTTGGATGACAATCATTTATAATTTTTCAGAAACAATAGTGTTCCTTTACTTAACAGTCCAAAACAACACCAATCAGAATGTCTTTATTGAAACAATAGGCCTTTGTTTCAAGAAAATACTGGAGGCAGGGGTGGGGTCATTAAAATAACTATTCTGTTGTTTTGTTGCTCAATCCTGTCTGACCCCTTCATGCCCACATTTGGGGTTTTCTTAGCAAAGATACTGGAATGGTTTGCCATTTCCTTCTCCAGCTTATTTTACAGATTAGGAAACGGAGGTGAACATGGTTAGTGACTTGCCCAGGGTCACACAGTATCTGAGGCCAGTTTGAACTTAGATCTTCCAGGCCTGGTGCTCTATTCACTGTGCTATCTAGATGCCTTAATAATTATACAACTTCCCAAGATCAAGCCTGCTCTCCTCCAATTGTTTCTCTGTGTCTTAAACAGAGTAAGCATTTAATAATTTCCTATTAAATGACTGACTGTTCAATCAGTTCCTGTCAACTAAGCTGCTTTAAATAACTATCAAACCCTATCTTAAGCAGAATAAGAAAGTATAGCGTGCAGAGGCAATATTGAATAATAGAGTGCTAGACATGGAATCAAGTAGACTTTGGTTCAGATACCATCTCTTACTTACGATAAGTGAGACCCTATGCCAATCTCTAGATCACTATGCATCTCTAGCAACTACTCAACTATCTACTAAGACACAAAAATTACCTTTGTGGAAAATAAAGTTCTATATGGGCACTCGGTAAATATTTCTGGAATAATCCATAATCTATTTTCTCATCTTTCCAGAAGCTCATAGTCTGCTTGGGAAGGTAGAACTTA
This sequence comes from Phascolarctos cinereus, assembly GCF_003287225.1. Taxonomy (NCBI): domain Eukaryota; kingdom Metazoa; phylum Chordata; class Mammalia; order Diprotodontia; family Phascolarctidae; genus Phascolarctos; species Phascolarctos cinereus. Next base: position 226,260,552 of record NW_027556402.1, on the reverse strand, counting down.
TTCGCTAGAAATAAAAAGACAATAGCACAAGGTCATATATAAAAATTTCATGCCAAAATGAGTAAGGATTTAGAAAAGAGGAAATGAGATGTGCGGGTCCAAGAAGTCTAGGAAGGGGCGTGGAGGCAGTAAGTTGGTCATCAAAGGCAAAAAGGGGTTTACCCGGAAGTATGATCTGACTTGATCAGAAGTAGTAGGTGAGGCTGCTTTAAAGCCATGGGTCTTCTAATCTGTTCTCTTGACTTCCCTTTCTTTCATTATAGGAAGAAACAACACGAACAAATGTATGGCAGGAGAGATGGAGGATGTCTGAGGATGAATATCAACATGTCATAGACACCAAGAAGAAAAATGTGCTGAGCCCACGTAATACATAGAGACACAAATTCTTGGATTGGTCAGAATGTCCTTGAGAAAGGTCCTCTTGGTCCAGCCCATTTGTGGTGCAGGTCTTAGAAGTTTTCCCATGTGCCTTTGTTTTTTGTTGGTGTTTAGTTGTTTTTCAGTCATGTCCAAGTCTTCATGACCCCATTTAAGGCTTTCTTGGCAAAGACACTGGAATGGCTTTCCATTTCCTTCTCCAGCTTATTTTACAGATGAGGAAACTGAGGCAAACAGGGTTAATTGACTTGTCCAGGGTCACATGGCTAGTAAACATCTGAAGCCAGATTTGAGCTCAGAAAGCTGAGTCTTCTTGACTCCAGGCCGAAGACTCAATCCATTGCACAACCTAGCTGCCCTATTTGAGGACTAACTAAGTCTCTAGATGCTCAACACCAGAACCTTGGTCAACATGCTTTTTGGTGAGAAAGATTTGCTCTCTTCATGAAACCAACCACTGAGGCATAAGACAGTAGTTTTGTGCTGGAACTACGTACCTCTGAGATCATCTTGTCCAATCCTTTTATTTTACAAAGATGGAAACCAAGCACCAGAAATGTTGATTAACTTGCCCATCTTCACAGAAATAGCAGATATGTGATTTGAGCTGAGATCCTCTGGTTCCAATCCCGTGCTATTTCCAGTGGTCTACACTGTGCTTAGGGTTTGCAATCTGAATCGGTGAAAAGAATGGCAACAACTTGAGGGATAACTTCCCAAAATTTCCAGAAACAAAGAAAGAGATGAAGCTGGTCCCCAAAACCTTTCTTCCAACTAAAGGAAGGGGAGGGGGAAGATATGGAGGAGACAAGAACAAGAGAACTCGGGTCTCTATGCAAAGCTTGACTTTCCTCAACAAAGCACTTTTCACAAAAATGAAATCTTTGCAAGTTATACATATTTAATTTACTGATTCAAAGATGAGTCAGAATAGGAAAACAAAGGGGAGGATCATTCGAATAGGGAAGAGAGAGCTGTCCTTTAAAGTGTTTACTGAGCCTAGCAGAGGTCAGTCTAACACACACCTAGGTCCAGTAACGTGCAGGATTTGTATTCATGGATGCGGCCAGTGAGCCTACTCTAATAACGATCTGTATGTAGTTGCTGGCATTAATCAATAGAAGGAGATGTAAAAAGGAGCCCTATTCCCTCATTATGCTAGAAAAGAGAATGGTCCTTCATTCCAGGATGTGTACCCCATGCATGCGTATCAGTCCCGAGTGGGGTGACTCATTCTGTGTCAGAATGTCATATCAGTGTGTGCTGAAAAGGAAGAAATTCATGCCCTGAGGGGAATGGGAGGAAGTGGCCAGAACTCCTGATCAGAACACAGACTATCAAATGTAAAGATGCCCAAGGAGCATAGAAGGTCAAAGCCCCAAAAAGGCTTTTAAAGATCATCTGGTCCAACTCCTCCTTTGACAGATATGGAAACTGAGGCCGAGAGGGAGGATTTACTTATTTTTTAAAATTTTATTGACATGCTTTCTTTTCATATTACAAACACTGGCAGACTACCCTACTTTGTAAGAACACTCTTTTCACAAAATAAAACAATTAAGCAAAATTACTGCTGTAACATGAGGCACCTAGATGGCTCAGTCGATAAAACACTGGACCTAGAGTCAGGAAGACCTGAGTTCAAATCCAGTCTTAGACACTTACTAGCTGTGTGACCCTGGGCAAGTCTATTTGCCTCAGTTTCCTCAACTTTAAAATGGAGATAATAACAGTACTTACCTCCTACCTCACAGAGCTGTTGTGAGGATTAAATGAGATAATATTTGTCAAGCACTTACCATAGTGTCTAATAAAGAGTAGGCACTACGTGAATGCTCATTTCCTCCCACCTCCCCTTCATCTGCAATATTCCACATCTGTAGCACCTCTCCTCTATTTTTTTTTCAATTAACAGGAACCTGTTTTCCCTTCCTCCACCATGTAACAGATATGCATAGTTAAGCAAAACAAATCTCTTTATTAGCTCTATACTATATATGTTTTATTCTGTACCCTAAATCCAAAACTTCTCTGTCAGGAAGTAGATGGTACATTTCATCATCAGTCCTATGGAATCATGAATGATCATTGTATTGATCAGAATTCTTATAATTTTCAAAGTTGTACAGTATCGCTACTATTATAAAAATGTTCTGCTTCTGCTCATCTCATTTTTTTTATCAGTTTCTAAAAGTCTTCAGATTTGTTCATTTTGTAACATTGGTGTTATAAATTGTTTTTCTGGTTCTGCTCATTTTACTCTGTTTCAGTTCATAAAAATGTTCTAATGTCTCTTCAAAATAATGTATTTCCTTTTTTTCTAACAGTACAGTAGTACTCTATCATATTTATATATCATGATTTATTGGATAGGATAGAGAGAACTATGTGAAGCAATGACATGGAGCCATAGCTCTGGAGTCAGTAGACATGGGTGTAAATATAGCCTCACTGAACTAGCTGTGTGACACAGGACAAAGAACTTAACCTCATTTTATCTCAGCTTCCTTAACTGTTAAAAAAATAATCGGGAATAATAAGAGCACCTACTTCTCATGGTAGTGAGAATCAAATGAGACAATTTGTAAAGAACTTAGTATAGTGCCTAACACATAATAGTTGCTCCTTCCTATTCCTCCATCTTAGTACCAGGCAACTTTCAGAAGACATGATCTTGAGTTCAAGGACCCATAGCTATAAAGGGATTGTGCTTCAAAAGTTTACATCACTCTTCCATTCATACCTATGGATGTACTGTGATTTAAGACCTCCCTGTCCTGCAAAATTTCCCCTCACCTTTCTACTGATTGTTGGATACTTTACCAGCCACATAATTGTTCAGATTTCTTCTAGCCAATCTATAACGCAAGCTTCACAAAACTACCCAAGGAAATATCTTCTGAAGGAAAAGGCCCAACTTTGTTAAACATTTCTAAAAACTTTTGGCAGTTCCCATGATGCAAATGACAGATTTCTGGAAGACGGCTATTTTATGGGAGTTTATTTGTGCTTCATATGGTACTCAGTATTCTCTACTTGAGAAAGAGGCAGTAGCATATTGGCCAGAGTATTCACCTGGAGTTAGGGGATGCAGGCTTAAATTCCATCTCTGACATTTGCTAGCTGTTTGAGCAAATCACTCAACCTCCCCGGGCCATATTAATCAAGTGGAGCTAATAAACGACCTATGTCACTAACTTGTTTTGGAGAAGGTGAATTGTCATTATTTACAAAAGTAAAAGAATACAGTCCAAATACCCCAACCACCCTTTTCCAACTTCTCATTTACCTCCTAAAAATAAATTCCTTTTAGACTGAAAATGACCACATTTCATCTTAGCTTTAAGGTGAATTTCCTTAAGAAAAGTTTTATGCACATCTATACTTGCTTCCTTTTATTTTGATACATCAGAATGGAAAAAATAAAATTTCCCATTCTAAAAAAAAGCTGAAGTGGAATATGTGTGTACGTATGTATGTACACACATATACACATATATGTATGTGAATATTGCCATATATATGTATGTTTACACATGCTCATACATGTGTATGTTTTTTAAAACTCACTTTTCTAGTGTAAAGAATAATTGAAGCTAGAAATATCAGAATCTTGGTTCTCCTAGAAGAAGGAAAAATAAGCAAAACACTGAGGAAAAATGATTAAGTACTATTAGTCAATTGGTCAACTAAAATTTATTAAGCACCTGCTATGTACCAGGCATTGTGCGAAGCACTGGGGCACAAAGGAAGGCCAAAAACATTTCCTGGTCTCAAAGAGCTCACAAGCTAAAATTACACAAAAGATCACATCCAAACAAAACGCACCTATGTCTGTGTGCATATGCAAGTAGGTGGAACAAAAAATAGAGCAATCAGGAAGACCCGAGTTCAAATCTGGCTTAGACACTTCCTAGCTATGTGACCCACAGCAAGTCACTTAATCCTGTTTGCCTCAGTTCCTTATCTGAAAAATGAGCTGGAGAAGGAAATGGCAAACCACTCCAGGATCTCTGCCCAAAAAGGGGTCACAGAGAGTCAGACATGGCTGAATAAATAATAATAATAATAAAATGCATAATAATATGCAACAATAATAATTATTAATAATAAAAGTATATAAATACTATAATAATAAAATACAATAATATTAATAAGATAATTTTAAATACAACTATAATAAATATAATAATTAATGAGGATGACTAAATAATAATAAAATATAATAATAAATGCATGTTATAATAACATTAAAAACAAAATGTATGTGTTCGTATGTGTATGTATTAGTGTATGTGTATATATATACATACATATATATATATATATACATATATATATATATATATATACATATATATATAAAATTGGGGTTAGTCTCAGAAAAAGTACTAAAGTTGATGAGGATAGGGAAAGATTTCTTGAAGAAAGCCAAGGAAGCTAGAAAGAGGAGATAGGGAAGGAGAACACTTCAGGAATAGGGACAACTACTTAAAATGTCTAGAATTGAGAAATGGGAGAGTCTTCTTAGAGGAAGATCAAGGATACCTGTATCACCAGATCCCAGAGTACACAAAGGGAAGTGAGGTATAAGAAGACTAAAAAGGTAGGAAGGGGCCAGTTATGAAGGGCTTTAAAAGCTAAACAGAGCATTTCATATTTGATTCTGCAGATGATCAGAAGTTGGAGTTTACTGAATACAAGTGTGAAATGATCAGGACTGTATTCTAGAAAGAACAACTTGATGGTCATGGGGAGAATGGATTGGAGTGGGGGGATACTTGAGGCAATGAGATCACCCAGCAGGTTGTTAGAACAGTCCAAGCATGAGGTGATGAAGGCTTGCATCAGGATGGTAGCAGTGTCAGAGGGGAGAAGGGGATGTAACATAGAGATGCTGTAAGGGTAGAGACAACAGGATTTGATTGGATATGGAAGGTAAGTGAGGAGTGGAGGATGACACCTAGGTTACAAGCCTGGGAGGATGATGGTGCCCTCAAAAGTAAAAGGAAGAAGAGAGAGTGGAGATGGGGGTGGTAGAATAATGACTTCAGTGACATGTTAGGTTTAAGATATCTATGGAACATCCAGTTCAAGATACCCAGGAGGCAGTTAGAGATGTGAGACTGGAGGTTGGCTGAGAGATTAAAACTCTAGACTTACGCATGCAAGATAGAATATTTCCTGCCTTGATTTTAGGGGCTTCTCTGGAGACAATTCCACTTGGATTTAGAGTTAGGAATACCAGAGATGCCTAACAGTTGTCATATGGGTAAAGACAAATCATGCATCTGTCAAAAGCCAATAATTTTATGGAGGGCTATCAATTGGGAATTTGCAATGATAAAGTGCAAACACTTGGTTTAGTGATATTGGGGTGGCAGAAATGTCTTGGTCTTTAAAAATTGAAGGGTTTTCTCTCGACTGATGTGAGCAGAACAGATGCTAAAAGAAGTGGGCTGCTCTGAGTAGTGTTCAGGAAATTATTTGGACCCAATGTCTAACCATGTCCAGTAAAAGCTGATTTGGCCTCATACAGTACAATTAAAAAGGACCTTAAAACACAAAACAAAAAATACTAAAACTGAAAAGGAACTTAGAACCCAGAATGTTAGAGCTGACCTTAAGATAGAGTTATAATAATAGCTAGCATTTATACAGCATTTTAAAGTTTTCAAAGCTCTTGACAAATATTGCATCATTTTGTCCCCACAACAATCCTAGGAGATGGGTGCTATTATTCTCTTCATTTTACAAATGAGTAACTGGCTGAAAGAAGTGGTACAGGGTCACACAGTTACAGTTTTGTCTTCATCCTTTCCTTCAATTAATTCATCTAGCCAGCCCCAAGTAGTCAAATGAACCATTGCCTTTGGAAAGCGTATGTCAATAGATTTCCCTGTGACTCTATTCACCATTCCTATGACTTCTTAGGCAAAAACACCTTTCTCTAGCCTCCATCATATTCCATCATGTAAGACATGAAAAGTGGGAAGATGTGTGCTCACCAAAGGTGTTTGCCACTACCAGGGAAAATATCCAATGTAGAGCCCACATGGAAGAGGGATTCTTGTAGATGCTGAAGTTGTCTGGATACCTTTGTTTGTGAATGATATGCTGAGTACATCAAGTCCCAGAATACTACAAGGTCCTCTCATCAAGATCCAAAGATGCTCAAAGAGATGAGACTAAAAATCCACATAGGAAAAAATCCAATTAATGCAAGGTGTCTATTGCCCAAATCAGGAGATGCAGTTGAATGGGCAGACCATCGAGTTAGTCTGTTAGTACATGTATCTTAGAGTAGTTCCTGTATGTAGACAATGAGCAGAGCTCAACTGAAGAGGAAGAAGAGAGCAGACAGGATCGTACTTGGGACTTTGCAAAGCGCTTTAAAGGATCCCCAGCTACTCTCTAACTCAAAATTTCATGTTTTTAATACCAAAAGGGAATGCAAAATTGGGATAATAATGCTTCACTACTTACTTCATGGGGATGGAATGGGGAAAGTACTACGTAAGCATTTAAGTGTTATAGAAATGTGCATTATTATGAAAAGGATATCAGAGATGTCCTTTGTGCCAGATCCTAACTCCTCATTTTTGTCATTCAACCCCTCCAATTTTCAGTGGCTTTTGGCACCTTAAGCGCTCCCTCCTTCTGTATCCATTTCCTTTTAACATATAAGACATTAAACTCACTGGTTTTCCTCCTACCTCTCACCAATCTTCCTCTTTCCCTTTAGGAAGATCTTCCTCTTCTTGATCCCTTCAGGTGAGTGACTTGTGAATATTCCCTAAGGTTTGGTCTTTTTTACGTAGATAGGTAGGTAGATAGCTAGACAGAGATAGATACATATAGATGGAGATGGAGATAGACATATAGACATAGGTAAGTGTGTGCATTTATATATATATATATATATATATATATATATATGTGTGTGTGTATATATATACGCGTGTATATATATAGAAAGGGTTGAATATATATTATATATTGTATATATTATATAATATATTTTTATATTTATGTGTGGGAGTATGCATACGTGCAATTATATATTAATATATGAAATGTGTTCATATTTCCTATAGGGAATGTATAAAACATGAAATATGTATGTATATGTATATAGATATATAACTGTATATTTGTGTGTACAAGTATGTATGTATGTATATACAAGCATATGGGTACATATAGGCATGCATATACATGTGTATATACACATTTGGAGTAAATGAGATTGACGTGAAAGAGAACAGATATCATGTTATATTGATATTATATATGTGCATATATTCTTTCCCATGTCAATCTCGTCACTCTCATTCACCAAGTTCTCTCTACAATTGACTCCAAAATGTATAATGTTCAGCCCTGATCTTTCTCTTGAATATCAGACACATATGTCCAAACCACCTACAGAATGCTTGCACTTAGACGTCCCAAGGGACCACCAAACTCAATTTGTCCCAAATGAAACTTTTGACAATGTTAAATAATAATAATGATGATGATAATAAAGATTGCTAAAATGCATATAGCACTTAAAGTTTGCAAAGCATTTTACATTTATTTTATTAGATCCTCAAAAAACCCTGGGAAATAGCTGCTGCTATTATCACCATTTTACAGATCAGGAAAGTAAACCAACAGATAAGTGACTTGCCAGGGTCACACAACTAGTATGTTAGTGTTTGAAAGCAGCCTTAAGGTAATTCAGGTCTCAGTTTGACTGAGGCAGCACCCAGTTGTTTCTATCTTGGCCAGAAACTCTGAGGGTCTTCTCCTCCTCCCAGATCTATTTTTTTTAAGAGGCATTCTTTGCCTCATTTCTTATCAAGTCTTAATCACTGAATAGGCACTTAGTCACAATGAGACCTGTTAAAGACCTTAGCTTGAAAAGGCCAAGGTCTCCTACTGCATCCTGGGCCATTTCCAGTCCTCCTGATCCATATCTAGCCACTGCACCCAGATGGCTCTGGAGGAGAAACTGAGGCTGGTGACTTTGCACAGCCCTCCCTCCCTCAAATGCAATTCACTTGTTTGTCAGGATGTCACCTCCCTGACGCCATGTTCCTCTACAAGAACAAAGCACAAACAGCAGCAGTGGCAGGAAGATAAGTCAAACATAATAATACGAATGAGAAAATGAGATCCTAAAAGCTTCCAGAATTTCCCTAAAATCACAAAGCCAGGAAGCGGCAGAGCAGAAATCAAACCCAAATCTTATCACTTCCAGTCCAATGTACCAGTTAGCTGGTGTTGGCCAATGGACCCATTCAAGGCCCACTGAGGTCCCAGCTAACTTTCAAACTCTGTGAAAGCTAGGGACCAAACTAGCTAGTACAGAGAGGCTTACCAGGAGAAGGCTGACTGCTAAGTAAAGAATTCTTTGGCCACGGCAACCCAGGAAATAGGAGAGAAAAATACAAGAGGCTCCTTGGGCCTTTGTTGTTTCCTTCCCCTTCAGCACCCATGTTAGTGGGGGTAGTGGGAAAGGAGTCCAGGTGGAGAATCACCGTTTTGAAGTCACCTGCAGACAAAAGCTTTGACAACAGTGCACAAACTCTGTCAAAACCTACCCAGGTAAAAAGGCTTTGACACAGGGGCCCACAGCAATCTGACTCCAAGGAATAATGAATCTCATCATGATGCAATTCAGCTGCGTTTCTTTTCGCTTTTCTCGCAGGAGATTGAAGCAGATGTGGATTATTATCCTTCCCTGCTCTGCTTGCACCTGATAGAGAAAAATGATGGTGGAATTTAAGAAGTAATAGGGTAAAAATAGGGAACTGAGTGGCCTAGTTCACTCCCAGGCTAACTTCTCTGAGACCATCTAGCAAAGGAGCAAGACGAAAAAGGCGGTGGGAAGAGGCCCAGATTTGTAGGTAGAACAAGGGCATTTGAATCCTGTTCTGCCTAGGCTTTGTGGCCTTGGGCAGTCCCTTCTAGAAGTCTGTTTCCTCCTCTATGAAATGAGAATAGTCAGCCAACAAGTATTTATTAAGCATTTACAACGTGCCAGGTACTGTGCTTAACCCAAAGAAAAGCAAAAAAATAGACAAGTGGCTAAATATGTGCAAGATAGATACAAGGTGTCCCAAAATCTCAGTGTAGTTTTAAGCTATTAAAGCCAAAGACTCTTGGGATATCCCGTACAGTGTAAATGAGAAGTAACCTCTGGCTATCTGTTTTCTCAACTGTAAAATGGGGATAATAATAATAATACAGGGTTGTTGTGAGGATCAACGGGGATAACATTTGCAAAGTCCTGAGCACTGTGCCTTTTGTTGTTATGTTCCTTGGGCATTTTATTTCAGTCGTGTCCAACTCTCTGTGACCCCACTGGGGGTCATCTTGGCAGAGATACCAGAGTAGTTCACCATTTCCTTTTCCAGCTCATTTGACAGATGAGGAAACTGAGGCAGACTTCAGTGACTTGCCCAGGGTCACACAGTTAATAAGTGTCTGAGCCAGATTTGAGCTCACAAAGATGAGTCTTCCTGACTCCATGCCTGGGCACTTTATCCACTGGGCCACCGACTCTCCTACAGCCCTGTGCCTGGCACATAGTAAAGGCTATAGAAATGTTATCATAGTTAGAAGCAGGGTTGGCACAAAGGGAGGGAGCATGATATGGTGAGAAGAAGGTCAGTTTGGGAATTAGACTATTGAAATTCAAATCCCGGTTCTACAAATTTATGGTTTGTGTGATTTGGGGGCAAGTCATGAAAATTCAGTGAAGAGTGTGTGTGTGTGTGTGTGTGTGTGTGTGTGTGTGTGTGTGTGTGTGTAGTACATGACCTCTGAGGTCAGGTCCCAGCTCCAGACCTATGATCCTAAGATTATTTTAACAATTCTGAAGAATAGATTAGAGCAAGGAGAGGTTGGGGCAGGGGTAACCTCTTGGGTATTTGTCCAGACATATGAGGGCCTGGCTAAGGTTACATAAATGGGGGTGGTGTGGGGAGGGGTGGACAGATAGACAGGTACCAGAGATACTGAAGAGCTAGTGCCTTAGGGAGTCTTTGCCCCCCCCAACTGGAAGTTCTGTTGCTCAGCATCAGACCCGAAAGTACTTGCCCGTCAGCCAGAACTCGAAGGGCCGGGAGGATGGCGGGCATGCATCCCTTGGCGTGTTTAGCACAGCACAAGCCTTCCCCTGAAAGAGGAGGCCTCAGAGTTCATCTGCTTCAACTCCTTCAGTCTAGAGATGGAAGAAAAAATGAAAACCCAGACAAACCAAGTGTCCCCTCACGGAGAAACCATTCAGACAGCACAAGTGCCAGAGCCGGCATCAGAAATTCCTCTTGACTCCACTGCAAGGTGTGATCTCAGAAAACAACTTCCCCAGTGAGCTTGGGGACTGACACAGGCTGGGAGACGCCTAGAAACAATACCTGGAAACAATACTTGCTTGCTTCATCAAAACCTGCACCATGGCCTGCTTTAGGAATTTGATCTCCCTAAGCCAGAGCAGTATGTGGCATGAACTTGGTCATGGAATGAGGAGTGAGGGAGCTAAGAAGCCCTCAGCATCCCTATCCTCTCTCTCTGTCTCTCTCTGTCTCTCTCTGTCTCTCTCTCTCTCTCTCTCTCTCTCTCTCTCTCTCTCTCTCTCTCTCTCTCTCCTCCCTCCCTCTCCCTGCTTTCTCCCTCTTCTTTCTCCCTCTCTTTCTCTCTCTCCTTCTCTCTCTTGCCCTCTCTTGCCCTCTCTCTCTCTTCCTCTCTGTCCTCCCTCCATCTCTCTATTTCTCTCTCTCTCTCTCTGTTTCCGTCTCTCTCTGTCTCTGTCTCTCTCTCCCTCCCTCCCTCCCTTCCTCTCTCCCCTCTCCCTCCCTCTTCTTTCTCCCTCTCTTTCTCTCTCTCTCCGTCTCTCTTTTTCTCACCTCTTTTCTCTCTTTTTCTCTCTTTTCTGTCTTTTTCTCTCCCATCTCTCTTCCTATCCTCATTCTCTTTCTCTCTTCCCCCTCTTACTCTTTCTCTCCCCTTCTGTCTTTCCCTCTCTCTCTCTCTCTTTTTCTCTAACACTTTTTTTCTTCATTTATACATTGAAGTGGGACCTAAAATAGAGTTCATAACTCTCACTCTTGTCCATCTCTGTCTCAAAAGATATCTTGAACTTTTAAAAAATAGGCTTGTTGATAAAGAACCAGAAAGGACCTTAGAACTTAAATAGCTCAAGACCCTGGTTTTACAGATGAGAAAACAGAGGCTAAGAGAGCTCACTTGAAGTCAAAGGTCACCTAACCCGCTGAGCTCCCTGAGAGGAGGAACTGTTTCTGCCTTTCTTTGTACCCCTTGTCCTTAGCACAATATCCGGCACATAGTAGGTGCTTGGTAAATGTTTGGTGACATGACCTGTGCATATTAGGTTTTTAATGAATGCTTATTTACTGACTGATAACACCAGCAGGAAGTCGAAGAAGGGTGATTCACACCCAAGTCCTTTGACCCCCTAAGTACCACACTGCGTTCCCTTCCCACCCAGCCTCATTATAAAATCATAGCTTGAGAGCTAAAAGGCTCTTCAGAGATCATCTAATCCGGCCACCTTGTTTCATAAGGAACTGAGGCCCGGGAGAGGCTTAAGTGACTGGCTCCTATAGGTCACAGTGGCGATCAGTAGAAGATTGGAACCCAGGTCTTCTGACTCCAAACCGCCTTCCACCTTGCTGCCTCCCCCCAACCTGATATTAATGCCCCGCAACAATTCTGAGAGGTTGGAGAGAGCACCCTTTGCTGGTCCAGTCTTGGAATGTCAATGTTTGAAAAATCAGAAAATCAGATGGGGGTACTGCATCAAGACGAAAAATGTAACGGTGCCTTTCTTGGAAATATTTCTTAACAAGTTTGGGGTTCACGTACATTCTGAAAGGGGTTTGAAAAGGCAAGAGATCAGGTGACCCAACTCCTAGACGATCCTTGTATTCGATGAACCCAAGGCTTGGTGGCACCATTAATGTGCTTCTTTCCACCATCTTATGAGCTCTAAACTTGTAGTCAGGAAGTCTTGAATTCAAATCCTGCCATAGACACTCACTAGCTGTATAACCTCTGGTAAGTCACTCTCCACCTCAGTTTCCTTATTTATAAAATGGGAATAATAATAGCACTTATCTCTCAGGCTTCTTGTGAAGATTAAATGATATGATACAGATAAAGCACTCAGCAACCATTCAAACACAATCTAAATATCAGCTGTTTTGTTTTCTGAGGGAAATATGATGTATATAAATTTATGTACGCAGAATAATTTGGAAGTGGGAAGGGGAGAGCCTTGACTAAACTGCAAAGTTGGTGACATATTTTGTGTATATGTAGGAGTAGGGCGGGGGTGTTATGAGAGGAGTCTTGGTGGGAGAGGAGGAAAGGAGCTGTTTTGTTGCTTAAGTTAACAGAATAAAATCAAGGGAACAGATTTTGAAGTCGGAAGAGGTGGGTTCCAATTCAGACTCAACAACTTAATATCTGTGTGACCTTGAACAAGTTACTTAGCTTCTCTGGGAGTACAGGTCTGAGTTTCTTCCCTTGTAAAATATTATATTTAATTATATAACATATAAATACATACATTTTTGTGTGTATAGATACACATACACAGTGAATATATATATACACACACACACACACACACACACACGTGTGTGTGTGTGTGTGTGTGTGTGTGGTGTGTATTTTGGGGGGGGCGGCACTAGCAGCTAGGGAGATGAGAAAATCCCAGATCCTTTCTTCCCTTTCTCCACTGGAACATCTCACTGGGGTTTACTCTTCTGGCTAGCACCCAAATCTAATGGATTTTCCCTTCCTCCCTTCAAAAGGGACAACAGTGTTCCATTCCCTCAGGGACATGCTCTCTGTCAGAGCCACTCTAATAAATACATTTATACTAAGGTGATAATCACTGATAATGGCTTCTGAATAATATTTACTTTTTAATAACTGCCTTTAATAAGGCAGTCAAGAATTCATTCATTATGGACATGCCAATGCCAGGCACAGTGGTAGGCCTTAGAAGACAAAAACCAAATAGCCACTGTTTTCAGAGAGCTTAGGAGTAATTAATGGGGGACTCTGAGGTACTGTGGCATGCCCAGTTGGGGAGATGTACTTAGGTAGGAATGCCTTTGCCAGAGCACCTCAAATTACATCAGAATGTTACCACTTACTCTGCCCCTACAGTATGCCTGCCCTAAGCATGATGAAGGCAAGGGTGGTTATGTCATAGGAGAGAGCTATTCTGAGATTCAGAAGACCCAGGTTCTCGTTCCAGCCCTACCATGAAGGGCCGGATGCATATGTAGCCTTGGGTGATTCACAATATCTCACTTGGCTCAGATTCTCATACGTCAAATGAGAATTGCTTCCTCAGAGGGGGCTTCCAACTCCAAAGCCATGATCTTATGACCAATAACATTCTGTGAGGTGAGTCGAGGTTGTCCAAAGAGCAGTAAGGAACACTCCGTCTTCAAGAGGGAAAGGAAGCTTTTGTACTAAGAGCAGGAGGCAGTGAGTTAAACCCTAGTGCAGAAATTGCTGGCAAGTCTTCTGCTAAGAGGGGAGGGGAGGGAGAGAAGAGCTACTGCTTGATATAACTATAGATGTAGAGCTAGAAGGGACCTTCCAGGCCACTGAGTCTAATGCCCATTTTATAAATAGGGAAACTGAGGATTGGAGCAGTTAAGTAACATGCCCAGTGTTATGAAGCTAATAAATAATCGAAATGAGATTTGAACACAGGTCCTCCAGAGTGTAAGTCCAGTATCCTATCCACTAGGCAACACTGATGCTAATACTTGTAAAAGAACCTCTCTAGCTCATTACATATTCTTTGTCTGCCATCTTGATTATCCCCCTCCCCCAACACTGTATATTGATATGGAGCTCATCCTCCAAAGCCCAGGTTAAAGGCTACCTCCTCCTTTTCAGCTAGAAGCAATCTCTCCTTCCTCTGACCCCAAGGATACTCATCATCTCCTTATGCACTTACTATATGCCACCTGCATTCTTTTTGGGCCAATCCTGTGATTTCACTGGGGTAGGAAACTTCCTCCCAAAGAGGAAACTCCCTCCATCAATACAGATCATCTACTAGTCTTCAACTTTCAGTCTTAGAGATTTCCTGGGGACACCAAAAGGCTGAGTTACTCAGTCACATAGGATTATGTTTCAGAGGCAAGACTTGAACCCAGGTCTTCCTGAACCTGAGGACCACTCTCTGTTACATCATCCTGCTGTCCTTGTATTCTGTGAATGTGTCATCTCTTACCAGATAGTGAGGCAGGCACCACATTTTATTTTCTTGGGGTCTTCCCCCATGCCCACCCACCACTATATATTGCACTGAGTAGGCACATAGGGGACATTTGTTGAATTAATTAATTGATGAATCAAAGATTCCTTCGGCAAATATTTCTTCAATGCAGTTTTTCTTTTACCAGTAATGCATCCATTGTTACCTTTCTCTGCCCTCTCACCATCTCCCCCACGTTCTAGCCAAGTATCTCCAAACCAGAGGCATTAAAGGAAGTAACTCTTTTACCTCCAAAACTCCCACTCTAGGACTTACTGTCTCGATTGATTACATAATTACTACTACATCTACCAAAATAAAAAGCCCAGTCATGCTTTATTTCATTCTTTATTCTCCCACTGTCTCCACAACCTCGTCAATGGCCTTGAGACCCTCCCACCCCCATTCCATGATCAAGGTCATCTCTGCCAATGTGTCAACGGCGTCTCACCTATAGTAATGTAAGTGCTTTGAGGGTAGGGACAGTCCTTAGCACACAGTAAGCATTTAATAAATCTATCTTATTCATTCATTTCCATCTACCCTCAAAAATGACCTCAACCTTTTCACCACATGGGATAAAATCAACAAACATTTTATATAATGGCAGCTTTATTTCATAATCTTGTAAAGATAAAGACTTTAAAATACCTAAGAACTCTGACCAATGCAGTGAGTGATGATGATTCTGAATGGCCTCTGATAATCAACGGTACTCACATCCTGACAGAGAGGAGACAGATTCAAGATGCAGTAATAAAAAGTACATTTGTGAACATGGACAATGTGGGAATTTGTTTTGCTGAATTATGCATATTTGTTACAAGGATTTTGGTTTTGGTTTTTCCTCAATGGGAGGGAGGCAAATAGGAAGAAAACTGATTTTTGTTCTTTGAAAAAAAAATTTAAGAAAGCTGAAATCGGTCATGACAATAACTTCCTACCACTAGAAATTCAGAGTTAATTAAGGTCCAATGCCCACTGGGAGACCCAGGATGTAGAAGGTGAAGGAGGGAGTCAGGCACCAGATATTTATTGTACAGGAGATGGAGCCAGGTAGTGATGAATGGGGAGCACAGATGAAGCCAAGTTCGGGAGCACCAGCTCTAGTCAAAACCGAGAATCCTAAAGAAGAGATAAGACAGAAGAGACTAGAATATATCCAAACCAAATTGTAAATAATAGCTAGCAATGAATAAACTGCCAGAAACCCTGCTTCTTAAATGGGCAAAAGGAATGTTCATGGCTGGGATGCCCAAGAATGATTCAACTGGTTTGCCATAAACCACCTGGAAAAAAGAAAAAGCTCCAGTTGGGGCAAACTTAACCAACTGCCTTCAGAATAACTAGTTCAAAGAAAACAGGTTTGAAACTGGAAAACTTGGGTTTGAACCCTGACTGCAATTTACCACCTGGATGAATTTGGGCAAGTCACAGTCTTAACTGGGTTCTTCATCTGTAAAACGAGACCTTTGGGCTGTGTGATCTCTCAGGACCCTTCCAACTCTACAATCCCACGATCCCATGATTGAATGATTTCAGTATTTCTTATGCCATTCCCACCTCCACCCAGCCTTTAAGGATATGTAGTGGGATAGTACTTCCAGTAGAAAAATAACTTCATAAGGTCATTGACTATCTTGTATCTTATCATTTCTATCCTAATATTATATCTTGTAAATGTCTTTTTTCTTGCCATTCAAACTGCTCATCTTCTAGTTCAGACCTTCATTCCTTCTCACCTGAACTGTTCTCCACAGTCTACCTGATTCAAGTCTCTGCCCACTCCAAACTTCCATGAACATAGCTACGAAAATGATTTTCCTAGAACACACAAAAATTAAAAATTTAAAAATTTAAGAAATAAAAAGCAAAATAAATTAAAAATAAAATAAATAATTTTCCTAACGCGTAGGTCTGATCATATCACCCCCTCCCCCTAACCTCCAATGGCTCCATATTACCTTGAGAATCAAATGTAAAGTCTCTTTTCTACACTTAATGCTCTTCGCAAGCCTGGTCCCTTCCTACCTTCCTAGTTTCTCGTATTTTACTCCACTCTATGCATTCTACAATCACTCGCTGTTCCTTGCACGTTGCATCTTCTCTGTGCCCCATGCCTGGAATGTTCTCTGACCTCAGCTCCACATTTTGGCACTGCTGGTCTCTTTCAACACTCGGCTCAAAGGCTGCCTTCTGCAGGAGCCCTTTGCCAGTCTCTACCCTCTCTCTCCAAGGTTCTTTCCTTCTGTTGTCCAAGTATTTGTATGTACTTATTTTCTCCATGTTGTCTCCCCTGTTAGAACTTAAGTTCTTTAAGGGCAGGGGTTGTTTTTGTTTTTGTTTTTTTTGCCTCTCTGTACCCACAGCACCTAGTATGATTCCTGGCATTTGGTAGATAGCTCATGAATGCGTGTTTGGTTAGTTCATGAGGTTTAAGCTATGCCTCTGACATGTACTGGCTTCAACACATAGTGATGATAAATAGTTGTCAAATGCTACCCACCCACTGACAGAGGGGTGACAGGCTCAATGTACAGAATGAGATGTCTAGTTTTGGGACACAGACAATGCAGGAATTTGTTTTGCTTCACTATGCAGATTTGTTACAATAGTTTTGTCTTTCTCTTTTCCAATGTCAGAGAGAAAGCAGAGGAGAGAAAGAAAATAGATTTTTGTTGATTGAAAAAATTAAATTAAATTTAAGAGATAAATACTTGAATTATTAGTATATATACATATGTGTGTGTTTGTAGTGGGCCCAAGAAGAGCACTTCAGTGCCTTTCTTCTCAGGTTTTACTCTCTCCAGCAGATCATGTTTTTTTTCAAGCATAGCACATCTCTCGTTACCATAATGCTTCTCATTTCTAGCAAATTTCCAGATTTCCTAGAAAAATGAATGCCTCACCATGTAGCTCGTTCTTACCAGGAGCCAGCAAAAATTGATTACAGAATAAACAAAGTGCCCCACATAATATGAGGCATGCTTGCTTCCTTATTAATGTGGAATAACGTGTTATACGTTACCTCATGCCCACAGGATTTCCAATTAAGTCGGCTGGAGACAAACTGTGCCTCCCAATGATATGTTCAGTATGCTTTGGTGCTCAGGACATATTACGTAACTTACTAACACAGGCTATAGTCAATGAAAGCCATTGACCATGGTTAACAAAGCAGCACTAATCATTACAAAGAGGGCTCAATATGTTTCCCCCCCTAAAACACAATTGCTTATCATTATAATAATGATAGCTAACATTTTATAATGTTTGCTTTGGGCCAGACATTATGCTAAGCATTTTATAATTATTTCATTTGACCCTCACCACAACCACAGGAGGTAATATTATTCCCATTTTATAATGGAGAAAACTGAGGTAGACAGAGGTTAAATGATTTGCCCAGGGTCAACACTAGGAAGGGTTTAAAGCAGGATTTTAACTCAAGTCTTCCAGACTGCAGGCCTGGCACCCTATCTGTGGCATCACCAAGCTGCTATTACTGAATACGTAGCACAGACAGCAAGATAACAGATAAGAGTACCAGGATAGCAGTCAGGAAGATGAGAACTAGGGATGTGCCTCTGACCTTTGCTAGCTGTAAGACTCTAAGCAAGTCAAACAACCATTACATTTCAGGCAACTAAGCGATAGATGGGTTGTAATCTGGGTTGGTGGATGAAGTTTCCACAGCAGGAGTTCCGCCAAGCTAATGAAAGTTTAGACCCTTCACCCATTTGTGTATTGTAGGTAAGGAATATACTAGGCACATAGGCAGCGCAGGGCTGCGTTTGGAATCAGAAGGACCTCAGCCTGACCTTGACTCTTCTGCTTCCCATAAGCATGAGCTCAGACGAGTCACCTGAAAGCACTAAGGCTCAGTTTCTTCATCTGACAAGTTGGAGGATTCGACAAGAGAACCTCTCACATGCCATAGTGTCCAGATGGGAAGTTGATTGCAGATGCCTTCACGAGTCCCATGTGCTTCACCCATGTAGAAACATAGCCCTTCGGCACTGAGTAGAACTCCTTCGCTTTGTTAACCAAGCTCAAAATGAACAGAGACTTAGAATTCACAGCCTTCTTTTCTGTTCTAAAGAGCCTACTGCAAAGACATGAGCTACCAATAGGAGCAGAAACATCACTATTGCTGCTTTGCTGGGATGAGAATCTAGACAGGGGCCTAAGGTGGGGACATTGACGTGGAGGAGTGGAAATGTCAGTCATGGGTACTTTAATTCAAAATAGAGATTCTGAGAGGAACAGACCAATCAGGGGAAAAGGCAACAGGGGAGGAGGTGTTTTCAGCAACATTCTGTTTCCTTTGTAATCCCATGTGTTTCATTATATGGATTTAGAAATGTTGTTCTAAGAAAGGGTTCAGAGGCCTCGCCAGATTGCCAAAGGGGTCGATGATACACCAAAAATACATTAAGAACCCCTGGTTGGCTGAGACCTCAGAAAACTAATGATGATGATTTATGAATTCATCAGTGTGGAGAAGTCCCATCAAGGACACGCACTCCATCAAGGCACCTGCTCTACAACGTAGAGTCTCAGACTATTGGCTAGGCACTGAGGAATAAAGGGACCTTCCCCACAGTCACATGATCTCTAAATCAGCGTAACACGGATGGAGGCAGAATTTCAACCCAGATTATCTTGACTCTATTCACTACCCTGACTCCGTCCCTATTATGTTAGAGTGAAGTAAATACAGGGCTGTTCGAGTCTGAGGGTAGTTTTCAGCTTATTAACATTTCCATCATTAGATGTCAGCTCCCTGAAGCCAAGGATGTCTTTTGCCTCTTGTGTCCTCAGAGCTCAGCACAGTGCCTGGCACATAGTAGGTGCTTTATACATGTTTACTGATTGATTGATTGATTGATTGATTGCTTAAAGCTTTGTAAGCTTTTAAGCTACTGAATAACTTTTAAGGTGTCAATGCTTGTTGTTCAGTTGTTTTCAGCTGTGTCTGACTCTCCATGACCCCATTTTGGGGTTTTCGTGGCAAAGATACTGGAGGGATTCACCATTTCCTTTTCCAGCTCATTTTACTGAGGCAAACAGGGTGAAGTGACTTGCCCAGGGTCACACAGTAGGTACTCTTGTGATTCCCATTTCACAGATGAGGAAACTGAGGCAGATAGCAGTTAAAGTGGCTTGTCCAGAGTCACACAGCTAGTAAGTATCCGAGATAGATTTGAACTCAGGAAGATGAGTCTTTCTGAATCTACGCCCAGCATTATATCCACTGCACCTCCTAGCTGCTTTATCAAAGCTTAGAACTGCACTAAGACTTTTGGGACACCCTATATACCCACTCTGTCCCATCCACATATACAAAGAAGTGTAGAAAATTAAAAAGACAATCTATTATGTTATCACAAATTCAATGACTCCATAAATATTTAAAAACAACAAAGGAGTGATTAATTGGGCTATAAAATGTATTGCCAAAAACAAGAACGAAAGGAAGAAAAAAACATTGTACAAGAGTATTAATATGGAGGATGACATATGTCTAGAAAAGATAGCAGGCCAGTCATGAGGACAACACATGCTCTCAGCTGGTAGTCACGCAATGTCAAGGGGCCAAGAAGCAGTCTTGCAGCGTGTTAGATCGATCTCCTATAGAAGATTTATAGGAGATATGGACAAGAGTCACATGGGATAAGAAAGTGTGGAAGGTTTTCAATCTTCACCATAGAAGTGAGTTCTCCTGATAAGGAGACTGCAAAGGGGCAGCTAGATGGCATAGTGGATAGAGCACCAGCCCTAGATTCAGGAAGACCTGAGTTCAAATCTGGCCTCAGACACTGCTGTGTGACCCTGGGCAAGTCACTTCACCCAATTGCCTAGCCAAAAAGAGAGAGAGAGAGAGAGAGAGAGAGAGAGAGAGAGAGAGAGAGAGAGAGAGAGAGAAACTGCAAATCCATCAAAGAAAGAAGTATTTAGGTGTTACTAATTACAATGTTACTAATTACAAGTTCCCCACCCCCCAATATTCACCACCACCCCCAACTAAAGTTCTACTCGGATTCTCATTATGATGAGTTGCTGTCTCTGGCTCCTCAAAGGCTAGGGAAGAGAAATAGAAGCTCTGACTGGCCCTACTAAGCCAGAAAACCTTTCAGTATAGACCCAGCAAAAGGCTGCATCATACAAAGACTAGACTGGCTAGGGATTGAGAAGATATCAGATACAACCATCATGTACAGAATTTTGGAGGATCCACAGGAGCTCGTGAAGATCTCATCTTAAAGCACAAAGAGGTTGCAATCTGCATCACTGGAAGGAATACCCACACCAGTGAATTCACAGCCCTGTAAAGTATTGAAATGAATCACCACTAAAAACCAAATTGTTCCTAGCTTTTCTTACCCATGTTGTCTTTCATATACTGATAGAATGTAAGCTCCTTGAGGGTTGGGGCCACTTCATTTTTGTATTTCTATCCCCACCTCCTAACATGGTGTCTGAAATATACAGTCGTGACACCGTGTGTTAAATATGGACGTAAGCTACTAAAGCTCTAAAAATGCACTAAGAGTTTTGGGACGCTCACCCTGGATTTAAGAGTCAGAAGTCTCAGTTTTAAGTCCTGGACAGGGGTGGAACCTGTGGCCTCAAAGCCACATGTGGCCTGTACTAGATGTTTCATTTATTAACTTTATGACTGAGAGGCCCTATGGCACAAAGGGTAGAGGACTAACCTCAGAGTAGCCAACACTTGGGTTGAAGCCCCCTCTTGGATGTCTACTGGCTGAATGATCCTGGTCATGTCTCAGTGCTCCTCTATGAGACCATAAATAACTATTAAATAAATAAGTATAAATAACAGGGTAAATGTAGTTGTTTGTTTTTTTAAGAGTTCTATGACTGGCAATTCCCTATACCAATGAAATCAGAGAGAGAGAAGGGGAAGAAAGAGACACAAAGAGAGAGACGGAGACAGAGATAGAGACAGAGACAGAGAGAGAGAGAGATAGAAACAGAGACAAAGAAATAGAGAGACAGAGAGACAGAAATAGAGAGAGGTAAAAGATAGAGGAGAAAAGAGAAAAAGGAAGTGAAAGAAGGAAAAAGAGTGTTCATAAGTCTGTGAGCTTTAGAGGCCTCATTTCTGAAATGAGGATAATAATACTCTCATCAATGATATCATGGGACAAAAACAAAGCTTGTTCCTATAGTGATTCAAGGTCTACAGAGTATTTATCTCATAACAACCTGGTGAGGGAGGTAGTGTAAACATTAATACTCCTATTCTATAGATGATGAAACTGAGGCATAGAAAGTGACTTTAGCAAGGGCTAAAGCTAGGATTCAGCCCCAGATCTACCCCTTCCACGTACAGAACTTTTTCATGATAAGATTTTGTCTTTGTGATAAGGAAAGCACGCTGTAGAATGCCAGCTAAATATGAGTTATTAGTATGGTTATTCATAAATATTGTCCCAGGCTCCAGGAAGGCTGCTATTATACCCATAAAATATCCACACCATCACAATGCGAAATGGTTCATATTTGCATTCCAAGAGACTTACATAATTTAGCCAGACATGACATTATTTCTACATGCATACTCTAATGCTATATTTAATATCAGAAGCCACCAAGTTTCCTTGGGAAATGGTTTCCTATTCAGATCTCTGCTAGGCCCTCAGCCGGTGGAAAGAACTCTAGAAAAGGTTCAAAATCCATCTATGATTTCTACCTGAGTGACCTTCAATAAATGGCAACCTCTCTGGCCTCATTTTCCTCATCTGTAAAATAAGAGAATTGGATTAGATGACCCCTGAGCACCCTTCTAGCTCTGTATCTGTGACCAAAGATAATTACTTTAGTGAATCTGCTTGAAGAGAATGAAAAAAGACTTAGATGCCAGGTTCCAAGTAGGCTCCCAACCATCTTTTCCAACCCAATCCAACAATGAATGGATTAATGAATGAATGAATGAATGAATGAATGAATGAAAGAAAAAAATTATTAAGCTCTAACCACTGTGCTGCATAGAAGTGAGTAACCGGAATGGTGAATAACTTTGAATTCTTGCAATATCAGGATGAAATTGGGTAGACACTATACTTGGAGTCAGGAAGACAAGCCATTGTGCTAGCCCTGAGAATCGTCAACATCAGTATAATAGTTAACATACTATTAGTTTATTTTATTTGATCTTCACAACAATCCTGGGAGGTAGGTGCTATTATGATGCCTGTTTTACAGAAGAGCACACTGAGGCTGAGATGGATTAAGTAACTTCCCCAGGGTCACACGGCTAGTAAATGTCTGAGGCAGGATTGAACTCAGGTCTCCTTGACCAATCAGAGGAAGAGACGAAATCCAGCTTCAAACCTGCCCAGCTGTCAAGGACAGAATGAATACGTAGGAAGAAACTGAAAACAGAGTAGGGGGGTCGAAGAAGGAATCTGTACAGGGTAGGGAGAAGAAAGAAACCTGGAGAGTCAGATGGACAGCCTAGAGACATTTGAAGGAGTGAATGTGGCTAGCCTGGACACTTTCCTTAAAATACAGGTTCTGGGAGGAACTGACCACTGAGAGGAGGGGACCAAAGAGAGAAGTGATCTTCCAGAGTGAGAATGCTGCTGCCCTCCCTGTCCGATTTTCCTGTACTTAACTACTTTGTCAGTGTTTATATATATATATACATATAAATATATATATATATATATATGTATGTATATATATGTATATGTATGTATATATGTATATGTATATATCTATATGTATGTATATATATGTATATGTATATATGTATATGTATATATGTGTTTTGTGTGTATGTGTACACATATATATATATATATGTATATATATATACACATATATATATATATATATATATGTGTGTGTGTGTGTGTATATATAAAACATTTCACTGGGTGGTGCCTGCTAATATAATAACTGATGATGATGATGATGATGATGATGATGATGAAATGATGCTGCGTAAAAATAATAATGCTGTGCCTTGTACGTGGAGGAAGACATGGTTCCTGATTGGATGAGAAACCTCTCTGAGCCAGGATATTCAGAAAATGAACACATTTGAGACCCTGGGGACATAGACAAGATGTTGTGATGGCTAACAGGAGCTCGCACAGTTGTAAGCACGCAGAAGAGCCAGCTCCCATCATGTCCCACAGCTTCTGAAATTCGCATCCCCAAGAGGCTGCTTCAAGCAGATTCACTGCTAAGATTGTTCATCCTTTTGGTAGCTGAGCTTAGGTGTCTGACCTTATTCCAAACTAGGGAGCTCCTTTATTATTGTGGATTTTTTCATCTATTCCAATTTCCAGAACTTCTCCCAATTCTACATAGTATTTTTGCTTGGGTAAATTAGTTTACTTTCTGTTTGCTTCTTATGATGGTCTTTTGTGTAACCAACATTTAGTAGGAGGAAACTCAGCTGGAAATATTAAGCTAATTGTTTCCTTCTTCTGGAGAATGATTAGAGAAAGTGTTATGTTTCCTGGATTCCCAAAAATATTGTACCACTAGACTTACAGATACTTGAGGTGTAGCGGCTACAATTCTATTTCTATAGATATAGATGTATTTATAGATATAATTGTAAACTAGTACCCCTCTCGTAGGTGAGAGAAGGAGCAGGTCCCCAGCCACATGCCTCCTCGTGCTCCCCTCAGAAGCAGAAATCACAGTTTCCTTTGGAGAAGCATAAGCCAGATCCCAGATCAGATATCCATCAATGCCACCTTCAAGCCACTTGTCTATATATTTAGACAGCACACCAACATCTTACTTAAATGTATTTATTCTCTTCATGTTTATTCTGTATATTCTTATATATGTACTCATCCTCCCCATTAGACTATAAGCCATTTGTGAGTAGCGATTGCTTCATTCATTGTATTTGTGTGTTTGCATCTTCAGCTACAAGCACAAGGCCTGGAATGTAGCAAGCATCTGACAGATGTTGATGATTGAATGATTGATTGAAAGTTAGTCTGGAAGCAGATTGAAAAAGGCTTTAAATGCCAAGCTGAGGGGTTGTTGTTGTTGTTGTTGTTGTTTTCCCTACAGTAGATAAGAGAGATGCGGAAGCTTCCTAAACAAGGGAGTGACAAGGTTAAATCTGTGCCTTAGGAAGATGATTTTGACAGTATTGTGGAAGGTGGATGGAAGAGGGGAAACACGGGAAGCCAGGAATCCAATCATAGGACTGCCATGATAATTCATTGGAAAGCTCCTCATGAGCACTAGAATGAGTCTGGTGGCCAGGGGAATGGAGAAAGGGGGACATATGGGAGAGAGATGGTGGGGATCGAATAGCTAGTCTTGGTAACTGGTCATGATGTAAAGTAGAGGGGAAGAAAGAGGCAAAGAACCCAGGTCAGCGAAAGCATGGCCATGTCCTCAGCATTATCCTACTCTTCACGTCACCGCGATTCTGAAGAGATTATCTCAGCAACCAGGGATGAGGGAGGAATCACCCACCAAAGTAGGGGTCGGATAAGTGAGCAATGAGAAAGGAGAGCTGACACCTTCCACGGCAGCCCAAGCAAAAAGGCGGCCAGATGGACACGAACGTGAGGGCTATGGCAGCCCAAGCAAATTAGGAGGAGGAGAAGGGGGAACAGAAATACATAACAAAAGGCATGGGTTCTCGAGCAGATTCTAGAGCCTGCAAAATGCAGCAGACGTTGCAGAATCCATTTGAAAAGGTGCTGAGAACATGGCAAGGGAAGGGAATGAGGGAATAAACACGGATTAAGTTGCCCACTAAGCGCTGTGCAGTTATTATCTCATTTGGCCCTTACAACAACTCTGAGAGTTAGCCTTATTATTAGTCTCATCTTACAATTGAAGAAACTGAGGCAGACAGCGATGGAGTGAACCGCTCAGCTAGGAAGTGTCTGAGGCTGGGTTCTAACTCAGGTCTTCTCAACTCCAGTCCCAGAGCTCTATCCACTGCTCTGCCTAGATATTCATGCGGGGAGCTGATGAGATAATTTGTTACAAGAGCTAGAGATTTTTTTGTTTAATTCGGTAACAGTGGCTTGGGGGGGGGATTAAAAGGGAAGCTTAAAAAAGGGAAGAAATAAAAGAGGGTCACAAGTATTTTTTTTTAATGCACAGAAGAAAGGAAGTTTAGGGGTAGGAACAAACAAGCAGAATTGCTTTGAAACCAAGGTGTTCAATCTATTTTATATTTTAACAAATATTGTATATAATAAAGATTCATAATTTCATATAGAGCACCATTTTCTTTCTTTTCTTCACCTACATAAATTTTTATGTGCACTTGCGTTTGTTCAGAATACCAAAAAAAAAAAAAATCAAGATTATTAAATAGAAAAAAAAAAGGGGGGTGGGGGGGAGAGGCAGGTCTGTCACCAGGCACACTCCATGACATATGGCCAATAGGTTGTTGGTAAATATTTAATGCCTTGAAACAGGAGACTCTGACGTAAAACCTCTAGTGTTACAGCAAAGCAAAAGCACCATGACAAAGCCAGGGCCTGTCGGTGACAAGGGTGCTGGGTTACACTATTCCTATCTGCAGACTAAAATTAAAACTCACTCTGCTCCCACCACACAACGGCCCAGGGGAGGCCCCGGGAGATTTTCCCTTTAGTTAAAGCTGTCTTGTATGGTTCAGCAGCCTTTACACCAGAGGAAAATTATACTGCTTGGACCTTAACATCTGTCTTACATAGCGTATGATAAGTAGCACTGCTGCTCGCCCTTGGAATTCCCCTGCTCCCTGCCCAATAGGCTGGTTATCATTGGCTAAGTTTTGCTCTTTTTTTCTTCTCTTAGAAGGGTATAGTGGGCTCAAAGCAGTCCTTAGCTCAGGGAACTGTCTGAGATGGTTGCAGAAGATTACAGGAATCTAGGAAGCTAAACAAGATGGGGGAAAAAGCCAAAGATCAAGAGAGCCAGGTTCTCACCCCTGTTCTGTCTCCACTTAGCTAAGTGACCTTGGGCAAGTCATTTAAACTCTGTGGGCCTCAGTTTCCTCATCATTAAAATAGCCGTGAGATTCCTACATATATATATATATATACATATACATACACATATATATGTGTGTACGTATATTATATATATATATATACATATAAATATATCTCACTTTAACTGATTTCATCACAGAGAAATAGGCAAAATAAATATCATTATCTCCAGTTTACAGATGAGAAAGCCTGCCCAGAGTCACACAAATAGCTGTTGTTCAAGCAAAGACTCAAGGCAAGGTCTTTGGACCTGATGATCTCATAGGACCCTTCTTCTACTTCCATGTCTAGAGTTTAATGGAGAGGAAGCTGACCTAATATTTCCTTGCCCAAGATGGCAGGGTGAAAGGTAATTGGTTTGTGAGTGAAGAGACAGAAACTGGCCATCTGACCCACAGAAGAAGAAATTTACAGAGGTGTTGATGGAGGTCTTCAATAGACTCTCATGTGAAAGAGGAATTACCTACACTTGTTTTATTTGGAGCCAAGGGAGGACCAGGTGCGTGGGCAGAAGTTATAAAGAGGCAGACTTAGGTTTGTTGTTGGGAAAATGGTCTACATTCCCACAAGTCATTTTGTTCTATGACAGAGAGTCATAGGTCATGAATATCTCTGAAGAACTGACAATATGGATTAGCCCAAAGGCAATGGAGAATTGTATGAAGAGTGTAAGCAGGCTGCCAAATATTACGAACAGGGGCTTATGAAGGAAAACTGAATTAAAGATGTCCTCAAGGAAATATAGAATCAAAAATAGAAAACTGGTTGGTCACATGGCAAGAGCAAGGGATAATTAATGAGCAATCCGTGTGTTCCATTGGTATTCTCCTACTGTCAGGAAAATGCCAAATTATCACCCCCCAGCACACTGAAAGGATCCTCTTGGGGTGAATTTATGGGAGGATATGCAGAAAAGCGGCACAGAATGGTCAGGTATGTATAGGTTATGCTCTGCCTCTCTGGAGGTAGTTGTTGTTGTTCATTCATTTTAGTTGTGTCCAACTTTTCCTAACCCCAACTTGGGTTTTCTCGGCAAAGATAATGGAGTAGTTTGCCATTTCCTTCTCCAGTTCAGTTTACAGATGAGGCAAGCAGGGTTAAGTGGCTTACCCAGGATCACACAACTATTAAGTGACTGAAGTCAGATTTGAACTCAGGGAAATGAGTCCTCCTGACTCCATCCACTCAATGTACCACCTAGCTGCCTGAATACCCACCTTACTTAGACCACACATCCACTGACATATTTGACAGAATTACCTCAAAGTGTAACTGGCTTCTTTGGGAGGGAGTGGGTTCCCCGTCACTGGAAGATGCCCGCCAAATAAAAGCTGGAAGACCACTTGTCAAGTGTAACAAAGACTCCTACTCAAGGAGGGGTGGGGCTAGATGACCCCTGGAGTCTGGGTTGCTGTTATTACAGGTCATTCTGTGACTCAAGTGACTTGGAAGGAAGTCTCAGAGAAGACCCTTCTAGGCCTTTGATAATATATCCATGCCAGTCCATGTGGGTTGAGACAGAACTCCAGAACTTGAGACATGGAAGGGACCTTAGTGGGATCTCAGCAGTCCAAACCACATCACAAAAGGAATTTTTGCTCTGACATCCCCAGCAAGTGGTCATCTAGCCTCTATCTGAAGACAGCTGGTGAGTAGGAACTTACGAGCTTCCAGAGTAACCCATTCCGTTTTTGGACAGCTCTTATTGTTGGGAAATTCTTCCTAGCATCAAGTCTAAATCTATCCCATCTGCTGCTTCCCCCCACTACTCATAGTTCTGCCTCCAGGGCCATTAGAACAAACCTAATCCCTTCTTCCAAATGGTGCATGTTCAAGGCCTTGAATGCAACTAACATGACCTCCATCAATGAGTCTTCCATTCCCCAGGTGATTGTTCTTCTTGACTTATTTCAGTCTTGTCCAACTCTTTGTGACACCATTTTGGGGTTTTTTTTAGCAAAGATAGTGGAGTGTTTTGTAATTTCCTTTTCCAGCTCATTTTATAGATGAGGAAACTGAGGCAAACAGAATAAAGTGGCTTGCCCAGGGTCACACAGCTAGAAAGTGTCTGAGGCCAGATTTGAACTCAGGAAGATGAGTCTCCAGGCTAAACATTTTACCCTAACTTCACAGAACAAACTCAAGGATGTTCACTGAGATGTTGGTTGTCTTCCTCTGGGTCTTTTACAACTTATCAACATCCTTCTTAAATAGTGGCATTCATAATGGAAAATGACCATTTATCTAACACTGAGTCTGGGTTCAAAACCAGCTCTGCCATTTACTACCTGTATGATTTGGGCACGTCACTTAATCAGTCTATGACTCATCTGTAAAATAAGGATAGCCTTCAAGGTCTGTTCCAACTCCAAATGTAAGCCTAATAATATTATGGTCTCAACCTGGGCATGGACTCTCACTTGGTCAGGGGAGCATTTTGAGCCAGGGCATTAGATCTGTTCCCACAGCCTCCATCTCCATTTGAAAAATGGCTTACCTTCAGCCCTGTGCCCTGGGAAAAAGCAACACCTGAAGATGAGGTAGCCCCAGCGGCCCAGCTCTCATGTGCTTCTCTGACAGAAAACTGGCATGAGATACAGGAGGTAGCTGCCATTCTCCTAGGGACAGAGGTCTGGACTAAAAGGCTCTGTCTGATCTGGCCGATGGCGGCCTGAAACAAAGCCCCCAACCTGGGGACGGCTACACACGCATCTCCCTGAGTCACCCCAGGATGGTGACGCCACCCTTCCTTAGGAGCTCATCTATGGGACCTGACCGGCCGGGGATCTCAAGCTCCTTACCAAGTCCTCAGCTGGCTGCTCCCGGGGGTCAGGTGACTGTGTCTGTCTTGCATTACTCAGCGTGATATATTCCTGCCAAACGAGTAACATATGTAATACTTACAGTCATTCTGGCATTACTCTTAATTAGCAACCACGATCTGAGCATTTGTTATTTAAGCTCTTTTAATTCTAGCCAGAATACAGTGTGTCGCAACGGCAAGCTGCCTTCTGCCTCATCAGTGAGAGGTTCCATTAGGCCAGCTCCAAGAAAACACAAAAAGTCATATCCAATCAGTCGCTGTCAGAGTAAGCTGTCCTGAGTGAAGGGGGTAGCGGGCTCTGGCATCTGCCACCATGTGAAGGGAGACCGGCAGATGGCACTGTCAGAGAGGGAGGCTGCCTGCCAGGCCCACACCTTCGAGATGGCAACAGGCCTTTTTAATTTTCGGCCACATGTTACATAATAAACAGTATTTCCAAGCTGTGCTTCTCTGGGATTGTGGCGGCCCAGACCTCAGTGGCTACGTGATCCCAAGGTCTCAACTCCTAAAATCATCCATGGCCCCTAAATGCTTGTGTTGACTTGGGGGAAGAAAGAGGGCCCCATAATGAAGATTAATGATTTTATTTCTCTTAATTAAAAAAAGTGTCAGATTATCAGTTCAAAGTCCGCCGATGGGCTATGTGGCATGTCACAGGGGATGGAGGGGGGTTGAGAGATTGAGGCAGAAACATACAGCTCTTTCTAATCAAGTCTCGAGTTTTCAATGTCGAATCTGGCAAGGTTTGCCTCCTCCCAGACACGAAGAGCAGTCTCCGCCAGCATGTGTGAGAAATCAGGGGAGGCCAGAAGGAAACTGAGAAAGAGAAAGAAACCTAAGAATTGCTGATTCCTCTTTCTGGAGAGAGAGGGGAAGGAACCAGCCCAAGCACTTAGTGTGTCTACAGAAGCCTACAGGAGGGGAGGGAGCGTGTGTGTTTTGTTTTCTGAGCAGTGAGTGATGCAGGGGCCTGCGAAGAGTAGGGGCTGGGCCAAGAAGGAACATGATGAGCTGACTGAAGTTAGCTTTAGAACCATGGAATCAGAAAAGGACAGAAAATCAAGAAACCTGGCTCCTATTCCCAGCTTTACCTCTGATAGGTGATGGGATCTTGAGCAGTTAATTCATCTTCCTGGGCCTCAGTTTCCTCATCTACAAAATGAGATATTTGGACTTGAAGATAATGACTCATTCATTCATTCATTCATTCATTCATCCATTCATTTATTCATTCACTGGACCAGTGCTAATTAAGAACCACCAGCTGGGTAAAAAGTGCTGCGCTAGGTCCTGAGAGGGAGACAACTCCTAGGTAAGATACTCCTTGCCTTTAAGAAGCTTATAGTCTAGTGAGAGAATGAGGCGCCAGAGCAGATAACAATAAAGCGCCATGCTGCACAACAGTTCATGAGCACAGTGAAGTCCAAAAGGGACTATTGTTACTGAATCTGGGAGAGCGTCACAGAAAAGGGAGCATTGGAGGGGGTGTGCAGGAAAAAGGGGGCCTGACCTTACTCTGTCCTAATCAGAACACATCTAGAGGATCCTGGTCATCTCCAGAAGCCACTTTCCGGACCTCATTAGATTGTGAATTCCGCTAGGGGAGTAGGAACTGTCTTTTGCATTTCTTTGTCACTTCAGTGCTTAGCACAGTGCCTGGCCCGTAGCAGGCCCTTAATGAATGTGAATTGACTGACTTTTCAGGAATGACATCAGTAAGCTGCAGAGTGTCTAGGCTGGACTTGTAAGCATCATAGATCAAATAAGCACAGATTCAGAACTGGAAGAGACCTTCCTTTCAGAGCATTGAATCCACTCCTTATCTTACAGATGAGGACGTTGAAACATAGAGATAGCAAAGTGACTTGGCCAAGGTCATTGTCATAGCAAATGTCTGAAGTAGGATTTGAACCCAGGTTTTTCTGACTGCAAGTCCACTCATGCAGAAGAAGCTGACCAGAATAGTGAAGAGTAGAAGGCCTGAGTGAAGGAACTGGGGCTATTTAACCTTGAGAAAATAAGACTTAGAAGGGACATGAGAGCTTGTCTTCAACTATCGGAAGGTTTGTCACTAGGAGAAGGGACCAGATCTGCTCTGCTTGGCCCCAGAGGGTAAAACTAGAAGCAGCAGGTGAAAGTCACAGAGGGGAAAGTGTCAGCTTCCTATGTCTGTCCCACCTCCAACCCAGCCTCCACAGAGCTGCCAAAGAGAATTCTCTCTCTCTCTCTCTCTCTCTCTCTCTCTCTCTCCTCTCTCTCTCTCTCTCTCTCTCTCTCTCTCTCTCTCTCTCTCCCTCTCCCTCTCTCTGTCCCTCTCCCTCTTCCCCCACCCCCACCTAATAAACTCCAAAGACTTCTTAATGCCTTTGAGATCAAATAGAAACTCCTCTGTTTAATTATTAGTTACTCACCACTTGGCCCCAACCCACCTTCCCAGCTTCCTCACACATTAGCGCCCTTCCCACACTCTACAATCAGCAATGATGGCCTTACTGCTGATCCTCCCACCTCCCACCATCACCTCTCTGGGCAGTAGTGCATTAGGCCTTCCATGCCTGGATGGCACTCCCACCTCACTCACCTCAGATAACCCTTCATGTCCTTCAGAACTGTACTCAAGAGACACCTTCTGCCCAAAGCCTTTCCTGACCACCTCCAATCACTATTGCCCTCCTTCTCCCTATTTATCCGGCAGATACTTGAATGTATTAGTTGGCATAATTAATTAGTTGCACTTTAAGCCAGGAAGAGCTGAGTTCTTGCCTTGTCTCAAATACTCACATGCAATAATCCCCACCCATCCTGGGCAAGTCACTTTGCCTGTGTTTGCCTCAGTTTCTCATCCCTAAAAAGGGGATAGCAGCCCCTAACTTCCAGGGTTATTTTAAGGATCAAAAGAGATACTATCTGTAAAGTGTTTTGCAAACTCTAAAGCTGAATGTAAATGCTAATTTGGCTAGATGGTACAGTGGGTAGAGTGCCTAGCGGAAAGTCAGGAGGACTCATCTTCCTGAGTTCAAATCTGGCCTCAGACGCTTACCAGCTGTGTGACCCTGGGCAAGCCACTTAATCCTGTTTGCCTCAGTTTCCTCATCTGTAAAATGAGCTGGAGAAAGATAAAGGAAACCCCTCCAGTATCTTTTCCAAGAAAATCCCAAATGGGGTCAGGGAGAGTCAGACACAACTGAGTAACAATAAGAAATTAATATTAGTATTTAGTTGTATGTGGACATATTGTTATCCCCCATAGAATTTAAGCTCCTTGAAGCCGAAGGCCTTCTCTTTATAGTCTTAGAGTGTTGTCTGAGGAGACTGCAAAGTTAAGTAAGAAGTGCCAATGAGCATTTAGAGCCCTTTAAGGTTTGCACAGCACTTTACTCTAGCCACACCATCTCTAGGTATGTCTCTGTCTATCTCTTTTGATCCTCACAGCAACCCTGTGAGATAAGGGCTAGCTTGATCCCTGTTCTAAAGAGTTTAGATTAAGCGACTTGCTCCAGATCTAAGGTAGGTTTTGAACCCAGATATGCCTGATTCAAGCCTAGTACTTTGCTGCCTCATTGTGTTTTTCCCATGGTCACAAAGAGTATCAGAAACAGGACTTGAAGGCAAACCTTCTGGTCTCCAAGGGAAACCCTTCATCCACAACACTACCTCCCAGACCTGTTTAATGGGTGAGGAAACAGAAGTACAGAGTTAAAAGTCAGAATAGGAAAATATTAAAAAGCATTAGACCTAGGTTCAAGATCTACTTTTGGCCAGCCTGGTGGTTCACACCCATAATCCCTACAATCAAGGAGACTGAAGCTGGTAGAAGTTTGGAGCCAAACCTATGGAACGTCCTCAATACAATGGATGGAGCAGGAAGGGGGGAGTAGCGACCGTGTTGCCAAAGGAAGGGCCAACCAGTTTAAGTGGAAACAGAGTAAAACTCTTGGGCAGATCAGTATAGGACCAGGTGGTGAGGTCCTTAGCAGCTCCTAAATTCAGACTGGGCTGAGATAGGGAGATCTAGTCTTACTAGACAGATAGATAGGCAGAAGATAGATAGATACATAGATAGATAGATAGATAGATAGATAGATAGATAGATAGATAGAGTGATAGATAGATAGATAGATAGATACATAGATAGATAGATAGATAGATAGATAGAGTGATAGATAGATAGATAGATAGATAGATAGATAGATAGATAAATAGATAGGTAGATAGATAGATAGATGGATGATACATAGCTAGATGCAGAGAGAGTAGGTAGAAAGATGATAGATGGATATGTAGATAGTTGTATAGATAGATGATCAATAGGTGATAGATGGGGGCATAGATAGGTAGATAGATGATAGATGAATGGATAGATAGACAGACAGACAGATAGGTGATGTGGGCACATTCTAGCTACATGATCTTGGAAAAGACACCTACGTAAGATTTTGCAAATAGTTGGTGCATTGATTTTTGTTGGCTCTCCTTTAGATTTGGATTTCTCCCTCAGTTATGGTAGCCAATAAAAGGGAAAAGCTAACTTCACAGAATAGAGCTAACTTGCTTTGAGGAAAGGTCTTTTTAAACTTGACCTGTAGTTGGACCCCTAAGGGATCTTAGTGGTAAATCAAGCACACCCTCCTCAGTTGATACGTAAGGAAACTTGGGCCCAGAACAAAAAAAAAGGCTCTTTGACTTAAACCCAGGCCCTCTGTCTCCAATGTAGACCTCCAGCCATCAGTGGGGGGAGTCTTCACACCAGAAATTCCCTACATCAATGAAATCACAGGTCTGAAAATTAAATAAATCTTAAAAATATACACCCTGCATTGGAACTTTGTAAAACGAAAAATGCTACATCATTGACTAGGATTCTCACTATGAGAAGATAAGGAGAGGGTTAAAATGAAGCCATGATGTGATCCAACCAGCGGTCTGAAGGACCCTAAAGTTCAGGGAGGAAAGGAATAGGACGTGGCCCTTCTGCTCCAGCACCTCCCCCCAAACCTCCCTTTCTATCCCCATATAGGCCAGGGGCTTACAGGTTGCTCTCAGATAGGCCTGGCCTGTTTCCAGGAAGGGTATCTCATACAAATGCTTCAGGTCTCTGTGTACAGCAGTGTCTTCTTGGAAAAGATCAAGATTAAAATAGATCAGGGACTGACTCACCTCTCCAACTGCCCTCAATCAATACTTGGGCTTCAAGGCAGATGGAGGATCACCAACTGTGGGCAGGAAGTGTCTTCTCCCTATAGGTTTGGAACACTGGCCCAGGTGCATGGGAGGGGGAGAGACTTTCATCTTTCTCTGAAGCATCCAAAACCAGACCCTGCCAGAGGCAGGGAGCCAGGCTGGAGGGCCCACTGGCCTGCAGAGGATTTTGAGAATGATGGAAAATGTGTTTGCGAATGGGATGCCAATGCACAAAGGCCTGCTTGCTTGGCCCTTGTGAAGACTGTTGGCATAGCTTCCTCCAGGCATCAGAGGCCACAGCCACCCAGCCAAGGGTAAGCAGAGGGCAGAGAAACCATTGGGAAAAAGCAAGCTGTGAAGTTAGGAGATGATGTGGGTAAAGCCCTTCACAGACCTCACAGCAACACATAAAATGCCAAATGTTATTATTAATCAGACAAGGGAAGAGAGTGAAATTATGCAAGCCTAGGAATATCAACCCCATCATCCTGACTGTTATTGGAGCTTATACTGAGAATGTTTTCAGAAAGCCTACATAGGATGAGCAGACATACCTGAGTTTTTTATTCAACTACACAAAGCTGCTATTTTATCCACTTGTGTAGTAGGCCATACAATGTTAAATTTAAAAGAATAACATGATAGCAACTTGTCCCACGACCATTTCTATTTGCATTCCATCCAAAAGATATGATAATAATTTATTGTCATCATTGTTTATTAGCCAATAATTTGTTATGACATTATTTTATCACTATGTAATCTTCAAAATTTAATAATTTGTTAAGAAATAAGAAATATAATAATTTAAGAAATTTAAAAATTATTCATTGTTAGAGTCAAGGCAATTGTGATATCTTAATGATTAATTTAATATTATTATTAAAGTAATCCTATCTTCACAATGAATTTAATATTGTTATTGTTGAAATTATATTTTAATGACTGATGCATTATATTAATTGTTTCTTTTAAAATAATTTACCAAATCTGTGATTTCATTTATATGAGATTTTCGCAGTGAGGAACTTTAACTATCAGTGCAAATCAATGCTTTCTCTACAAGTCATAGTCTTAGTGATTTGCCTGGGGTCCTGCAAGGTTAGATGATTTGCCTAAGGTCACACAACCAGAATGTGTTCAGAGATGGGACTTGAACCTACATCTTCTAGTCTTCCATCTAGCTCTCTACCAACCGCTCCACACCCCTTCTCAATGATCTGATGACGGTGATGAAGAAGATGAAGGTTAGATTGATAAAGATAATGATGAAGTCAAATCCGTTTTGGCACAAAACTATATATTACATATACACACATAAATATAATCTATATCTTTTCATCAGTGAAGTAATTTTATAGATGGATCTAATGTAGAGAATCTTTTGCAAAACTCTGACTCCTCCCTCCTATTTTCATATAAAATAGATACCATCAATGTATGTGGAAACCCTTCCCATAAAGATTTTATTAAAATAACAAAGAAGATATGTGGGGAAATAGTTATTGGTGTTCTCTGATTGTCTTTTGGATATAATAATATTATTCAAGGTGGGTGTTTTGTTGTTGTTTGTTTGGGTTTTTTTTTTTTGGCTTCTCCTATTAGTATCTTCCATTCCCTGAGACATTTCCCCATCTTGCCCAGGCTGGAAGTACAGGGGCTGTTCAGCAACTTGATCCATTTCCCACCTGAACCAGTTCAATCCTCTTTAGGCAAGATGTTGACTCTGCACTCACAAGGCTCACCATTTTGATACCTAACTTAGTGTGGATACCCAATAAGCACAGCATATTAAAGATTAGAACTCCCAAGTTCAAGAAATCCCCCAGTAACTGGGGTTACAGGTGTCCACCAATACATCTGATCCTCCCTGAAATATTCTGTGAAACAATCCCTTTCAAGATTTTTCTGTCTCTGATTTCCTTGGAGGGATATATTTGATCCGCTCCAGTAACTCTTTGTATTTGAAGACATTTCAACTTTTTCATGTAACACATCAGGGAATGAAGATGTCTAAATGTATTCGTTCCTCTGGCATTACTGATGAAAATAGGTCATTTTGGAAACAGTGGCAAATTTGTTCAATTTTCTATCTACTTTTTGTCTGGTCACTTTCCTCTCTGAATGCTCTTGGGATGAAATGGTTACTCTGGATCCAATGTTAAACTTTCTTTTATTGCTTTTCATTCACTGTTTTATTGGGTCACATTTATCATAAATTAGATCCACCATCTTCTATGATGCTTTATAAGTGAATTTGTGCTCTATATCTGTATTACCCTTGTCTGCCATATCTCTCTACTTAGTAAAGAGAGCGAGAAATTGCTGACTAGGAGGTTTCTGGGATCTTCTACCTCCTACAATATTTTTGCTTTTGTCTATTTCCCATTTTTCAGCATCAATGGTTCATTTCAATAGGTCAAGTTGAAGCTGTTACAGTTGTTCACATCATCTTCTCATCTTTTTTTTGTAAGTCAATGTTGATTTTTACCTTTGCTCCAACTAAACAATGAAAATAGACATAGACAGCTGATTTTGGTATAGCTCACACATCATTAGCCAGTGGTTTCCTGTTTGTTAAGATATAATCACTTTTATTTATTGCCATCCAGAAGGGATAGAAACACTGTCTCCTATTCTCCAATCCAAGGACCTTCTTTTCACAAGCTGGTAATGGTTAAGGAAGAAGGGGCCCTTAGCAGCCCAAGGCTGCTTTTTGGCCTGCTCCCCTCCCCCATATAATCAGACATATGGTGAAGTAGCCCTTGGGCCATTGCTATTTGGCTTAATGGGAAGAGACTGCTGGGCTGGATGATCTGGTAGCTGGGGAAAGGCTTAGACTTCCTACTCACTTGGAAGGCAGGCCATATGTTGGGTTCCATTGGACTCATTTGGGTCCCACTCCTCTGCCCAGGAGACCTAGAATATCATCATATTTCTCTTATTTCAACTGAGAACAATCCTGTGCCTTGTTCTGCCTTCTAGAATTCCATCTCTAGTTTGTCATCAGGATATGGCACCTCCCTACCACAAGATCTCTTCCCTACCTTTTTACTTAAAGAAAAAAAAACCAAGTATTTCTCTGTGGAGCCCTTGAAATTACTCAACTTGGGGTAGGGCTCCCATTTCCTTACCTTAATTACAATCATACTAGGACCCCATATACACTCACAATCTCAATTGCTTGCTACACAGACATGAGCTAGGTACTGGGGGACTGCCTCAAAATTCTTCCCTCAACAATTTTCATAGTCCCTAAATCAAGCTCTACCCTAAGGTAAATCCCACCCTTCAGAAATCCACAACTGTATACACACACAAACATGCCCACATAATCTTAACACTCTTGAATCTCTCAGATCATTCTTACACTATGTCTCATCCTCTTGCTCTCTACTATAGTATTCTAATCCTATTTTCTGCATTCAGCAGTGCTCTGACCACCTACCTTCAACAGCCATTGCCACATCATAAGTATCCAGAGCCTCTTCCACCAGTTACCTTTTTTTATTTTTAATACAATTTATTTTTTCCCAGTTACATGGAAAGACAATTTTTAGCACTGATTTTTACAAGATTTTGAGTTTCAAATTTTTCTCCCTCCTTCTCTTCCCTCCCCTCTTCCTAAAATGATAGGCAATTTGATGTTATACATGTGCTACCATATAAAACATATTTTGATAATAGTCACATTGTAAAAGAAGAAACAGATCAAAAGAAAAAAAAACACAAAAAAAGAATAAAGTAAGTGAAAAAAGTATGCTTCAATATGCATTCAGAGTTCATCAGTTCTTTATCTGGATATGGACAGTATTTTCTTTTGTGAGTCCTTTGTACTTGCCTTGGATCATTGTGTTGCTGAGAAGAGCCAAGTTATTCATAGTTAATCATCACACAATGTTGCTAATACAATGAACAATGTTTTCCTGGTTCTGCTCATTTCATGCTGCATCAATTCATCCAAGTCTTTCCAGGTGTTTCTGAAATCTGCCTATTCACCATTTCTTATTGCACAGTAGTATTCCATTACATTCACATACCACAACTTGTTTAGCCATTCCCAACTGATGGGCATCCTCCCACCTTCCAATATTTTGCCACCACAAAAAAGGCTGCTATAAATAATTTTTCCACTTGTGATCCTTTTCCCATTTTTTGTGATCTCTTTGGGATACAGACCTAGAAGTGGTATTGCTGGATCAAAAGGTATGCACAGTTTGGTTGCCCTTTAGGCATAGTTCCAAACTGCTCTCCAGAATGATTAGATCAGTTCACAACTCTACCCACAGTGCATTAGTGTCCCAATTTTCCCACATTTTCTCCAACATTTATCATTTTTATTTTTTTGTCATAGTAGCCAATCTGATGGGTGTGAGGTGGTACCTTAGAGTTGTTTTAGCTTGCATTTCTCTAATCAAAAGTGATTTAGAGCACATCTTCATATGCCTACAGATAGCTTTGATTTCTTCATCTGAAAAGTGTCTGTTAATACCCTTTGATCATTTATCAATTTGGGAATGGCTTGTATTCTTATGAATTTACTTAGTTCTTTTTATATTTGATAAACGAGGCCTTTATCAGAGATACTTGGTGTAAAGATTGTTTCCCAGCTTTCTGCTGTCCTTCTAATCTTGGTTACATTGGTTTTGTTTGTGCAAAAGCTTTTTAATTTAATATAATCAAAATTATCTGTTTTACATTTTGTAATGCTCTCTATCTCTTGTTTGGTCATGAATTTTTCACTTCTCCATAGATCTGACAGACAGAGTATTCCTTGCTCTCCCAATTTACTTATAGTATCAGCCTTTATATCTAAATCATGTACTCATTCTGACTTCATCTTGTTGTATGGTGTAAGATGTTGCTCTATGCCTACTTTCTGCCATACTGTTTACCAGGTTTCCCAGCAGTTTTTCATTAAATAGTGAGTTATTATCCCAGAAGCTGAAGTCTTTGGGTTTATCAAGCAGTAGATTACTATAGTCATTGACTACTGTGTCTTATGTACCCAATGTAGTCCACCGATCCACCACTCTATTGCTCAGCCAGTAACACATAGTTTTGATGACTACTCCTTTATAATATAGTTTGAAATCTGGTATTGCTAGGCTACCTTCCTTTGTATTATCTTAATTAACTGATATTTTTTCCAGTTTTTTAGATATGACTTTATATGTCTGAAAAGTGTTTTATAATTGTGTTCAGATAGTTCCTGGGTTTGTCTTAGCAGGTAGACTCTCAGGTATTTTATATTGCTTACAGTTATTTTAAATGGAATTTCTCTCTCTTGCTGCCAGGCTTTGTTGGTCATATAAAGAAATGCTGATGATTTATGTGGGTTTATCTTATATCCTGCAACTTTGCTAAAGTTATTAATTATTTCAAGTAGCTTTGTAGTTGATTCTCTAGGGTTCTCTAAATATACCATCATATCACCTGCAAAGAGTCACAGTTTTGTTTCTTCATTGCCTATTCTAATTCCTTCCATTTCTTTTTCTTCCTTTGTTGATATAGCTAACATTTCTAGTACTATATTGCATAATAGTGGTGATGATGGGCATCCTTGCTTCACCTTTGATGGTAATTGGGAAGGCTTCTAGCTTAACTCCATTACATATAATGCTTGCTGATGGTTTAGATAGATACTGCTTATCATTCTTAGGAACACTCCCTTTGTCCCTATGCTCTCTAGTGTTTTTTTAATAGGAATGGGAGCTGTGTTTTGTCAACTCTGCCTTCCTAGTATAAATCCCACCTGGTCATGGTGTATAATCCTTGTGATACATTGATGTAATCGTCTTGCTAGCATATTGTTCAAAATTTTTGCTTCGATATTCATTAGGGAAATTGGTCTATAATTTTTTTTCTCTGCTTAAGCTCTTCCTGGTTTAGGTATCAGCACCATATTTACATCATAAAAAGAGTTTGGTAGGACTCCTTCACCTATTTCCAAATTTTTTCATAGTATTGGAATCAATTGTTCTTTAAATGTTTGGTAGAACTCACTCACAAATCCATCTGGCCCTGGGTTGTTGTTTCCCCCCCCCACTTAGTGAGTTCATTAATGGCTTGTTCAATTTATTTTTTTAATTTGAGGTTATATAGACATTCTATTTCTTGATCTGTTAATATAGGTAATCTATATTTTTGTAAATATTCATCAATTTCATTCAAATTATCAGATTTCTTAGCATACAACTGGGCAAAATATTTCCTAATTACTGTTTTAATTTCTTCTTCACTGGTAGTGATTTCATCTTTTTTTTTTTATTTTTGACACTGGAGTTTTAGTTTTCTTCTTTCTTTTTTTTAAATTAAATCAACTGATATTCATCTATCATATTCATTTTTATCATAAAAACCAGCTTCTAGTGTTATTTATTAGCTCAATAGTCTTGTTGATTTTTTTTTTTTACTCTCAATTTTATTAATCTCTACTTTGATTTTCAGAATTTCCAATCTGGTGATACTTGGTAATTTTTAATTTGTTCTTTTTCTAGGTTTTTCTTTTTAGTTGCATGCCCAATTGATTGATCTGTTCTTTCTCTATTTTGCTGATGTAAGAATTTAGAGAAACAAATTTTCCTCTAAGTGTTGCTTTGGCTGCATCCCATAAATTTTGGGATGCTTTCTCATTGTTGTCATTTTTTTAATGAATTGATTGATTGTTTCTATGATTTGTTCTTTGACCCACTTATTCTTTAGGATTAGATTATTTAGTTTCCAATTAATTTTTGATCTATCTTTCCTCTGCCTACTGTTGAATGAGATTTTTTTGCATTACGATACAAAAAGAATACATTTACTATTTCTGACTTTCTGCATTTGATTATGAGGTGTTTATGCCCTAATACATTCAGTTTTTTTGTAGGTGCTATGTGGTGCTGGTAAAAAGGTATATTCTTTTCTGTTCTCTTTCAGTTTTGTCCAAAGACCTGTCATATCTATTTTAATATTCTATTCACTTCCTTAGTTTCTTTCTTGTTCATTTTATGGTTGGATTTATCAAGTTCTGAGAGGGGACAATTGATGTCCCACACTAGTATAATTTTGTTATCTATATCTTCCTGCAACTCACTTAACTTGTCCTTTAAGAATTTGGATGCAAAGGACCCACATGTACAAAAATATTTATAGCAGCTCTTTCTGTGATGGCAAAGAATTGGAAATTGAGAGGACACCCGTCAATTGGGGAATGACTGAACAAGTTGTGGAATATGAATGTAATGGAATACTATTGTGCTATAAGAAATGATGAACAGGCTGACTTCAGAAAAACCTGGAAAGACTTGTACGAACTGATGCTGAGTGAAGTGAGCAGAACCAGGAGAACATTGTACACAGTAACAGCAACATTGTGTCATGAAGAATATTGATAGACTTACCCCTTCTCAACAATATAAGGATCTAAGACATCTCCAAGGCCTCATGATGGAAAATGCTATCCATATCCAAAGAAAGAACTATGGTGTTTGAATGCAGATTGAAGCATACTATTTGCTATTTTTTTTCTTCTGTTGTGTTTTGTTTCCTCTTCCTGGTAACTCTTCCTATTGGTTCTAATTCTTACTTACAACATCACTAATGTGAAAATATGTTCAATAGGAATGTATATGTATAGCCTCTATCAGATTGTGTGCCATCTTGGGGAGAGAGGTGGGGAGGGAGAGGGAGAAA
This sequence comes from Phascolarctos cinereus, assembly GCF_003287225.1. NCBI lineage: Eukaryota > Metazoa > Chordata > Mammalia > Diprotodontia > Phascolarctidae > Phascolarctos > Phascolarctos cinereus. Next base: position 226,218,179 of record NW_027556402.1, on the reverse strand, counting down.
AATTTAAAATTCAAAAGCTTATGGAAGTGATTGTTGATAAAGAAAACAAATTAATTACAAAAAAGAATTTGGATGCTATACCACTTGGTGCATACATGTTTAGTATTGAAATCACTTCATTGTGCATGGTACCTTTTAGCAAGATGTAATTTCCTTCCTTATCTCTTTTAATTAAATCTATTCTTGCCTTTCCTTTGCCTGATTTTTTTTTTTTACTTCGGCTGACGCATAGTAGATACTTCTCCATCCCCTTACCTTTACTCTCTGTGTGTCTCTCTGCTTCAAGTGTGTTTCTTGTAAAGATCGCATTGTATAATTCTGGTTTTTGACCTGCTTTGCTATCCACTTCCATTTTATGGGAGAGTTTATCCCATTCACATTCAGTTATGATTGCTAACTGCAGATTTCCTTCCATCCTATTTTCCTTCCCATTTGTCCTCTTCCTTCATCCTTTCCCTCCTCACTAGTGTTTTGTTCCTGTCTACCACCTCCCCTGGTCTGCCCTCTGTTCTATCAGCCCTTCCTCCACTTTAGTTAATCTCCTCTCCTCCTGCTTCCCCATCAGGTAAGACAGCTTTCTTTATTCAACTGATTGTGTGTATTATTCCCTCTTTGAGCCAATACTAATGAAAGTAAGGTTCCAGTAATGCTCATAGCCCACCCTCCCCTCTTTCCATCCACTATAATAGGTTTTTCACACCTCTTCATGTGAAATAATTTACCCTATTCTATGTCTCCCTTCCTTCAGCACCCAGTGTATTCCTCTTTCTCATCCCTTAATTATTTTGTATGTCATTCCCTCAAATTCATCTTATACCTGTACCCTCTGCCTCTGTATATTCCTTCTAGCTATAGTATTAGTGGTAGACTTTTTTTTAAGAATTACAAGATCATCTTCCCATGTAGGGATGTAAAGAGTTCTGCTCCATTCAATCCCTCATGTTTTGTCTTCCCTTTTTACCTTTTTAGGCTTCTCTTGACTCTTGATTTTGGAGATCAAATTTTTTGTTCAATTCTGGTCTTCTTACGAAAGCTTGAAATCTTTCTATTTCATTGAATGACCACTTTTTTCCCTAGAAATATTATGTTTAATTTCATTAGGAGGATGATTCTTTGTTGTAATCCTAGCTCTTTCACCTTCTGGAATATAATATTCCATGACCTCCAAGCCTTTAATGTTGCAGTTGTTAAGTCCTGTTTCATCTTCATTGTGTCCCCCTGACATTTGAATTGTTTCTTTCTGGTCACTTGCAGTATTTTTTCCTTGACCTGATCGTTCTGAAATTTGGCTATAATGTTCCTTGGGGTTTTTATTTTGGGTCTCTTTCTTAAGGTGATTGGTAGATTCTTTTGATGCCCTCTGGTTTCAGGATATCAGGGCAGTTTTCCCTGATAACTTCTTAAAAGATGCTCTCCCAGTCCTCTTTTTGATTATGACATTTAGGGAGTCCAATCATTCTTATATGGTCTGTCCTAGATCTATTTTCCATATCAGTGGTTTTTCCCATGAGGTATTTTACATTTTCTTCTATTTTTTTTTCATTCTTTTAGATTTGCTTGATTGATTCTTTTTTTAATTTTTTTAATTTTTTTAAATTTTTAAATATTTTTTTATTGTTTGATTCTTGATGTCTCATAGAGTCATGAGCTTCCTCTTGCCAAACTCTAACTTTTGAGGAGTTGTTTTCCTCAGTTCGCTTTGGTACTTCCGTTTGCATTTGGCCAATTATACTTTTTAAGGAGTTGTTTGCGTCAGTGGATTTTTGTATAGCTTTTTTCCATTTGGCCAATTTTACTTTTTAAGGAGGTGTTTTCTTTTTCCAAGCTGTTAACTCTTTTTTCATAATTCTCTTGCAGCAATCTCATCTATTTTCCCAATTTTTCTTCTACCTTTCTTATATGATTTTTAAGTGCCTTTTATAGCTCTTCCATGAGTTCTTACTGGGCTGACACTACTTCCTGTTTTTCTTTGAGGTTTTCCTTGTAGCTGCTTCGACATCATTGTCTTCTTCTGAGTTTGTATCTTGATCCTCCCTGTCACCATAATAACTTTCTAAGGTCAGATTCTTTTTTGTTATTTATTGTTCATCCTTTCTGGCCTTCTTCTTTTCTTTCACATTTGAGCTCTACTCCCAGGGTGGAAGGGACACTGTCTCAGACTTCTGGTGCCAGGGGCTGCAGGCCCTGGCTGTTTACCTGGTGCTGCACTGATGTTTCCCCGAGGCCCACAGGAGACACTTGTGTCGGGTGCTGCAGTTGTAAGGGTTGGATGGGGGTTGGCTGGTGCTGCTGGAGGCCATAGGAGTCTGGCAGCTTACCTCGTGCTAAGTCAGGGTCCTAGCGCTGGTATCTGGTGACCAGTGAGTTATTTCTGCATTTCTCAGAACTATGCTGAAGTAAGTGGAGGTCTGGCTGCTGGAGACTGCCTGCTTTCACAGGGCTTTGCTAAAGTACATTGTGGGGGCCCAGCTCTGGCAGCTGCTTATTTATTTAGGCACTCTTAAGGTTAGCGGCTACCTATTTGCCCAGGGCTATACTGAAGCATGTGGCAGTTCTCAGAGCTGGAGGCTGTCTATTCTCCTGGTCAGGGTCCAGGTGTTGGCGTTTGCCTGCTCCACTGCACTGGGGCTCAGGATCTCCCACTAGTTTGCTGAGATGGGGTTTGCTGCTGGCTTGTGAGGATGCTTCCTATCCTGGACTGCGCTCCCCTTTTTCACCCAAGTAAGACAGACCTTTCCTGATGATCTAAGTTTATTGGACTAAAAGATTGTTTCACCCTATCTTTTTGCTGGTTCTGCTGTTCCAGGATTTGTTTTGGGGTGCTATTTTATGGTTGTTTGGGGGTGAATATGGGAGAGTTACAGCAATTTACTGCCTAATCCACCATCATAGCTCCCAAAAGTCCAATTAACACTATTTTTAAAAAGTCCTGATGGCTCTTTCATACCTGAAGGTTAATAATAGCTGGGAGCAGTTGCAAGCCCTCTTCCCCTTGAACATACAGCTCTCTGTGCCCCATTCAGACTTCATCAGTATGTACTCAGTGCAATCTAGCTCCCAAACCAGCCGGATTAGGAAAAGGCAGTCCTGTGTTGTAAGTTTTGTACAGAGGGAACTATGGCACTTACTTGGTAGAGAGAATGCTTTGGTCACAGCATGAATCTACACAAGGGATGGAGCTGGGGCAGAGACATGTGTGATTCCAGAGACTCTTTAGGAGAGACACATGTGGAGAAAGAAGCTACAAACACTTACGGGAAGCTAACTCCTCCTCATCTCACTGATTTCCGGCTTGCCTCCCTTGAGAGTGCTTGACCGGAATTCCTCAGTTGAGAACTAGTCTTCTCTCTTGGTTTAAGACAACCTCTCATCTCACTCCCCACCATCATTCACCCTTGTATTTCTTTCATGTAGTCTGCCTAGAGAACTTCTCCAATTTCTGTTTGTTGTATACTTGCATACTCACAATTTGCCATTTGTGATAACCTTTTGTATAACTACTTCTTGGTGGAAAGGCACTGAACTGGTAAGTGTGCAAGTTAAGGCCTACCCTTCCTCTTAAGAGGGATCAGGGAGGCAATGTTTCTTTCTAAATCAGACACATACCCTGAGATAATCAATATTTAAGGAGGCAGATGGTTATAATTCTAGTCTGATACCCATTTTGGAAATATATGGGGAAGGATCAACTTTCTAATAATGGACGTTTTCCTGTTCCCCTTACAGCAGAAATTATCATCTCCCTTGGAGAGTGGTGAACCACATTCTATAGATATCTATCAATGCCAATCACCAGCTATGTATATTCACTTAAATAACCCACGTGGACATGGGGATAGATGGAAAGAAAGAGAGAGAGAGAGAGAGAGAGAGAGAGAGAGAGAGAGAGAGAGAGAGAGAAAGAGAAAGATGGGCAGATACATATATCTTAAGATATGGATATATCTATATAGATAGGTATAGTTATAAATAGATATATCTATATCTTAAGATATATGTATCTGCCCTTTTATATAGATATATCTTATATATAGCTATATGGCTATATATGTAGATAGATAGATATAGATAGATAGATAGATAGATAGATAGATAGATAGATATAGATGCACAGCTAGACAATGTAATGGATAGAGTGCCAGGCCTGAGAGTCAGGAGCACCTGAGTTCAAATCTGACCTCAGACACAAATGGGGTCTTGAAGAATTGGACACAACTGAAATGACTGAACAACAACAAAAAGATATAGAAATCTTAAGATATCTGTATTTTCCCATTTAAGACATAGATATCTATGTCTATATTACATCTATATCTACAGATTAAATGGGCAGATACATAGATATATAATATAAATAATAATATGACAGATATAATATAGATATAGACATATCTACACTTATACCTTAAATGAGCAGATACATAATTATAATATAATGGAACAGGTATAACACAGATATAAATAGATGTATCTATGTCTTAAATAGGTAGATGCATAGAATAATAGTATAATAATGTAGATAGATCTATATCTTAAATAGGCAGGTGCATAGAATAATAATATAAAAATATAATACAGATAGATCTATATCTTAAGTGGGCAGATACATATATCTTACATCGACCTTCCTAATAGTGGGCCATATACTGATATCTAAGCACAATGTGTTTCAGTACACAGTTTCCTTCCACCTCCCATACCAGGTCTCCTTGAAGAGAACAGGTTGTCTCTACAGAGCTCAGGTCACTCCTAGATCAAACTGGTGAGTTTAATAATTGCTTGACCAGGAGTGCTTTCATGCTGATAACTTTTCTGAGAGACAACCAATTTGTTAACTTTTGTTCTCAGTTGGGAGGTTTCTTTCATAGGGATCTCTTTGGATTCCACAAGAGGGCTACATGGAAAATTTCTATTTTCTGTGAGTTTGGTGATATTCCCTGGCCAAAGGAAGATCTCTAAGGGGAGAAGAAAGTAGATTTGGTCATCTCCAACTTGTCTTCCAGCTCTATAGCTTATGATGTCTCATTATGTCCAGTAGGATTATACTAGGGGTTGCCCAGCATGGTACTTGATGCCATGAGATGGACAGCACAGCTCAGCCACACCAGTGAGAATGGAGCAATCACTCTAAGAGTATAAGGAAGAGCACTCACTTTGGCTGGCATCATCTATGAATAATGAGAGGAATGAGATAAGAAGTGGAGTTAGAATTTTGTGTCAGGGAGACAGTCCAGCTGTGGCAGTCTAATGTAACCAGGTTGACCAGCCAGCAAGGTGGTACAGTGGATAGAGGGCTGGACCTGGAATCAGAAAGACCTTAGCTCAAATCAAACTTCAGATGCTTACTAACTTGTAAAGTGCTTAGGACATAGTAGGTGCTATATAAGTGTTAGCTATGATGATGATGATGATGATGATGATGATGATGATGATGATGATGATGGTGATGATGATGGTGATGATGATGATGATGATGATGATGATGGTGATGATGATGGTGATGGTGGTGATGGCTTATAATTAAACTCACATATTCAGGCTTATCACAAGCTACATATTTGATCAGTGCCTCCTGAGACTGCTCCTATTCTGAAGGGTCTCAGAAGGCTATAGTACATGACATAGGATTATTCTTCCCTCAAGCACCAGGGCATCAGCACTAATTACAACTCAAATGCTATAACATCTCAATCAACTAAATCAGCAGTCAGTAAGTATTCATTATGTGCCAGGCACTTTGCTAAGCCCTGTAGCTACAAAGACAAAAAATTAAACAATCTTTGCCCTCAAGGAAATTATATTCTGTTGGGAGAGATAACATGTGAATATATAATTATATACAGACAGCTAGGTGGCGCAGTGGATAGAGTACCAGGCCTGGAGTCAAGAATACATCTCTTTGTTCAAATCCAGCCTCAGATGCTTACGAGCTGTGAGACCCTGGGCAAGTCACTTCACCCTATTTGCCTCAGTTTCCTCATCTGTAAAATGAGCTGGAGAAGAAAGTGGAAACTCACTCCAGTATCTTTGCCAAGAGAACTCCAAATGAGGTCATGGAGAGTCAGATGGGGATTAAATTAACTGAACAACAACAAAAAGTATGTGTAGAGCCCAGACAAAGCAGTTCCACGGTAACCTTGGATGAGAAGGTGCTGAGGGAAATGGGACAGGCTTCCTGCTGAAGGTAGGACCTGAACTGAGTCTTGAAGGATGTCAGGGCCTCTAACAGTGTGAAAGCTTGTAGATAAAAGAGAGATCGTGTGTATGGAACAAGCCTGAGCCTGCATTAATGGTGATAGCTCCCAGGAAGAGTTTAGCAAACATTTTCCTCACAACCACCCCGGGCAAAGTAGATGTAGAGACTTGGTTGTGCCCATTTTACAGATGAGGAAAATAGTGTTCAGAGAGTTAAAGCAATTTGACCACAGTCATCGTCTACATTTGTGCATCCAGGCCAGAATAAGACCCTGCTTCAGTTCCATATAATAAGAACCTTTCCATTCTAGATTCTATATTCATTGGACTATACCACCTGCGTACCTCCGGGATCACAGATTTAGAATCAGCAGGAACCTCGGGATCTATCAGGTGTGACCACCTCAGTTTCACAGATGAGATGGGGAAGTGACCTACTCAAAGTTCTTCAGACAGGAAGAATCAGAGCTGAGATGTAAACCCAGGTCCCCAGCGTTCTTCCCACCAAACCAGACCACCTCCATTTTGAGGCTGGAAGAAGATCCAGGTTTATGGCAGACTGCCTGTTAGAACCAGGTTTTCGACTCATTTTCCTCCCCCGGTGTGATGCTTGTTTAAATTTATGCTTTCGTCTTTTGCCCATGCATCATTTAGAACTTTTTTTTTCAATAAACCTGACTCGAAATTCCACTGCAGCAAAGACATTTCATCTTGAAGAATGAGTCAGAATTGCACTGGAGCTCAATGTAGGCCTCCGGGATTTTTTTCTGCTCTCTGTCATTGAAGCCCCTTCTTCTGCCACGTCTCTGTAGTGCCCTTCACTTTGGTGCCTTCAAAATGGGCTTTTTCATCCCTCTCTCCTCCCTCCCTCAACCCCCCTATCCCCTGGTTCAGAGAAAGCTTATTCATTTCATAAGAAAAAAAATGCAGGAAATTTGAAATGGAATATCTTTTTTTTAACATGGGAAGGCGTGGTACTTCTTTTTTCCTTCCCTTCAGTTATTTTAAATGTTGAAATATAGCAGTGCGTTTGACAGAGATCTGTCTCCAGCACTGTACTAAAAGGCCATAACTATGCAGGGCCACGCTTTATCTCCAGAAGCATGGTTTGAATCAAGTCTTTCATAGCTATATATAACCTCCCTAACTGGTCTCCTTGCAAGCGGGATCTCCACTCCCCTCCCCACCCCAACCCAGCACATTGCCCCTGGACTAATACTTCTTAAACGCTTTTCATCATATTGCTGCTTAGATCAAGAGCTTAGGAGGGCTCCCCGCTGCCTCGAGGATCAAACCCCACAATCCTATCCAAGAGCATTCGGAAGGTTGGCTCAGAGACAGCTTCTCACCGTGTTAGTTGAGACCATCCCACTTTTACCTTATCCAACCTTGTTGCCAGCTGCCCCCTAACATACACTCTCCTTGCCCCTAGGCAGCTAAATAGTAGAGTATTTAGAATCCTGGTGCTGGAGTTAGGAAAACCTGTGTTCAAATCCTGCTCAAGGTTCTCACTAGTTGTATGATCCTGGGCAAGTGGTTTAACCTTCATTAAGGTTTCTGTTTCAATTCAGTTTCCTCATCCTCATTTGAAAAAAAAGTTTTTATTTATTATTCAATTGGCCGTTGGTTGGTTCAATTGGTTGTTCAGTCATTTCAGTCATGGCCGACTCTCTGTGACCCCATTTGGTGTTTTCTTGGCAGAGACACTGGAGTGGTTTGCCATTTCCTTCTCTAGCTCATTTCACAGATGAGGAAACTGAGGCAAACAGGGTGAAGTGACTTGCCCAGGGTCAAGTAAATAAGTAAGTGTCTGAGGCCAGATTTGAACTCATGAAGACAGGCGCCTCCTGATTCCAAGCCCAGCGCTCTATGCACTATGGCCCCACCTGGCTGCTCCTTTTTTTTTTTTTTGTTATACCAAGGTAACAAATGCTGTGTACATGATTCTCATAAGGAATGAGAATAATTCTTTAAATGCCGTTATTGTTATTGTTGTATTATTATTGTTTAGCCAAATGCCACAGAACATAGTGCTGTGGGATGGTTAGGTGGTGGAACTTAAAATCAGGATGACCTAGGTTCAAATCCTGCCTCAGACATTGACAAGCTACATGACCCTAGGCAAGTCGCTTAACCTCTAAGGGCCTCAGTTTCCTCATCTCTATTATACTTAACCTGTAAATTCCATTTCAAATCTAAATCTATAATCCCGTGATCTCCCACATATATCATGCTTATTTCTTACCACAGAGGTAGCTAGGTTGTACAGTGGATAGACCTTGAGTCCAAAGATCTGAGTTTAAATCCAGCCTCAGGAACTAACCTGTGTGATCCTGGGCAAATCATTTAACCACTATCTGCCTCAGTTTCCTCAACTGTAAAGGGGGAGAAGGAAGAGCACCTTTTTCCTAGAGTTTTTGTAAGGATCAAAGGAGACAATATTTGGAAAGCACTTAGCACACAGTAGGTACTTAATAAATGTGTATTTCCTTTCTTTCTACCTTACTTGCACTATCCCATTTGGATGGAATGCACTCCCCCTTTGCCTTTCTGTGTATATCCCACTGGTTCTCCATGGTACATTTCAAGTCCCAACAAAGTTCTTTCTTCCTTTCTAATATATTTGTTAAGCAACTGTAACATAAAATGTGAAGTTTGGGGTTGGGGCCAAGGCATATTTCATCAGTATAGGAAATTCCATCTTCCAATGAACACAGACAGACCACTGCCTTGAAAGGGAGTTGCCTGGGGCATTGAGGAGTTCAGTGAGCTGCCCCACTGTCACAAAGCTAGCATGTATCAGATCTTCCTGACTCTGAAGACAGCTTTCTCCCCATGACTCTGCTCCCTTCAATTACAAAGATAAATAAAACCCAGACCCTGCCCTCAAAGTGCTTTTTATCTAGTGAGAGAAGACTGAAACATGTATATCCACAAATATTATGCAAAGTAAAACACGAGCAGTATAGAAGTCTTGTGAGATTAAATGAGGAAGAAATGCCTTTTAGCTGAGAGGGTCCACGAAGGTTTTAGGGAGGATGTAACATTGGGGCAGGTATGTGAAAAAAGGATTCTGTATCAATGAGTGAAAGCCTTTTCCGACTATTTGTACTCACATTAATCTATTAGCTTTCTTACAGGCCACATGCCAGACAGGCAATTGTGGTTTAGTGAAAAGAGCCCTGAACAAGGAGTCTGGGAAACATAAGTCCATGGGTCTGTAGATCTGAAGCTGGAAGGGACCTAGGGATCACCAAGTCCAGCCAACCCTCTCATTTTGCAGCTGAGGAAACTGAGGCATGGAGAAGTTAAGTGAGCTGCCCAATATCACACACCCAAAGTGTCTGAGGGGGGATTTCAACCTCCAAGACCAGTGACCTATCGGTTATGTAACATCACCTCATTTTGGATGTAATTCATGGAAACGTATTTGTGAGGTTCACATCTTGGCTATTTCCTTGGGTGAGAAACTTCATTTCTCCAAGTCTTAGATCCCTCATCTGTAAAATGAGGAGGCCAGACCCTCTGGCCTCTAAGGTCCTTTCTCACCACTAGAATCCACATGGTCTATCCTATGGTTGTTTTTCATATTCAGTCGTTTTTTGGTTTTTGGATTTTTTCTTTTTGGTCTCCATTTTCACATGTGAAAAGTGTCTCCTCAACAAGACTACAATTTCCTTGAAGGCAGGGTCCTAGACTGCCCATTCTTTTCTTCCATTTTCCCATCCCTAATCTCAGTTCTACACTCTAACTAGCTCACAGAACATGCTTCTTAAACTGAATTAAGGATCAAAATACCAGCAGTGAGCCATTCTTCCCAGATTCAATAACCAAATGTATAAGATGTCTCCCCCATCTTGATGTTAGAAAGCACCACTGGCCAGCAACTCTATCTGAAGAGCAAGGGAGAAACAGATGTTACCCTACTTTATGAAATATTTTCCCCCTGCTCAAGAAATAGGAGCCACCTGATGGTCCAATCCCGTGTCAATGCCCGATTCTGACCCGGGTTGTATATTTCAGCATGTGATTGACAGGTCCATTCCCTATGGAAGAAAAAGCTTTGGCTCTTAGACTGTGAAATTAAACTCATCAGTTCAGGCACCACTTAAGCAATGTGGTTCCAATGTGGGAAAGCTAACAATAAAAGAATTCCCAAAGAGTCTGTTAAAGGAAGCAAAAAGAGAGAAGAAAGATGCCCGCAAGAAGGTGGTGAGGGAGCAGGAATTTGGACAGAGCCACAGGAAGGTTCCTCCTAGTATTTTCCCATCAATGAGCCGAGGACTATATTGCACCATGAAATGTATAACTCCTAGTTGCTTGAACCCATAGACTACTAGAAATGGAAAGAACCTTAGAGATCAACTCATTCAATGCCCTCATTTTGTACATGAGAAAACTGAGGCCCAGAGTTATTCAGGGTCACAAAATGACTTGCTAAAGTCATACAGCTAATAAATGGCAAAGCAAAGATTTGAAAGCAAGTAAGCCTCTTGACTGTGGGTCCAATATTCTTTCTACCATATCAACATTAAGCTGCTCATGGGGGTCAAGGTAGTCCTTAATTATGGACACATGAGTAAATATTTAACAATCAGATTTTTTAAAAAAATCTGCACAACACATTTTTAAGCCTAATTCACATTATTAACATCCCCCTCCCCCATCACTTTCTCAAGTCTAGATAATCAACAAAATAAGCCAAGTTCTGATTTGCGGCATTTTAAAATTTCTAAGGTATAAATGTTCACACTGAAAATTTAACTATCAGCTCTGATGAACCAGTTCAAGCTAGTTACAGTACACCTCTGGGCCCTTACCCATAAGTACAATAGGCAGCTATCTCTATGACCATCTGTCTATATGAGAGCAATGAAAGGCTCCTACTCACAATAAACTTCCCCTACCAATCCTATTATAAGGTCTCAAATTCCCTCACTGCTCCTGCTTTTGAAATAAAGCATTATAAAAATGCAGATGTTCTCTGGGACACAGTCAATTAGGATTTATTAAGTGCTCACTATGTTTGGCATTATTCCAAGAACTGGGGAGAGAAAGGAAACTTATTGAACCACCACTGACCCTTATTATCATAGCTCCAAATGATTCAGCAAATTAGTACTGGCCATTAGACAGGGCCATAAGGTTTGGGGACAAATGTGATTCCCAACCTACATGACTCAGTGGATAGGCCATTGGGCCTACAGTCAGGAAGACCTAGGTTAAAATCTGGCCTTGGACACCTACTAGCTGTGTGACCCTGAGAAAGTCACTTAAACACTGTCTGCCTCAGTTCCTTCAACTATAAAATGAGGATCACAATAGATCCTAGTTCATAGGGTTCTTGTGAGCATCAAATGAAATAATAGTTGTCAAGCACTTAACACAGTGCCTGGCGCAGCATAGTAGGTGCTTAGTAAATTCTTATTCCCTCTCTTCCTCTCCAGACTTTTCTCTCACAACTTCCTATCTCAAATCTGCTCATAGACCCTCCCTCTATGTCCTCATGGTTTTCTACCTACTTCTTCTGCCTCTCTTTTTCTGGTTTTTACTTCTCTTCCTTCTGTTCCCTAAATGGGTGCATTTTTCCAGAAATCAGCCTTGTCTGTACCCTTTCCACAGGGGAACTTGTCCCATCCTGGCCCGACTGCAGATGAACTGAGCATATTAAATCTTCTGGGAACCACGCTTCTGGACTCATAGTGGCTATTTGTCCCTACTACCAGCTTCTGGACTTCATCTCTTCGAGGCCACTTGTGGGCCATCTGGCATACTATTTGCTAAGTACAGTGACTAGAAAGCCCTTCCATACTAAGAGCAAGCTGAAAGCTCTAATGGTGAATAGCTGGTAGGTCTAGGGGAGCCACACTTACCTAAAGGACTATCAGGGGAGGGTAGGAAAGCCATCCAGGGTACCTCGGACTAAGATCAGGTTCATCTGATGCTAATTCAAAAATCCATTGTTCCAAACACATATGTGACTTAAGGTTAGAAATTTCTTGGAACTCTCCTTTAAGTCATTTTATGGATCCTGTGCCCCCAAAATCCATTTTACAGGGGATCTACTACAAAAATCCTATGGCAACTTGAAGGTATGGAGCCCCTAATTCCCTAACTACTATTAGGACTGGAATGCAAATGAATCTAAACAAAAGCAAAATCTAAGAGAAAAGATAAGTCAAGGCTCTCCTCCCAACCGGCCAACTAGAGGGCCTTTGCTAATTCTTCTAATAACAGACATTGGCTTTTCTATGGACTTTCCAACAAAACTCACCACTTCCCCTCCCATACCACAAACCTGCTCCTCCCTATGAATGATAGCTTGTTCCAAAGCCTTGAGAATGCCCCAGAAGCAAAGTTTGTGGAAGCTGGTTTTGAACACAAAGCTTGACCCCATAAGGAGGCAGTAGATTCAATCAGTTAATCAACAAACATTTATGAAGCCTACTGTGTGCCAGGCATTATGCTAAATGCTGGGGATAAAAAAAGAAACAAAGAAGTCATCTCTTCATATATTTGAATCATTTTCCTCCAAAGGCATTTCAAGGGTAAGGATGGAGAGAAAAAAGCTACCCATGGTAGCTGAGCCCAATAGCAAAACCATCCAAGTTTCTCCTTGCTGGAAACAAAGTCAAGATGAAGACCTGGCTGAAGATCTGGCTTTCTCTCCTTCAAAGACTTCATCTGATGCTCTTGTACTACTCTTCATGGAGCACCATTATCATTATCATCATCCCCATCATCATCATCATCTTCTCCTTCTTCTTCTCTTCTTCTTCTTCTTCTTCTCATTCTTCTTCTTCTTCTTCTTCTCTTCTTCTTCTTCTTCTTCTTCTTCTTCTTCTTCTTCTTCTTCTTCTTCTTCTTCTTCTTCTTCATTAGAAATAAAAATAGAAACTCCAAGAACAAGGGAATTTCTGGCCAGAGACTCACATTCCTTCTGGAATATGATTTCTGAAATAGATACATATTTTTTCTTTTGTTTAAAGCACAGAGAACCAAGACATGTCCAGAATTCATCCCAAAATCCATCTAAATCCCACCCTCTCATTTTACAGGGGGGAGGACATTGAGGTTCATATAGTCAATCAATCAGTCATCAATAAATATTTATTAAGTGCCTAATATGTGCTAAGCACTACGCTAAGAGCTGGAGGACAAATGATTTGCATAAGAATGGTGAGTGGCCAAGCCAGAGATTGGAACCCAGATCTATAGATAATCATCTGGCCTTTTGTCCTTGACTGTCAGAATCACAGAGAAGGCCAATTTTTTTTTTCTTTTTCCAACTAAGAACATCCAGCCCAGGGATGAGTAAGCAGGCACTAAGGTTCTTTTTTAACTTCCTAAAGATATAACAACTTGGATGCCTTAAAGTGCCAATCAAGCCATTCCTTTATAGTCTCACTTCCTATCCTGGCCACTGGCAAAGTGGCATTATTATCCTGTGAGTCATCCTGCTAATAAAGAAATCTAATTTGAAGATAACCCCTTCTTCCCTTGCCTACACGACTTCATTTCCCCCATCCTTCTGCTTCTTGAAACATTCCCCAGTGCCAATGAATGAAATAATACAGAAGCCAGTGAGTGAGGAAAAGAGAAATGAAGAGGGGGCCAAAGGATGAGTATGAGCTTAAAAAGGGGCAAAGCTGAAGGTAGGTGGGAGAAATCATTGAATGGGAAAGCAAGGTCCAGCCTCCAGCTAGCGAGGCACCTTGGGCAAGCCACACCTCTTGCTGTGTCATTTTCCTTAGCTACAAAATGAAGCAGTTGGATGAAACCATTTCCAACATTCAGCATCACTGACTCTGTGGTCTTCGGTGAATCACTTCCTCTCACTGAGCCTCAGTTTCCTTCAAAATGAGGGATTTGGACTAAATGCCTTTTAAGATCCCTTTTGGCTTTAATTTTCAATGGACTGTGTCCTAAGGTCCCTTCTACCTGTGGCATTTTATGATTCCATGGCTTTATTCACAGTAGAGAAAGAGGGCATCCATTGGGTTAATTCTAAAGTTCTTCTGGACTATGCCAGTCCACTCCAAAATAATGAAAATGGTGTCATAGTATACATGAGCAAATAGAAGATACTTGTTAGTTATGTACCAACATCTGTTGCTAAGGATAGAAAGAAGATAATGGTAACCAGAATCATTACCATTATTGTTCACACTTTTATAACACCTACTATGTGCTTTACAAATATTATCTCATTTTGTCCTTACAACCCCGGAGGGAGGTGTTATTATTATGCCCATTTTGTAGATGAGAAAACTGAGGCGGAGCATAAATGGCTTGCCCAAGGCTGCACATTTAGTGTCTGAAGCCAGATTGAAAGTTAAAATTCTATGAAGACCTTGAGAAGATCTTCTATATTATGTCAATATTTACTTTGTTACTTGATGTATTCTTCTTCTTCTTCTTCTTCTTCTTCTTCTTCTTCTTCTTCTTCTTCTTCTTCTTTTTCTTCTTCTTCTTCTTCTCCTTCTTCTTCTTCTTCTCCTTCTTCTTCTTCTTCTTCTTCATTAGGAAATGAGAATAGAAACTCCAAGAACAAGGGAGCTTCTGGCCAGAGACAATACAAAAGTGGGTAGAAGGAAGGACAATGCCAGGCCTGGAGTCAGAAAGACCTGAGTTCAAATCTGGCCTCAGATACTTACTAGCTGTGTGACTCTGGGCAAGTCATTTCAGTTTGTCTGTCTTAATTTCCTCATCTGTAAAATGGGAATAATAATAGCACTTACCTCCTGGGGTTGTTGTGAGAATCAAATGAGATAATCGTTGTAAAAGGCTTAGCATGGTACCTCACACATAGTAAGTGCTATATAAATGATAACTATTATTATGACAAAAAAGACTATATTTTAACATATGGGAAATGATTATTAACTTATGAACATGAGTGATTTTAGAATCAGTTGTCTATATGAAGAGCAACAAGTTAAGAGCAAGATTTAAAGTCAACACTGAATTAAATGAAAGAATTAAGGATACTGTAGCTCTGACCCAACCTGTCAAAACAACTTCTTAATTTGAAATATTGGGAGATGGACTATAGTAAAGACATTGCCTCTATTTCCACTTCTTGAATAAATGTAACCAAAGTAAAACAGTTGATAAAATGAGGAGGCAAAAAGAGCCCAATATCACCTCGGCCAGAAAACATTTGATCTCCTGACAAAGCATTGGGATATACAAAGTCCTCTGAAAGACAAATGAAATATGTCAGACAATATCTCCTTACAGATCGGTGAAAGGCAATTGAGATCAATATGAGCCTGAGCAGAGCTCGATGTGAGATCTAGCTCTGCAGGTCTTCCCTTTAACATTTGTAAAGGAAACCTGATAGAAGACCACAAACAGATGTGAAATGGGATGGATTTGCCAATGGTTTCACAGAAAGGTCATTAAGCACCTACTATATGCCAGGCATTATGGTAATCTACTCCCACTGGCAGCAATAGTGAAAATGGTGTATGTCATGTTAAAAAGGAGAAGGAAGCCTTACGTAAAGGGGAAAACAATCACTAGATATGAAGTCACAAGACCTGGGTTTGAATCCTAGCTGTGCTACCTGTTCCATTTAACCTCTCCAGGCTCCCGTGTCTTCAAATGTTAAATAAGGCAGTTTTGATCTCTAACGTCTCTCCCGGTTTCACATCCTTTAATGTTATGAGTCAGAAGAATGGCTTGACCTGACCATATGGCAACCCCATTTGAAAGGCCCTGAGGAATGGATTTGAATGCAATTTTAGAGGGGAATATTCTAAGAAGGAGGGAAAAAGATCACAGGCAATACCTTTATGACCAGAAAAGCCAAATGAGAAAACATCAGCTCCACCCATCTGCCTACTTCCTCATGTCTATAAAAATCTTTATTAGAATGCACATTTTTAGGGTATACTTAATGAAAACATGAGACGAAAATGGGCAGTCTCTCCCAGGCAGTTCTCTGCAGCAGACCACATGTCCGTAGTTATACAGTTGATAGCTAACATTTATATTGAAAATGCTATATGGTTTATAAAATGTTTTACAGGCATTGTCTCATCTGACCCTCATCTGACCCTGTGAGAAGGGCATTACAGGTTTTATCAGACCCATTTTTCAGATGAGAAAACTGAGACTCAGAATAGCTGTGAGACTTGTTGATGGTCACATAGCTACTAAGGGTAAAAGGTGAAGATTTGAACTCACTGTTTGTGGATCAAAAGATCGTGGGTCAAAGATCTAGAGTGGGAAATTACCTCAGAAGAGAATTAGGCCAATCCCCTTGTTGAACAAAAATAAAAAATATTTTTTTTATCAATATCTTTTATTTTGAACATCTTCTACCTTTCCCTAATTCATCCTAACTCCCTCCCCATTCATTCCTTATAACAAAGAAGGAAAAAAGTTTTAGAAAACTAACCAAAATACCAAAAACTTCTGACATTATGGACAGTATTCATACTGATTGTCCTCCAGCTCTGCAAAGCAACAGAAGGAAGTGCTTTATCATCTCTTCTTTGGGCCCAAGCTTAGTCATTATAATTTCACAGCATTCATTCAGTTTTTATTATTTTATTTTTTTCCTTTCATTTAAATCACTGTGCTTATAAGTATATTGTTCTCCTGGTCCTGTTTCTCATTTCTCTCAGCAAAATAATGTTTCATTACATTCAAATTCAACAACTTGTTTAACCCTTTTATTTAATAAATGACTAAACTAGGTCCAGAAAACTACACTGAGTCAAGTCAAGTCAAATGGACAAGCATTTGTCAAGCCTCTGCTATGTGTCAGGCACTGTGCTAAGTGCTAAAGATGCAAAGAAAGTCAAAAAGCAGTCCCTTTCTTCAAGGAGCTCACAATCTAATGGGGTAGACAGCCATGGCCAAAGATACACACGGGACAGATTGGAGACAATCTCAGATTAAAGACCATGGAAAGCTTCCTTCAGCTGAGATTTAAAGGGGACAAGGAAAGCTATGAGGTGGAGATGAGGAAGGTGAGCATTACAGGCATGGAGGATGGCCGTTATAAATGCTCAGAGCAGGAGATGGAGTAGTAAGTGCCATCGGTAGGATTTGAACCCAAGGTCTCTGACTCCAGAATTAGTGCCTCTCCTGACATCAAGTCTAGTGTTCTTTCCACTGTGTTATCCTGTCACTCAAATACCTAGAAGTTGTAGTTAATACAAAGTCCCATTATAGCTATGGTTACTTACCAAAAAAAAATTGCCTTGGTAAAGTCAGTTTCAAAGACTCCCTTCCAACTGTATGTGACCCGGGCATCTGCGGGGATCACATACGATTCCTTTACAGAGATAAAACTTTGTTCAAGTTTCCTTGGAGTGTCCAAATCAAGTAAGACAACAAATGGCGAGGTGAGCTCACTAAATGTGCTAGCCAGTGTGAGAAGAGATTCTCTGCTAAGCCAGACTTTCCACAGGGGATCCTTGGTATGAATGTCATTATGCTGACTACTTCTCAAGGTGATTTAAGATCATTCAAATGGAATTGATTGATTTATCCATTCAAACAACAAAAACAAAATATGTTTTTTTAAAAAATGTCCATTCCTATTGTCTCCTCTCCCCAACTCCTCAAAATCTGGCTTCCAACCTCACCACTTTACTACAACTGTTCTCTCAAAGATCGTGAATGACCTTCTAAGAACTAGATCCAATGGCCTTCTCAAGCTGCATCCCTTGGGATCTTTCTGAAACATCTGACACTGTTGATCACCCATTTCCCTGGATCATTTCCTTCCCCTTGTCTTCCATGATATGTGTCTTTCCTGGTTCTTCCCTACCAAACCAAGAAGTCTGTGTCTTTTAGTAAACCTAAATGTAGGGCAACCCAAGGTTCTGGTCCCCACCCACTGTCTCTTTTCTCTTCTGTACTCTCTTCTTAATAAATAGCCGTAGTGCTTTGCTGTTACCCCTCCAAGATGGTGAAATCACGGCGAGATTACTAGTGGAACTAGGTGTAGCATTTAGGCTTCAATTGTTCAATTCTAGGAAAGTAGCAGGCTGCCAGTTTAGACAAAATGATGTCAATTTGCCAGAATCAGTTTTCTTGCAGACAGTTTTTTTTTTTTAATTTAAAGCCCGGGGTTATGTGGTCAGCCTTGCCCTCCTGTTCATTTTGAAGTCTCTTTCACTGGAGAGCTCCAAATATTGTCACCCTCATTTCTCCAAGGAAACAGCAGAGTTCAAGAAGCATCAGATGGGATCAACTCCCTGCCCTCAGGGAACTTGCTATCTCAAAGAAGCCAAGTCAATAACCTGTGTATATATGTACTTTAAATAACAGTTCCTTTTGTTCTTTGTTTTATAAGGGAGAGACCCAAGGCTTAAGTCAAAAAGCACAAAGAGAAACTAGAGTATATAGAAGGAATGCAGACATATCTTATCCTCCATGGCATTTATCGTGTCTTCACATAGTCTGATGCCTACTACTCCCCATATATTTCATTTGTGTGTAACCTTATTTCACATGAGGATTGGTTTAAGGAAATGAAGATGTTGAGCCTAGGAAAGAAAGCTAGAACATGATAGCTGGACTTAATCACATGACAGGTCATTGGATAGAAGAGATTAGAGTTTTCTACTTGAATCTAAAGGAAAGAGGGCAGGTGGGTGGCACAGTGCACAGAGGGCGGGGCCTGAAGTCAGGAAGACCTGAATTCAAATCTGGCCTGAGACTTTTACTAGCTGTGTGACCTTGGGCAAGTCACTTCACCCTGTTTGCCTCAGTTTCCTCATCTGTAAAATGAGATGCAGAAAGAAATGGCCAACTTTTCCAGTATCTTTGCCAAGAAAACCCCAAATGGGGTCAAGAAGAATCAGACACAACTGAAACATCTGAACAACAGTGACCAGAGGAAGTCACAGCAACAGATTCAATGAAGTACCAACAGTCTTGACTGTGGTGGCAGAGAAGCTGGTCTCTGATCCCACTCTGCCTCTTGCTACATGTTTGACCTTGAGACAGCTGATTTTCCTTTCTAAGCTACAGTTACCACACCTGTAGATGATAGGCTTGGACCAGATGACCCTAAAGGCACTTTCCTTCACTAAATCCGTGATCCTACAAGTTAAAGAGACCTAGATTTCAACCTGATTTTTAAAAAATCTTCCTAAGAGTTGGCATCACCCCAAAATAGGACAGACAGCCCCCAGGAGGTAGTGAGACTGGAGGTCTTTAAGTAGAAACTAGGCAACTAGTATTAGAGATGTTATGGGAGAGATTTCTGTTCAGGTAAGTCTGTCTCATATCATGTATGTATGCTATAATCCTCAGAGTATAGATATTTTCCCTCTTATCAAATTATAAGCCCCATGAAGGCAGGGACAACAGCTTATCTACATTTTTCATCTTCTCCCTGGCCTAGCACAATGTCCTGTATTTAGTAGCTGTTTTAATAGCTGGGTTTTTTTTTTGATTAATTGAATTGACTTTGCTCCTACAAGTAGCCCACATGCTTCCTAAAAGCAAGTGCCATGTTTCTACCCATTTCTCCCACATCTCTCAACATTTTGGGATACAAAACCACTGGGATTAGAGTCAGAAGGCCTGGGTTTGAGTCTAGACTCCATCATTTAGTAGCCCTCAAACTCTGGATAATAAACCCTCTTAGACCTCATATTCCTCATCTCTAAAATGGGACATTTGTACTACTCACCAGGTGGTCATGGAGAAAGACCTTTGACAACTGTAAAGGGTTAGATTTGGAATGTGAGCAGCAGGTAAGGACAATTTGGGGGAGACAGCCTTACTCTCATAGAGTTTACAGTCAAAGACAGGAGTTATAGAGAGGGTACTAGATTTCAGAGAATACCTGAGTTCAAATACTTTGCCATCTTGGGCAAAACAACATACTGTCTCTCAGGGTGTTTCTTCATCTGTAAGATGAGAGGTCCTTTTCACCTCTAAATCTGTGATACTATGAATTTCTAGGGTGAGAGAGCAGAGAATTTGGAAAGGGTGTTGTTGGTTAGGACAGCTGAAGGTTACTTTGTCATGGACCATTTGCTGTGACTTGGGAAAGCCTGGATGAGGAGAGTGCAGGTTCTAGGGAAATGATATACATCAGTGGAGAAGGGATAAGGGAGCAAATGTTTTGCTTCTCATTTATCTGCACTCCCAGATTTCTCTCTAGGGTCTGAGCCTAAAACCTAAAGCATTAAACAAGAAAAGAAAAGCTCTATATTAAGGCCAGAGTTGGGGAAATCCTGAGTCTACTGGCTTGGAATCACTAGATGCCATTCAGGGAAAAGAGATATGGACAGGGAAAACCAAATTCCCTATGGTATAGGTTGAACCCCAGTTCTGACTTTGGTTAGTGGCAAGAGAGCCATCTGTCTCTAGGATTATGACTTGGGAGGGACCAATTCCAAGCCCACTCCCAACCTTTTGGTAATTCCAAAGAGCACATTCCCCAGTTCTCTCTCTCTCTCTCTCTCTCTCTCTCTCTCTCTCTCTCTCTCTCTCTCTCTCTCTCTCTCTCTCTCTCTCTCTCTCTCTCTCTCTGTCTCTCTCTCTGTTTCTCTCTCTGTCTCTCTCTCTGACTGGAAGAGGAGAGAAAGAAGGGAGGATCACTTGAATTGGTTTGAATTGGCTGTGGGAGGAGGTGGAATATAACATCAGTGCCCTCCTGAGTAACCTTGAGTTCCTGAAGATGTCATGGAGACTCAACAAACCCAAAAGCTATAAATGCATTTGATCATTTGGTCAAGTGTCAAAGTCTGATTATTAATTAAAAGGCATTATTTGCAAAATTGAC
>NW_027556402.1:225954717-226192217 GCF_003287225.1 Phascolarctos cinereus | reverse complement strand
GGTGGGATCTTAGAGTTAAAAGTAAACTTAGCAATCAGGGAGCCCAATTCCTGGTCCAATTTCTAACAGCTTTGTTTGCTTGTTTGTTTGACTTCCTTGACACAGTCAACAGAAAGGAGACCCAGAGAGTCACTCTAACAACCCTGGGGGTATTCTTTTTACCCAACCATTACCGAGTATTTTGCTCAAAGACAGCAAAAGACAGAGACAGACAGAAAGAAATATTTATTCTAACTTCAAGTAGAAACCTAGTAGCTGAGGACATCTAAGATGTAGTGGTGGGTATTTCAATTCAATCCCAAAAGCTTTTATTAAGGTACAAGGCACTGTATTAGACACTGGGGATACAAAGAAAACTTGAAAACAGCCCCTGCCCTCAAAAAGCTATGATGATAATGATGATGATGATGATGATGATGATGATGATGATGATGGGAATGGTGGTGGTGGTGGTGGTGGACCATGGTGGTGGTGGTGGTGGTGGTGGTTATGGGGGGGGTAATGAACACAATAACAATAATAATAATAATAATAATAATAATAACTTTTATATAGTGCTTGAAGGCTGGCAAAGGGCTTTACAAATATCTCATTTGATCCTCATGACAATCCTGGGAATAGGTATCTCTATTTTGCAGATGAGGAAACTGACACATAGAGATGTTAAGTGATTATATGAGACAGGATTTGAACTCGTCTTCCTGACTCTGATTCCTTCACTCTATTCATTGAGCCACGTAGCAATTATTAGGTGCTTAATACATAATGGATCAATTAATTAATTATATTAAGGGAAAGGAGAGAGAGAGAGAGAGAGAGAGAGAGAGAGAGAGAGAGAGATATGTATGTATATAGCACAAATGTAATATAATTGCCAGGTTGTACTAACAACCAGGGCCATCAAGAAAGACCATGTGTAAGCAGTGGCACCCAACTTGAGCTTTGAAGGAAGCCCCAAATTGGAAGTAAGGAAAGAAACTATTTTGTCCATGGGGATAGCAATTAATCAACAATAATCTAATTCCTTCCATTCTCCTAGGTGCTAGAGATATGACAACAAAAATGAAACCTTCTCTGCCCTCAAGGTACTTGTACTGGACTCTACTTGAAGCAAGTATCTCAAAGAGTTTTTGAAGATACTGTGAAGGGGATCTTGACCCAACCTCATCTGCTAATTCTCTGGCCAGTGGGAGGCAGTATGATTCAGTGAAAATCACAGTGACTGCATTAGGTAAAAAAAAAAAATGTGGGATTGAGTTTGGACTCTCACATTTGCCAGTATGCTCCCATTCATGACTCATTTAGCCTATCTGAGAATGCATGCCCTTCAGTAAAATGGGAATAATGTTGCAGTCTGCTCCTCATTTTCAAAAAAGATCAGTGACATCACGGGTGGTGTCTTGACTTGTGGGTGAATTGTATTTAAGTGAGGCAGAGCTGCACAAAGTCATTAGCCTCACTCTCTTACAGATTCACTAAAGTCCGGTGGCAAAAAAAAAAGTCAAGACAACTGGCAATGGTTCAGGATGCAGTGGATGACCTCGGCATCTTTGATGTCTGACCAAGCTTTGCAAGTTCCATGGTTTACAAAATATTTCTTTACAATAATTTTGTAAACCTTAAATCACAATGTAAATGAAAGCTATCGTTACATAGAGACAAGCTCTATTTGGAGCCTTGAAGCTTCAGCATTGGCATTTTCTGAGAAAAATATTATAGGTAAATAGATAAAGCATTTATTTGTTAAGCTCTTACTATGTGCCAGGTATTGTACTATATTCTAATGGGGGAAGACAGCACGTAAGAGAGAGCTGAAAAGGATAGCAGAGGGGACCTGCTCAGGCACAAGTTGAGAATGAGGAACAGATCTGGAGAAAAGTGAGCATGGCTGACCTGGAAACATACTCAGTTGGAGGTTCTGGGCAGGAACTCACCAATATGGGAAGAGTAGTTGGGACAGACACATTTCCAATCTTCTTAAGACTAATTCCCCTAAAAATACTCTACAATCCAGTGGCAAGGGCTTCCTTGCTGTTCATCATGCTGGATCTCCATTTGGGATGTGGAATTTCAAGAGTTTGGGCACAATCTTCATTGATGTAGCTACTGAATCTTTCATGTCTTAATAAATGGTTTAATGGTTGATTTGAAAAAAAGATGAGAGTCCTCAGTTTCCTCATCTATAAAATGAGGTTGTTGTACTAGGTGGCCTCTGATGTTTCTTCCAGCTAATGGTTTTATAATTTTCTGCTTCATTTGTGAGTTAGAGGTAAGCCCTGGGGAGTAACTTATGGCACAGCTGCTGCTAGAGATGGGATTCAATCCAGGTTTTCCTAAATCTAAGTCTAGCACTCTATCCACTATACCACACAGCCTCAATTGTTGGGTCTTTTTTTTTAGTTTAAAAAAAAAAAACAGAAGTGAAATGGAGAGAGTCAGCCTCCGAGTCAGAACACCCCAAGTTCATGTTCTAGCTCTGACACTGGTGGTGTGACCCTGAGCAAATAATTTAACCTCTTAGTGACTCAGGCAACTCTTCAATTAAAAAAAAAATTGTCTAATGGTTGCTAATCTGTAATGGTAAATAGTTTCTTCATTGGTAATCCCCTATACCAATTACATCACAGTTTGTAAAGGAAAGAAGGTTGGAGTGGAGATCAAAAGAAATTGACAGAGACAGAGAAAGAAAGACAAGGGCAAAGATAGATGGGGTGGGGAAGGGGAGACAGAAGGAAATAGAGAGACAGAGACAGAGAGAAAGACAGGGAAACTGAGAAAAATGGACAGATAGGAAGAGAAAGAATAATGGTACTTCTCTGCAGTCGCAAGAGTGATTGATACCCTAAGACAGAAGTAATCTCCAAGAAAGCCCTGACCCCATCCAAAGTAAGGCTCCTATAAAAAGGTATTCTTGAGACTTCATAAAACCACCTACCCAAATAACCAAGGCCATGTGTTCTGAGGATCTGTGGCTTTGTTCTCAGCATGCTTTCCCCTCTGATGTGGTTCAATAAAGGAATGTGTTTCCACAATGTACAAGGTAACAGACAGCAAGATCATCATGCAGATTCCTCAGGGATTCCCCAGATACATAGGTCTAGGAAAGTTAACATCTGTACTCAGTCTCACAAACATTATAGTAATCCCCATCAAAATAAAATGGGAAAAATCATTTTTGCCTCTTCAAGGTGGAATTGGTAAGCGAAGGTTGTTTTGAAAACAGACGTGTTTTGACTAATGTTTCTAATAATGATGACATTTAACAGCACTGTGAAATTTGCAGAGCTCATGACATATGCAGTCTCCTGTGAGATTCACAACAACCCCACTGAAGTAAGCACTACATTAGTATCCCAATATCCATTGTACAGATGAGAAAGCTGAGGTTCAGAGAGGTCAATGCCTTGCCCATGGTCACACTGTTTATAGTTATCAGAGGCTAGATTTACGTTCATGTTTTTCTAACTCTAAATCCAACATCAAGAAGTTATATGAATTAAAAATCAATTGATACTTATGCTAATACATAAATGTTAAACTATCTTATTCCCCTAAAAAGCAAAAGCCAAAGGCAATCTGCCAAATGTCTTTTATGAGACATATGTAATAATTTTTTTTACAAATATAACTCTAATACCAAAACTAGAAGAGACAAATCAGAGAAAGAAAATTGTTAATCAATTTCACTAATGATTATTGATATAAAAATATTTTACATAAAATTCCTCTGAGGAGACTACGACCAATAGTCAATAAACATTTATTAAGTGCCTGCTATGTACCAGTCACTGTACTAAGCACTGTACTACAATGATATATTCAGAAAATAATTCACTATAATCAAGTTGGAGTCATACTAGAAATGCAAGATTCATCAAGAGCAGAGAAACAATTAAAATAATCCATAAATTAATCAACAAAGATATAAACACAAGTACTTGACGCACAGGAAGAATGCATTTGGTAAAATACAACATTCATTTATTTTAAAAACCATAAGAAGCACAGGCATAGAAAGACCCTTTTTAAATATAATAAATGACATATTTAAAGTGAAGTGCTAGCTTTGTTTACAATAGAAAGATAGTAGAAATTTTTCTAAAATCATAGAATGATACCACAAAGATTCCTAATCTCCCCACTATTATTTGATATTGCTCTAGAAATGTAAACCATAGCAATAAGAAAAGGGAATATTAAAGCTACAAACATTGGCAACGAGTCAAAATTATTCCTCCTATATAGAGATGGCAATTAATGGGAAAAAATTAACCAACAATTAATAACCATGTAAAAATTACAAGATTCTTGTAATAAATTCACAAAAATGTTATCATTTATGTAAAATTCTAATTAAAAATATGGAAAGAAAGATAAGAAAGAAATTCCATTCGAAATTAACTACAAAATGCATTGTGTTTGGAAGTTATCCTGCCAAAACACATATAAGAAATAGAAATACCTTTACAAAACAGTCTTTAAATGAAATAAAAGGACACAGATATTCACTGTTCATAGTTAGACCTTGACTATGTAATAAAAATGATGATACCATATAAATAAATACATAGATTTGATAGTATATCAATAAAATTACTAGACAAAATAATAAAATTCACTTGTAGGAACAAAAAGTCTAGAATGTTAAGGGAAATGATTGAGGCCAGGGAGAAGTATGAATGACAGGTTCATAACATTATTAAATCTCAAACTATATTATAGAGCAATAGTTATCAAAACTATTTGGTACTAGTTTAAAAAAACACAGACAGATGACTAGAACAGACTAGAAAAACAAGAAATAGATGCAATCTAAATCAATGACCCGGTGTTTGATAAGCCCAAGAACATATTATTGGGGGGAAAATCCTTCTCTGACAACTGAAAGGAAAATTAGAATGAAGCTTATAAGAAATTAGGTTTAGACAAACATCTCACATCATATACTGCAATACTCTCAAAATGGATTTGTTGTGTGTGTGTGTGTGTGTGTGTGTATAAATTCATACTATTAAAGGAATTAAAAAAGAATAAAATCAAAAACTTTTCACAACTATGGCTAAAGGGAAAATATTTGACTAAATAGGAAAAGGAGGAGATCATAAAAGGAAACAGACAATTTTGACTACATAAAATGTAAGAGCTTTTGCAAGAACAAAATCAATGAAAATAGGATTAGAAGAGAAATAGAAAAGTATGAAAAATTTTGACCCTAAATAACGCCAATAAAAATTTGAAGTCCAAAACATGTAGGATGTTTATGTAAATAGAAAACATCAAGATCCGTTCCCAATAGAAGAGTGATCAGAAGGACATAAATAGTTTTCAATAGAAAAATTGAAATTATAAATGACCACATGAAAACTTCAGTCAGCCAGTCAATATACATTTATTAAGCTCTTATGATGTAACAGGCACTGGGTAGACAAAAAAAAAAAAACACAAAAACATGGCTCCTATTCTGAAGGAGTTCACAATAGAATAGGGGAGCAGCGTGTAACCAGCCATGTACAAACAAGGTAGAGGCTGCTTAAATAGGTTATCTCAGAACCAACAATAGATGAGAATGGGGACCTGGAGAGGCCTCTTTCAGAAGGAGGGTTTGAAGGAAACCAGGAAAGCCAGGAAGCATTGACTGAAGAAGGAGAGAATTCTGGGCATGGGAGACAGCCAGTGAAAATGCCAGGAGCCAGGAGATGAGTGTCTTGTGTGAGGAGCAGTAAGGAAGACAATGTCACTGGATCATAGAGTATGAGAGAAGGTGTAAGGCATAAGCCTAGAAAGGTAGGACCAGGTTGTAAGGTGCTTTAAAAGTTAAATAGGATTTTATATCTGATAGGGAAAGACTAGAGTTTATTGAGTGGTTGGGGGAGAGGGGATGACAGGTCAGAGCTGACATCAATTTGTCAGCTGAGTGGAGGATGGACTGGAGTGGGGAAAAACTTGAGTTATCGAGATCAGCCAGCAGTCTATCACCAAATGAAATAATAAAAAAAGGAATAAGAGAAAAAGGCCCGGGACAGAGCATTGGGAGACATTCATGGCTAACAGGTATAACCTGAATGAAAATCTAGTACAGGAGACTAGGAAGGGCAAATAGATGGAGAAGCAAGAGAGAACAATGCCATGAAAACCTTGAGAGAAGAGAGAGAATACAGGAGAGGAAGGTGATCGGCTGTATGCAAAATGGCAGAGAAGTCAAGAAAGATGAGGAATGAGGGAATATGCTCCAAACTGTAATAGTGTGAAAAATGCAAATTGAAACAATTCTATGGTTTCACCTCTCACTATTCAAATGGGATGATGACAAAAAGTGGAATTTCAGTTGGAGCCAGAGTCATCTTAGCGTGTCTATGTGTGTCTGTGTATGTGTGTCTGTGTGTGAGAGAGAAAGAGAGAGAGACAGAGAGAGAGAGAGAGAGAGAGAGAGAGAGAGAGAGAGAGAGAGAGACAGAGACAGAGGGGGGGGAGACAGACAGACAGACAGACAGACAGAGAGATTCCTTTAGCAGTCCAGTAAAGCCTATGAAAGGGCAGCTGGGTAGCACAGTGGATAAGGTGCCAAGTCTGGAGTCAAGGAAGACCTGAGTTTAAATCCAGCCTCAGATACTTACTAGCTGTTTGACCCTGGGCAAGTCACTTCACCCTGTTTGCCTCAGTTTCCTCATCTGTAAAATAATCTGGAGAAGGAAATGAAAAACCACTCCAGGATCTTTGCCAAAAACAAAAAATAAATGGAGTAACAAAGAGTTGGACATGACTGAAACAACAGAACAATAACAACAAAAAGTCTATGGATCCCTTCTTAGAATATTATATTTTTAGTTTAGATATTAGTTGTGAGTACAAACTCTAAAATCTGTAAAAGTTTGAGGAATCATTTTATTAGGTTATTTGGCAAAGGAGAGAGCCAAAAAGAGGTATGGTTGCCTGTCCAGTCTCTGTGAAGTTTATATTATATACAGTACAGACAACAGCATAAGCACATGAAATCTATCCACAGACCCCCGGAACCCATGGTTAAGAGTCTGTAGCACACATAAACAACAATTGTCTTCATTTTCTCTCTCTCCTAACCTTTGAATCTAGGGAAACTTTTCAATTAGAAATGAGAATGCAAGTGTCTTGGCATGGGAAGATGTAAGTAATACAATTTCTTCCCTCAAGGAACTTACATTCTAATGGGATGGGGGTGGGAAGCAGATTAGACATGTGGACAAATTAATATTGACATAAAGTAAATTGGTGCTCTGCAAAAAAAAAAAATGAGATCCAGAGAAAGCACTGTCTACAGAGAGACAGACAAAACTTCCTGAACTGGGTCTAGAAGAGAAGGATTTTTTTTTTAAGACAATTGGGGTTAAGTAACTTGCCCAGGCTCACATACCTAGTAAGTGTCAAGTGTTTGGTCTGAGGCTTGATTTGAACTCAGGTCCTCCTGACTTCAGGGCTGGTGCTGTATCCACTGCACCACCAGCTGCCCCCTAATAGAAGGATTTTAAGGGACAGGATTCTAGCCTTCCCTGTCATGCCCACTGAATCTTACTTTACCAGGTCTACAAATAGGAGACAGCAGTTGAGAAGGCACGGAAGCCAGGTCATTCAAGTGGAGTAGTAATGGAAAGGGAGCAGGAAGAATGTAAGGATCTGGTCCAGGAGATGAAGGCCATTTGGTATGGAGCTGATGTCCCTGGCCTTGTATGTCTTCCATTGCTTGGACCTAACCCAAGCATAACTCAATGGGTGGCAGCTCGGCCCTCAGAAGATACATTCTGAGGGATGCCGCAGGCCAAAAACCCAGCACAGAGCAAGGAGAAAAGAAAAGGGATAGCATTAGGGACTGTAATTTAGTCCTGATTAAATGAGCAACTACTGAGAGGCTGGGCAGATCAAATATGAATTCCTGACTTGCTCATACTAATGAGACAGTCTATAGTGTAATTATCAGTAGGATGAACAAACTCCTTTAAAATGTAAGGCCTGTGGAAAGACGAGTGATTCACAACATGCCAGATATAAAACTGTTTGGAGGCTGAGTCATGTGGCACTCGGAGGGTTATTGATTTTTGCCAGTGGCAGTGGTAGTCATGTTCAGAAAGTTTAAAATATTAACTATGATTTAATTCATTAGGTCCTGGATCAGAAGCACTGGATGGCGGGAGAGAAAGCTGCCTGGAGAGGAAAGCTGCTCTCAGAGCTAGCCAGTTCAGTGTTAAAAATGGAGCCCTGGGCAGAGCTGGGCACTGTCACTCAGTCATTTTGACACTGGAGCTATGAAAAACCACAAAGCTCAGGTCTGAATGTTCCCTCTAACATTTACTACCTGAGTGAGCTTAGGTAAGTCATCACCTCCCATGAACCAAACCACAGGGAAAGGTAGTGGCTCATTTCCAAGAAAGGTGGGATCAAGAGGCTTCAAAACTTTTGCATTGCCACTCAAATTCACATGTATCATCTCATAAGAACCCCATAGCTATCCTGGGGGAAGGCACTATAGGTATTATCAGACAAACTGGCTCCTGTGATCTTTCTCATCTCCTCCTACTGCACAGGCAAGTCATCCATGCCAGGCATATACTCCTTCCCTCTCTCCACCTCAGTGGAATCCCTAGCTTCCTTCAGGATACACAATTTTGAGGCAAAGGATCCAGATTCAAAATCCACCTCCACCATTTATTATCTCTGTGACCTTGGGTGAATCATTCCCTTTTCTGGGTCTATACTATTTCATCTATAAAATGAGGGAAGAGGGTGAATAACTGATCTCTAAGGCCCTCTCCAAATTAATCTCTGATCCTAAAACTTCAGAGAGATCAATTTCCACTTTAAGGGGGAAAAAATTCCTAACAATTC
This sequence comes from Phascolarctos cinereus, assembly GCF_003287225.1. Lineage (NCBI taxonomy): Eukaryota > Metazoa > Chordata > Mammalia > Diprotodontia > Phascolarctidae > Phascolarctos > Phascolarctos cinereus. Next base: position 226,183,364 of record NW_027556402.1, on the reverse strand, counting down.
AGGCTGTGAAAAAGCGTGGGCAGCTTTGGGAACTAGTCAGTTCCCCTCCCTAGAAGTTTTCAGAGACAGCCTAGATGATTACTTCTTGTTTCAATTAAATTTTTAGTCAATTCACTAGCGTTCTCTAAGTCAACTACCATATCGTGTGCAAAAGGGTATAATATTGTGTCTTACTAGCTGACCACTGCTGAGGGATGCTGTAGCAAAGCTTACTGCTCAAGTCCAGTCTGGACCAAATCCAATCCCACAGGAATTTTTAGAACACCTACTATGTGCAATGCTATTCAAAATCAACATAAAAAAAAAGTATGGTGCCCATGATCTATGACATTAAGGTAATGTGATCCCACCCTTCTCCTCTACCCTATTGGAATGGGATAGAAGACTGGTTCAAGAAACACCATAGAGTGGAATGAGTTCTCTGTTGGGTGCTGGGATACATGAGTTCTAATCTCAGCTATGTCATCGACTGCCAGTGTAAGTGTGAACAGTTGCCTTCTCCCTCAGTGGTCCTCAGTCTCCTTACCTGTAAAAAAAAAAAAAAGCAGTGTCAATTAGACTTATCTCTATGTTCCCTTTTGGCTGGGTGCCAGGAGAGGAGGGTGCCAATGTGGCAACCAGAAGCAGAGATTCAGGAAAGATACTCAAGGTTATCTAACTCCTTATTTGACATATAAAGTAATTGAAGGCCCAGAGAAGTTAAGGGACTCATTTAGGGTCATGCCAGCAGTAAACAGCAGAGCTAGGTGCTGACTGTAGGCCTTCAGTTTTCACATTTAGACTTTTCACTTGGGCCATGCTGTCTTTCTCTGAAAGACAAATACAAACTGGAAAGATGATTTCTGATGTCCCTGCTATCAAGTCATTGGCCCCCAGAACAAATTATGAAAGAAAGATGAACGCCCAAGAGACTGAGGGAATAATAGGCCCTGAACATCATAAGTGCAGACCCAAAACTGGGACTCCCTCAGAGCAACACCATGGGGCCCTCCCAAAAACCTAAGAAGGAATGGAAAAACCAAGATAGCAGGAACTGACAAGCCTGTTAGCAGCAGATAAAATGAAATCTTGAAAATAAGGAGGCAGAAAAGAAAGAGGGGTGGGGGAAGGGGAAGAGGGTATGAATCAAACAAGCCAACATTGTTTGACTTGTCCCTATAAATTGGGTTCCAGCACAGTTAGGAGAAGCAAGAGGCCAGTAGTTTATCTGGGATGTCTGTGGTTCCTTAAATACCTCTGCTTCTGGGAACCTTTCTCTTCAATACTGGCTTATTTTTCCCTCAAGAGTAATAGCATAATGGTGATAATGATCTGCTTTTTGAAGTTCAAAAGAATTTCTTAGCAGATCCTGAAGAGACTTAAGGAGCAGGATAAGAACATGATGACTGAACTTTGAATGGATGCATTAGAGGCAAATGACAGGGTGAACCAGGGCCTCCCAGCAGTGAGAAGGCAGGTCCCACAATGGCCCAGTTGGGTGATTATGCAATTAAGCTTCCTTCATGGCTCAGGATAGCTTCAATGATCCAGTTCTAATCCTTTTTTGCCAAGAGAATCCCCCACCATTCATTCAAAAAGCAAACTACTTGAGCAAGGCATAAGGCATCTTTCCTTTTTTTCATTGGAGAGGTAGGAAACATTGGAAACATGTCGCATACACAGAGGGTTGTAGTCAATGTGTTTGTTTTTTTCTTTGTTTATGGGAATGGTCGTGGGGATGGGAGAGAGAGGTGGGGTTGGGGTAGGGCAAAAAAAAAAATTAATTCAGATTTGTGATTTCATTGGTATGAGGAATTCCCAGAGAGGAAACTCCCTCTACTTACGAACATGGAGGAGGAGGGGAGGAAAAGAGAGGAAGGGAATTTTATTGTTGTTTGGTCATTTTCAGTTGTGTCCAACTCTTTGTGACCTCATTTGGGTTGGTGTTTGGGTTTTGTTTGTTTGTTTATGTATTGGTTTGTTTTGGTTTGGTTTTTTGTGGAGGCAATAGGGTTAAGTGACTGGCCCAGAGTCACACAGCTAGTAAGTGTGTGAGGCCAGATTGGAGCTCAGGTCCTCCAGACTCCAGGGCCAGGGCTCTACTCACTGCTCCACCTAGCTGCCCCTCATTTGGGGTTTTCTTGGCAAGGTACTACAGTGGCTTGCCATTTTCTTCTCCAGCTCATTTTATAGATGAGGAAAGAGGCAAATGGGGTTAAGTGACTTGCTCAAGGTCACACAGCTAGTAGGTGTCTGAGGCCAGATTTGAACTCTGGAAGATGAGTATTCCTGACTCTAACCACTACACCACCTAGCTGCCCCAAAGGAAGGGAATAGGCATTTGTTAAGTCTTCCTACATGCTAGACACTATGCAAAGGATTTACAGGCATTATCTCATTTGATACTTACTACTATTATGTGAAATAGGTGCTGTTATTATTTTCATTTTATAGTTTGAGGAAACTGAGGCAGGCCAAAGTGACATGACATGTCCTGGTCACACAGCTACTAAGTGTCTAAGGTTGAATTTGAATCAGGTCTTCCCGATTCCACATCCAGAACTCTATCCACTGCACCCTCTAGCCAAGATTGGTGTTTCCTAGGAAGCTCTCTTAAAAGCTAAATGACTCACCCAAGGTCACACAGCCAGGATGTGTCAGAAGCCAGGACCTCCTGACTCTGCAGCCAGCTCTCAGTCCATTGATGATACTCCAGACTTTACTGTGATGTGAAAACAAAGGGTATCAATAAGACTTCACAGAGGAAAAAAACCAACAAACAAAATAAAAACATGTTTTCCTTGCAAATCCTGGCAGAGCTAAATCCATCGGCAAGGCCCAACCACTGCCCTTCCTAACTCTTCTCTTCCTATTTGGCATATTGGCACCCTCCTTTCCTGGCATCCAGCCCAGAAGGAACATTAGAGATAAGTCTAATTGAAACTGCTCATTTTACACCTTATAGATAGAAGGAGAAGTCAAGTGTCCACACTTACATTGGCAGCTGATGGCCTAGCTGGGACTACAGCCCAAGCATCCCAGCTCCCAACTAAAACTTAATCTATTCCATGATGTTTCTTGAACCAGTTTTATATCTCATTCCAAAAGGGGGAAGGAGAAGGGTGGCATCACATTGCCCTAATGCTTGTCATAGGTCATGGGCGCCATACTTTTTTTATCATCCAATTTAAATTGTTGATTTTAAATAAGCAGGTGACATGTCTCTAAAGTAAATCCTAGAACCTTTAGTCAAAAGCTATATGCTCTCTGGTCCACAGCTTCACAGAGAATAAAGGTCAGGCTCTCTGCTCTAGTTAATCTGCTAATTTAGGACATTAATTTGACCTCTGGTGTTAATGATACCATCAAATGATTCACAAATTTAAAGTCTAAGGGATCTTATAGGGCGTCTCATCCAAAGCCTTCATTTGACAGGGTGGGAAAACTTAGCCCCCTGAAGGAAGAAGCTGAAGCCAGTATCAGAACCCAGGCCTCTGGCTCCAAAGTCAGTTTCTTTCTATTGTATCCCACTGAATGTTATCAAGTCCTCAGATTCAAGATCTGAATTGCAATCCTGGCTTTTGGTACCTTAACCAAAAGTGGCAAGTCACAGAGAATTTTCAGACCACATGAAAGGTAGAAGGCCGACAGGGAAGGCATCTCAATGCAGAGTTGTTCCCTAATACCTCTCACATCACACCACATGCATACTCATTTCCTCTGCCTCACATCAGACCTGTCCTACTTTCCATGAATTGAAAGTCCCTAGAAGGAAAAAAATCCCCTCTTTTTTGCATATTCTCAACAGCACTGACATGTCTTGAATGATTCATTTGTCCAAAGAACATTTATTGAATGCACACTATGTCCAATGCACTGTGTTCGGTATTGGAGAAGCTGAGATTGATTTGACCCAGACTTTGCTCCCAACGAATTGACAATCTAAACATTCATCATATCACATGGATTTAGATCTAAAAGGAACCTTAGTTTCAACAATAATAGGACACAATGGCTAGCATTCATATAGGCGTGAAGTTTGCAAAGCACTTCATAAAAATTTATCCTCAAAACGCTGTGGGAGGTAAATGTTATCATCATCCACATTTTACAGACGAGGAAATTGAGGTAGACAAAGGTTAAGTGACTTGCCCAGAGGCACACAGCGAGTAAGTATCTGAGTCTGAATTTGAACTCACATCTTCCTTCCTATCGTAGAGCAGTGCTCTACATCCAGTGGTTTATTATCTGTGCCACCTAGCTATCTAGCTGGGGCAGGAATTTAACACATACAAAGTAAATACATGCAAAATACAGGATACATATCTATATATCTACCATTCTGGTTGGTTCAACCTCTTCATTTTTCAGATGAGGGAACTGAAGCCCAGAGAGGTTGTTAACCAGGCAAAGGTCACAGAGCTAATAAGAGTCTAAGACAGGGCTCGAACCCTTGTGTTTCTGTGTCCGCCACTCTATTAGTTATACTATATTGCTTCTTATAGACAGTCATAAATAATCATGTAAATAATTAATCAAGGTTTGTTGGTTGGTTGAATTAAATAAGAGGCATGCAAAGGAGAGATCCTGATGAAGGGTTACTAGAAATTTGAAGAGGGAGGGATCACTTTCCCCCATAGAGATCAGCAAAGGCTTCATGGAGGAGGTAGCATCTATTAATCAGGGACACCAAAGATGCTGAATAAGTTAACTCTTACACTCTGTAGCCAACCTTCCCTATACTAAATCATTGTTCTTTATGAGGCCCCTAAGATAAGAGAAACATTCCTCCCTCCGGTTTGAACCTGTGTCCTTTAAGTAACTTTAAATCCCAAAAGAAGACCTAGGGAACTATTCTGTCTTATCATTCTAGGATCAGTACTTAACTTGTTGTTGTTGGGTCATTTTTCAGCCGTGTCCAACTCTTCAAGATCCCATTTGGTGTTTTCTTAGCAGAGATATTGGAATGGTTTGTCATTTCCTTCTCTAGCTCATTTTATGGGAAACTAAGGCAAACAGAGTTAAATGACTTGCCCAGGGTCACACAGCCAGGAAGCCTTTGAGGCCCGATTTTATGACCTCACGAAGATGTATTCCGACGCCACCTAGCTGCCCCCAGTATTCAGCTATTGTAGTATAACAGGGGTAGAGATAGCTATAATTTGGAAGGATACTCCCCCCACAGCTTCATATTGGCTGCGATTCAAACACAGGCATATATATCTGATTCCCTGACATATACTCTTTGATCAGTGATGCTGGCCTCCTGGATGTTCCATTAAAAAAAAAGACACTGAATCTCGGCTCTCACATTTTCTCTGGCTGTCTCCCGTGCTTGAAATACTCTCCCCGCTCTCCTCCAATTGCTGACTTCCCTGGTTTCCTCTAAGTCCCAATTAAAATTCCATCTTTTATGAAAGCCTTCCCTAAATCCTCTTAATTCTAGTGCCTTTCCTCTATTAACTATTCCCTATGTATCCTTATATAGTTCACTGTTATATATTTGTTTGCATGCTGTCTCCCCTACTAGATTGTAAGCTCCTTGAGGTCAGGGACTGTCTTTTGCCTCCTTTTGTATCCCCAGTCCTTAGCACAGTACCTGGCATGTATTAGGTGCTTACTAAATGTAACTGATTGATTGATCAAAGTTATTGTTATTCTATTCCATGAAATGCCTTTTGCTTGTGCTTATGTGTCATCTGACAGTCTGATATGAAAAGATACATCACTGGGGGTTCAGAGTTGCAAATTTTAAAAGATAATTACCCCAACAATATCATGAACTTGGGCGTAGCTGAGAAGGGGGACCAATTAAAGGGAACATCTGAACTGCAAACTTTTTGAGGGCAGGGACTGTATCTTACTGTGTTTTGCATAATGAAAACCCAACTAATAAGTGTCTGAGGCAAGATTTGAACTCAAGTCTTCCTGATTCCATGTCTGGTGCTCTATACACTATACCACTTGCTGCTTACTGGGGATAAGCTAGCTCCTACATTGCAGAGTTATGGTGAAGGTGAAATGAAACAATCTATTTGAAGTTCTTTGCAAACCTTGAAGTGCAATAGAAATATTAGCTATTGTTATTGTTGTTGTTGTTGTTGTTGTTATTGAGGTTTATAAAAGTCTTGTGGAATTGCCTGGGGTACTGGGAGATTGGCAGCTAGGTGGCATCATAGCAGATGGAGCTCCTGGCCTGGAGTCAGGAAGACTCGTCTTCATGAGTTCAAATCCTACCTCAGACACTTACTAGCTGGGTGACCCTGAGCAAGTCACTTAACTCTCTTTGCCTTGGTTTCCTCATTTGTAAAGTGAGCTGTAAGAGGAAATGGCAAACCATTCCAGTATCTTTGCCAAGAAAAGCCCAAATGGGGTCATGAAGAGTCAGACACGACTGGAATGACTGAGCAACATCGGAAAGATTAGATTATGTGACTCGCCCAGGATTGCGTATCTAGTGTGTGTTAGAGGTTCAGGTCTTACTGACTCCCAGGATGTCCCACTCTCAATGATGTCACATGGCCCTTTTATATCTATGTAAATAGATTTCCTATAAATTATTACAATTAATCTCATTATTACAGTTAATGACGTCACAGCAAAGAAACTGGCCCTGTTATTTATCTTCCTTAAACCAATATCTTGTCTCTCCTGGGTTCCAAGTAAAGGATTCTTTTGAAAGAGGGTCAGGCCGGCCCCTGGTTACTAAGGCAGAGACCTGGTCTCCAAGCTTTCCACTTCACCCCCCTGATGCTGGTGTTTTTCTTCCGGGTTGATCCTGTGCATCATGAGATCGGCCCAAATCCCCACGGCCAATGTTGAAAGGTACTTTCAGCTTCCTTCTCAGGGCAGGCAACACGTAGGAAACAACCTTTCCTGGAAGCTGACGGGCCTTTTCTCTTAAGGAGGAGGAGACACACCGAGCTGATGCCTCCCCCAGGCTCGCCTAGGTCTCTCTGCAGCTGAGAAATATCAGCAGGAACAGATGATGAAGCATATGTGAGACACTCTCTGTTCTTTTTCTGCAGCAAGAATTCCCTTGCCCTCCCAGGTAGTAGCAGCAGGCTGCTGTGCATTCGCTGCTGGCTCCTCAGGGAGCCTGGGGGAAAAAACGGCTTGGCATCGAATGAATGAATGAATGAACCAACAGGCAGCGCTCAGAAATGAGGATGGGATTTTCCACTATGGAAGCCTTACAACGTGAGGCCCATCGAGTCTGCTCGATGGTTGGAGGTGGTGAGAGCTGGTGAAAGGGAGGGGCTGGGGGGACCCTTCAACACGGACCCAGAGCCCAGAGAATGCTGCAGTGCGGCTCCCAGGGAAGAAACATCAGCACTGTTTACCCAGCCTCAAGCCAAGGGGAGGCAGGTGCTGGAGCCACTTGGGGAGCCCAGCTATTTTTAGATCTGCGTGTTCTAGAACAATAGTGTCCAAATTGGGAGCCAGGCAGCCAGGATCCCAAGGGGGCTGTCATCCAGTCAGAGGGTAAGAAGATCGGTCACATATCACCTCGTTTGTATAATCAGCATGAGGCTTGGCCTCAACACAAACACACTTACCTTTGACCTATTGCAGGCTAATATTCTCTCTCTATCCCCTTTAACCCCTCCCCAGATCCCAACCTCCCCTTCTCTGGAGCTCCCCTAGGTCTCAGAGCAGTTATAATCTAACCCCAACCAAGTCATCCACAGTAGCAGTTTCTTAGATGCCACTGGGAAATTCTTCACCCTGCCTTGAGGAAAAAAATGGTGATGGGGATTCACCACCAAGGGGAAAGAATTGGAGAGTATGGGTCCAGAAAATGGTATCCTGTGTCTTCTTTCCATCAACCCAATCCTACCCCATCAATTTATGGGATCATTGACTTGGTGTTATAAAGGACTTCAGGGGTTAACTAATCTAACCCCTTCCTTTTACAGATGAGGAAACTGAGACCCAGAAACATCATAGGACCATTGAACATAGGATGTCTTACAGGCTCTAGAGCTGAAAGGAACATTAGAGTCCACTGAGTTGCAAAGTCACAAGATACAAGAGCTGGAAGGGCCTTCTATGACTATTGAGTCCTACTCATAGATAGCCAACAAATGGTAATCCAGCCTCTCCCTGAAGACCTCCAAGGAAGGAGAGCCCACCACCTCTCAAGGCAGCCCATTTCCCTTTTAGATAGCTCTTATTGTTAGGAATTTTTCCAGACATCAAGCCCTATTGGTCCCTTGGCAACCTCCATCCATAATTCTTGGGCCTGCCCTCTGGCACCAAACAGAATAAGTCTCATCATTCCTCTTATAGAACAGCCCTTTACATTACTTGAAGATAGCTGTCATAGCCACCCAAAGCTTTTTTCTTTCTCCTTCAGGTTAAATGAGCTCAGTTCCTTCAACTGACTCTCATGAGATATGAAAGACTCCTGGCTGCCCTCTTCTGAACACTCTCTACCTTATCACTGAACACTAACAAGCTTCCTAACGACAGGCCATCCAACCAGCTGAGCAATCTAATTGTATTGTTACTGTTTAGTTCACATTTCTCCATCTTCTCCAGAAGGAGAGCTAGTGATGCTTTCACAAACGTTTCACCAAAATCCATGTCAACTCTGTCCACCGCCTCCTGGTCTGTTTAATAGTCCCATCAAGAGAGAAAGAGAGAGAGACACAGAGATAACGTGGTTAGTCTTGGATGGTCCACTCTTCATGAAGCCACATGGTTCTTAGGGATCACCCCTTCCATTTTTAAATATTTGCCAACCACTGCTTTAATGATCTAATTTTCTCAGGAGCTAAAGTCAAGCTCACCAGCCTATAGTATACAGAAGGTTCACTTTCCTTTGTTGAAAATCAGGCCCATGTTTGCTCTCCTCCTGTCTTGGGGCCCTCTCCCATTTTCCATGTTCTTTCAAATACTGCTGACAGCAGTCACATCTCTCTGTTCTATCAAGCCCCCAGGATATACTTCATGTGGGCCAGCTGAGAGTGGATAAGTGCAATCTTACTCTACCTTCAGACTTCTCTTGGGTACCATCTCCTTCGTAGTCAGTTTTGCCCTGTCATTTCCAAAGCAAAGGTCCTTAGCTCTGCCTTCTCTCTGTTATCAGTTATCACCTCCTGTCACACACCATCCCACAATCACCAGTCCTGGCAGTTGGGGGACACAGTGGATGAATCTCAGGACCTACAGTCAGGAAGACCTGAGTTCAAATTTGGCATTAGACACTTACTAGCTGTATGACTGGGCAAGTTACTTAACCACTACCTGCCTCACTTTCCTCATCTGTAAAATGAATAATCTGACAAATGCTTATTGAATGAATGAATGAGTGAGTGAGTGAGTAAATGAATGAGACAGCAACTGGGTCTGGAAGCAGGGAGGCCTAAGTTCATATGCTCTGTCAGACATTTACTAGCTGTGTGATCCTGGGCAAATCATTTCACTTCTGTGGGCCTCAGTTTCCTTACCTGTAAAATGATAAGATTAGACTCAATGACCTCTTAGGTCCCTTCCAGCTGTCAATCTACATCCCTAAGATTGCAGCCTCAGTTTCCTCAATCCAATGAGGATCAAATGAGATAATCTTTGCAAAGTGCCTTGCAACCTTATCATTATTATATGTCTTAGTCACCCGACTAGCTCCTGGAGATGAGGGAACCCCAAAGCACTTAGCATAGGGCTTTATCCATAGCAAGCAACCAGTGCATGGATGGACATATAAATAGCTAGACAGAGCATTTATCAAGTATGTACTATGTGCCAGGCACATAGCCTTATGGATTCAAATACAAGCAAGCAAGACATTCCTTATTCTAAAGGCAAGACACAGAGGGGAATGACAAGGGGGAGAGATGGTGAACAATACTTTCATCCATTCTGTTCCTTGTAAATAACATACAACCTTCCAAAGCCTGTTACATTCTCCTCATATCAGATCTCCATGATCCCTAGAAAGTCAAATTTGCACCCTTGCTTGCGTGGGTATCTCTAGTTCACGCTACTTAGTATCCATGCCTGTGCATTTGTGCAGAGACATCTAAAGCTACACATTTTATTCATGGCTCTTGGATATTTTTGTCCCATGATGGTTTCTTCTCTTCTTCCTAGGTTATAGCTGCTATTCTCAACAATATTAGAGTTGGGAAATCTGTGTAGGTCATTCTCTTTGCTCCTCCTTCTTTTTATTTTAAAGTCTTCTTGATAGAATCACAAAACTTGGTGTATGTATGTATATATATGTTACTGGCCCTTATTAGGTGTATTCCATCCCTGGGCAAGAGGTCATCATTCCAACTTTTTAAGCAATCATCCACCTACTTAGTCAACTGTTTGCTTCCCAAATTCCCAAATTTACCACTCTTATGTATCCTCTACCTCAATCATTAGGAATAATGAAAACACCACTTGTGGCCCTAAGGTCTTCAACACGAAGTTTCGAGATTTTTTTTTGTCCAGAACTTTATAATCCTAGCAATCGTCATTTGTCCTAGTGAAGAGCGCTTATTTGATAAGTGTCTGTCAGCTCTGCCATTGGTTCCTGGAACTATACCCTGGAAAGGTAACAGCTCTCTCTTTTGTTTATGTCAGCTCAGCACATAGCTGCTCCATGGAGCCACCAATCACTCAACCTTCTCTTTTCTTCTTTGATCAGTCCTGGGTGACCGCCTTCCTCATGGCATCCACGGGTCTGCGTCATTGCTTGGAGCCCAACATGTTTCTTACTCTTTAGATATGTTGCTCCTCCTCTCTACAGAAAGAGCTTCATATTTATTATTCAGCTCCAGATTTTTCAGGTGCCCTTCTTCTTTTTATTTCTCTGAGTCATATTCATCTCCTCCCTCCAACCACATGAAATAGATTAAAATTCCCCATTCGCCTTCTTCATATCCTCTTTCTTGTTTCCTCTGAAATATTTCTTCCATTCAATGAAGGCACATTCCGTTTTGTTGTTGTTTTTTGTTTTTTGTTTTTTCCTGATAACCCAGAGAGTGGCAATGTGTTGTTAAAGTCCTTCTACTTCCTTCGGTAGAATTGAGACCAGTTTTCACTTTGGACGTTTGGAGGTGTTACCTGTTACTGGCAGAAACGCCAAGATAGCACACTTCCTGCAGATCACTACAAAATTCTCCCTTCATCCCCTACTCATTTCACTCTACCCTGGTAGCTAACTGCTTTGGCACACTCCCTGTTCCCCATGCCTCTTCTCTGAACCCAGAGCTCCTGAGTAGACACTCCATTTTCTTAGGGTGTGCTTTTCATTCTTTTTTGTGATAGAATGATGCAATATCTGCCCTTAACTGAAAATAAATATATTCTTATAATACTACTAATGTAGACAAAAGCAAAGTCAATTACAAGAAGATATTCAACTGTCTCATCAGGGCTACCTCTCATCTATGTGCTTGATATTGTCTGGATATCTCTTGGTATTTCTCTGGCTTCTTGGCTATGTGCTAGTCAAGCTATCTACGGTCTGGTAAGCCCTAGAGCCCCATGGAACGCAGAACTTGAGTCAGGAGAGATACGGATTCTATTCTGGTTTCAGATCCCACTTCTGACATTTAATAGCTGTATGACTACAGGCAAATTACCAGTGACACTCTGAGGCTCAGTTTCCTTATCTCTGAAATAAAGATCAACATACCTGTGGTACCTACTTCACAGGCACTTACAGACAAAGAATGTGGAGTACCTTGGAAACCTTCCAACATTGTAAATGCCAGTTATTATCATTAGATAAGAACAACAATAATAGCAATAACAACATTTATCTAGTGCCTACTATGTGCCAGGCACTATTCTAAGCACTTCATAATTTTATCTCATTTGAGCCTCACAACAACCCTGGAAGGTAGGTGCTGTTATTATCCCCATTTTATAGTTGAAAAAACTGAGGCAGACAGAAGTTAAGTGATTTGCCCAGGATCACATAGTTGGTACCTGAGGTCAAATTTGAACTCAGGTCTTCCTGTCCCCATCTTGGAAAACAAAACATCTAAAAGATGAATGATAATTCAAGGCAGGAAGCCCTAAGTACTCCATGAGTGTTACAAACAATTCCTCTAGGATATCAGGGAAAGAAGGAATCATTGTGGATTGGGGTGATCAGAGATATTCTCATGGATGAAAGTACTTGAACTGGGACCTGAAGGATGGATGGAATTGGTCCAAGCAGAGAAGGAAAAGGGCAACCTAGGCAGGGAAAGCTTTGTGATAAAAGCTCAAAGAATGGAACAGGTTCTGTGTGTGAGGAGATTGAGGCACTTTAATAATGATAATAACTAGCTTTATAGAGTACTTTAACATTTTCAAAGTGTTTTACTAATGTTGTGCACTAGGTGGCACAGTGGATAGAAAGCCAGACCTGAAGTCAGGAACATTCATCTTTCTGAGTTCAAATCCAGCCTCAGGCACTACCTATGTGACCCTGGGCAAGTCGCGTAACCCTGTTTGCCTCAGTGTCCTCATCTGTAAAATGAGCTGAAGAAGGAAATTATAAACCACTCCTGTATCTCTGCCAAGAATACTTCAAATGGGGTCACAAAAAGTCAGACACAACTGAAATGACTCAACATCCTATTACAAATATTATCAAATATTATCTCATCTGATCCCCATAACTCCCCTGTCAAGTAGGTGCCATTATTATTATCTCTATTTTAGAGATGGGGAAACTGAGGAAGATAGATGTTATTCAGGGCCACCCAGCTAAGAAGTGCCCAAGACTACATTTGACCTCAGGTCTTCTTGACCCCAGAAGCCATGCTCCACGCACTGAGCCATTGGGCTGGAGCTGGACCGGGCCTGAAGCATCCATAGGCTCTTGGGTTCAGGCTGTCACCCATCAAGCTGATCGGTGGGCATTCCCTAGTTGCAGTCTCCTGGCATCAGAGTACGTGCCAGGAGGGGCAGAGAAGGGATGATGAAAGTGGACAATTCGACCCATTCCAGCCCTGCCTGAATTGCACCGACTCAGCCGGCTTCCAGCTTGTTCTCCCCAGAGAACGATGTGCTCCCTTTCTGGGCAGCACAACACAGTGAGCATATGAGTCATTTACCAAACAACCATTAGGGAATGGTTATTCACTTTGCATGGGCATTCTTTAAATAGCACTCTTCCTTCAGGGCATTCAAATAGGACTTGACTGAAGAAAATGGTATTTACACACAATTTTTCGGGACCTTATCTCTTGCACAAAATAATGTATTGTGACATCTTCTTTGTTAGGTAATAAACATCATATTGGGTTCTGGGCTCCTTTGGGCCAGGGGCTCCTTCTTACATGTCTAGAGCTCTCCCCCTCCCAGCACAGGGCTGTCTGCACATAGTAGGCACTTAAGAGACTCAGAGATTTAGAACTGGAAAGGACTCTAGTTCAGGCCAGCATCCTCTCTCACCTGGACCACAGCAACAGCATTCTGATTGGTCTTTCTGCTTCAGGTCTCTCCCAACCCTCATCCTTCCTCCACACATCTGCCAAAGCATAGTTCTCATCACACACACACACACACACACACACACACACACACACACACACACACTCAGTAGTCTGGTGTCTTCCTGTAGCATCAAATACAATTAACTCCTATTTGCATTCCAAGCCTTTCACAAGCTGGGCCCAAACTACCTTTTCAACTATATTATACATGACTCCCTGGCTGACAGAGCACAGGATATGGAATTAAGAAGCTGTTGTTGTGGAGCCTTTTTAGTCTGACTCTCCCTGACCCCATTTGCGGTTTTCTTGGCAAAGATACGGGAGTGGTTTGCCATTTTCTCCTCTGGCTCCTTTAACAGATGGGGAAACCAAGGCAAACAGGGTTAAGGGACTCGCCCAGAGTCACAAAGATAGTAAGTGTCTGAGGCCACATTTGACTCCAGACCCAGCACTCTATCCACTGTACCACCAAGCTGCCTGGAAGCAAGAAGACCTGAATTCAAATCCTGCCTCAGACATTTACTACATATGTGACCTTGGGTAAAATCATTTAACCTCTCTCAGTCTCAGTTTTCTTCTCTGTAAAATAGGGATCATGATAGCACTGACCTCACAGGATTACTGTGAGGATCAAATAAGACAACATATATAAAATGCTTCCCTTGACCTCCAATGTCCCTTCCAACTCTGATCTTCTCTGACACCCATGAAGATCAAATGGGATAATATATGTAATAGATATTAAACATACATATCAAATAATGCATGTCAAAGGAGATAATAATAATGTAAAGCACTCTGCAACCCTTAAAGCACCATATGAATACTAGTTATTATTATTATTATTATTATTATTATTATTAATCCAGGCAAATTGGGCTGCTTACTGTTTCTCATACATGACACTCCATCTCTATCCCCTGACTTTGTACTGACTGTCCTCTATACCTGAAATTCATTCACTCCTGGCCTTTGACCCTTAGAGTCACTTGTTTTCATCTACACTTGGCTTACATAGCATCGCCCCCATGATTTTTTTTCCTGATCCCACTCTTCCCACCAATTGCCAGTTGGCCTCCTCCCTCCATGCCCCAAATTTCCTTGGATTTATTGGGTAAATACTTTTACAGATAGAGGTAATATAGTGTAGTAGGTAGAAAAGTGGCCTCCAAGGCAGTAAGGCCTGGGTTCTGGGCCTTCCTCTGAGGCACACTGGCCGTGTGATATTGAGCAAATGACTTAACCGTTCATGATGCAGGCAACTTGCCAACACTGTAAATCAAAGCAAAGATGCTGACTTGCATTGGTAGAAGGCCTTCCCTCACCTGGGAGTCCCCTATATCAGTGAAATCCCAGGTTGGGTCTCTAACTCTCTATATTTTTATATGTATGTGTTGCATCCCCTGGCTAAAAAAAATCATCTATGTGAGGACAGAGACTTTTTTTTTTTTTATCTTTTGTGCCCCTAGGCCCTGACACAGTCCCCCTGACAATAGAAAGCACTTTCCAAATGCATGTTTGCTTGACTGATTGAATTAGTCTCACCCGCTCATATTACAGATGAACAAACTAAGAGAGATTAAGTGAGTTTCCTAAGGTCACCCAAATAGTAAATGAGAGAGGCAGATTCAAGCTTCCGTCTCTGAGGATGATGAGTCTCACGCATCCTCATCTTGTGGCCACTGTGAATAGTCAGCTTTGTAGGAATGCCCCCCAAAACATCTTCCTCTGAGGCCTTGTTGTGGCATGCAGGGAATCATGGGCCCCCAAACAGGTCCCACCATGCCTGAAAGTGTGAATCCGGCAACAGAGAGCCAACCAAGGGCTGCGAGTGCCAAGTTTGGAGATGTTCGTCCCAGAAGTCTGCTGTCTTGGGGATGACAGCCATAGAAACCCGTGAAGCCACCTGGTAGGATGAGGAAGGTTTGTGAATGGTATCCATGGAGGAAGGCCTCACACAGTACAGTGGAAGGAGCTGAGTCAAGGGACCTGTGTTCAAACCTTGCCTCTGAGACGTGTTACTTCCATGACCTTAAACAAGTTACTTAACATTTATGGGCTTCAGTTTCCTCATCTGAAAGTTGAGGGTGATGAATGAGATGACCCCTGAGGTGGCTTCTAACTCTTAATCTAGGATGACTTTCAATGGAGCTCCTGAGTCAGAGGACCTGGGTTCTAATCCTACTTCTGCTTATTACTACTACTACTACTAGCTAACATTACATAGTGCTTTAAGGTTCACAAAGCACTTTACAAATGTAATCTCATTTTATTTATCACTTACTATCTGTGTAAGTGGCAGCTAGGTGGCACAGTGGACGGAGCACCAGCCCTGCAGTCAGGAAGACCTGAGTTCAAATCCAGCCTCAGACAGTTTACTAGCTGTATGACTCTGGGCAAATCATTTAACCCTGTTTGCCTCAGTTTCCTCATCTGTAAAAATGAGATGGAGAAAGAAGGAAATGACCAAATCATTCCAGTATCTCTGCCAAGAAAACTCAAATGGGATCATGAAAAGTCAGACACAACTGAACCATAGTGCTTTAAGGTTTACAAAGCATTTTACAAATATAATCTCATTTTACTTACCACTTATTACCTGTGTTGACATAAACAAATCATTAAAGTCTCTGAGACTCAGATTCCTCATCCGTAATGTCAAAAAGTAGAAGATGGACAAGGACTCTTAGGTCTCTTCCAACTTTAGATCTAAAGCTGAGGTCACCAGAAATGTCCAAGCATCCTGGAAATGGCTCACTGGAAGAGATAAACTGATACTAATTGACATGGGAAACTTTTTTTTTTTTTTGGTTTTGGGGGCCCAAGGAAATGTGGCCAAAGGATGTCATTGCCAGGGATGACAAATTTAATAAATAAGGCATTTGCATGGATGCAAATTAAGCTAGTCATTTCCAGGCTGGCTGTGGCTCATGCCTGAAACAGCTCCACACATACATCAGAAATGTGAATTGCAGCCAATGAGCTCTCAACACCATGGGAGAGGCATGAAAGGGGCCTTTGGAACAAAAGTGCTTGAAATAAAGGGGCCCTGTACTGAGCACAATAGCCTCACACTCTCCTCGAAGTTTTGTAAGATCTTCCCAGCCTGGTCCTTGCTATGGAAACCGCATTGGACCTCCTGGGCACCGAGTCATGCCCTGACATCCACTTGGCCCGTGATCATACCACAGACAGCTCCTCGGGTCATTGGAGAAGACAGTGGCCAGACTGTTCCTTCCAGAGCCAAAGCAAATGACAGGTCGATTGGGTCAAGCTTTCTCATACTGCTGTCATCTGTTTACTCAAATTTACTCAGACATAACAAAGCCAGTTCCTTTTTTTTCTCTTCTTCCCTTTTTCCTTTTCCCTTTCAATGTCCAGCAGAGAGATTCCTCCTTCCATGGACACAAATTCACAAATATAAAATATTTACTGGGAGTCAACATGGTTGGATGGACAGAGTATCAGAAAGACCTGACTCTAGCAGTTTGGGATACCTGCCGGTTCCAAGGCCCTGGAGAAGGCATACAACCTCCATCCCTGTACCCTCAGGCAACTTTCAAAAAATAACGATGAAGAGAATTTACCTACTTCCTGACACCAATGAAATCACATAGCTAATGCATTTTCTAAAGCACTTCCTCTGAAATATATAGTCTTAGACTCTCCTAGGGCCCTGACAGTTAAGTGATTTGCTGAAGGTAAACTTCACCTGAAGGGTATGTCTTCATTTCAATTTCTAGTCCTAATTGAAATCAAACCCTGGACTTAGACTTAGAGTCAGTCTCTACTCTGTCATGTGATCTTCAGCCATCTCTGAGCCTTCTTGATTCTCAGTCTTCCCATCTGTAGAATGGGGATAATAATCCTTGCATGACAATAGGGATATTCTGAGAAAAGTGTTCCATATACCAGAAACATGCTGCCCACTGACTGAATTGCAGCCTCCAAGTCTCTGAGGGCCATCTGAACCAGATTAAAACATAACTAGAAAACACACAACAAAATAAATTTAAAATACAATAGAACATAGACGATGTTAATATGTGGTTTTCTAAGTCAACATGTGATCCACAGGGATCCTTATGTATGGTTTAGTGGACCCTCTTTCTATGTGCATTTGACATCACTGCTGAAAACAATAACATGCTCTATAAATGTGAGCTATTATTATCATTAAGATTCTCACTGTTTTTTCTAAGAACAGGTAATCCTGGGAGTCTATTGTTTCTAATAACTTTTGGCATCTTCAGTACCCAGGATAGCATGCACAGGTAAGCCCACTCACAGCTGTTACCATACCCCAAATAATGAATCATACGTTAGGGAAAGGCTTTTCCTAGTTATTTGCTTTATCCAATTTTTCACACTGCCAACTGGCTTGGTGAAAAAAAAGAAGCAGGTGGAAAGTATAATATGCTAAAGGGTAGGAACATTCCTCAACTGTCCTTCGGTCCTATTCTCTGTATAGCTCCAAAAACAGTCTTGGATTGTCCCTACCCCAAACACTGAAAGTAAGAAGTTTGATTTTCATCTATTCTTACCTGTCTTTGAACTTGTCTGTCTCCATCCTTTCTTCTTTCTCTACCACCAGAAACTCTGGGCTTTCATGCTACATACATAGTGAAACATCCTACATCGGCCTTAAAAAAAAAATTTATATAAAGTTATCCTCTCTTCTCCTCCAACAAAACTCCCCTTCCTGGGGACCAAGATCATAGACAGCTGCCACTGGAGCAAGCAATCCACACACAGATGGTAAGCAATGATCATTCTAAACAGGGTTCAATTAACTAGGCATGTCTTATTAGTAATAGGGTCTATCTCTTACACTTGCAATTACAGTCAAGCATTATTACCATTAGGGGTATTGTTAGGAAGCATTGACCATAGTCCAACTGTTCAGTCTTCTTTTTTTCAGTCATGTCCAACTCTTTGTGACCCCATTTGGGATTGTCTTGGCAAAGATACTGGAGCTAGTTTGTCATTTTCTTCTGCAGTTTATTTTATAGATAAGGAAACTGAGGCAAACAGATTTAAGTGACTTGTTCGGGGTCACCCAGTTAATAAGTATTTGAGGCCAGATTTGAACTCATGAAGATGAGTGTTCCTGACTCCAGGCCTAGCACTCTACCCATTGTACCATTTAGCTGCTCCATAAACCAACACTCTCAGATAATTGAGAAGTCATAGATAACTTGTCAAAGGAGCCAATTTCACTTTTTTCTAAACAAAGTAAAATAAAGCATCAAGATAAATATTAATTGGCCTTTGACATTCTTTCTCCGCTAATATCCTCGGTCAATACCTTATCCTGGCATGGAAGTGATTCTGGTTTTTCAAAGTAGAATGTAATTTCCAGAAGGTCCCACCAATCTAGAAAGGCTCTGAGAAATGAACTAGATGAAACATATGCCTGTGATCCAAGGAACAGCCTAAGTATGGAAAAACATCTCCAGATTGGCTGCAAGCACTGAATTTTTCATCCACAGCAAGTCTCTAAGATCAGCTACAAAACTAGAGAGTGGCAGCATTGGTGGGAGTAAGCATGAAGTAGTGGATGCCATGTTAGAGCCAAGACAACGAAATCTTGAATCCTGCCTCTGACACTCTCTGAGCTTGTGCCCTAATCCATAAATAAAATGGGGATGATAATAAATAAAATAACGTTTGTAAAGCACTTTGTGAACCTTAGCTCACAAAGTAAAGTATCAGGCATTGATATCTATAGAAAAATTACTCACACCAATGAAATCATGGATTCTTCAAGTACTATATATGAATATTAATAAGTGGAGACTCTGTAAGGAAGATTAAAGGAAATGATACCATTTTCAATCAAGAATGAAGGCCAAAGAACTTGCTGGGCATCATAAGACATCCCTGACTACTTTCTCCTATTTCCTCTTATTATCGATTTCTATTGCTCTCTAAGTGAGACTCATTTGAATGGAGCTGGGCTTTTTTCTCCTGTGTATCTACTCCCCACCGGATCACAAATAACCACAGGCAAGAAGATGGAAGCTGTCCAACCCCAGTCAGTTCCCACGATTATCATTTTTCCCATTGTGACTAGTTTTGCCGTATCTTTATGGAATGACAGAAGCATTAGGGTCCCTTAATTTCTGCCCCGCAGTTTTCAGTCTACTGTATTGCCAGGTAGGGGCACCTGTTCTTCCCCTTATGTTTCAGGTTAATTTAATATATAAATGAAATACTTTACAGAGTCTACTGCCTCTGCTAGAGAAGGTGGACAGGTTAGCTAACTCTTAGCCCTGCCCCAATTCTCAACCCATTTTGAAGGGGAATTTCTTACCTCTTGCTGTTTGACCTTATAATATACTACTGACAAAACAAAAGTGAAAATATTTTTGATAACTACATACCAATCCAGTATTCTTTATAAGATAGACAATGGGTAATGGCTTCCCATGATCCCTCCTTATGGACGTATTTTCATTTTAAAAGAAAGTGCTAGGAGATGTGATGTTTTTAACCCAGAGGAGGATGATATCACCGAGGCTAAACCATTTCAGGCATCAATAATAAGCAGATGGGGAAGGTGTGTTAGGGGGATAAGAGGCTTCTCAGAAATCCTCCATTCCCCCCATGTGGAACCCCACTTAGTATGCCTACATATCCGGCAGGCTCTGATTAGCCCAGCTAGAGAATACGTATCCCACCCAGGGGTTACTGAAGCAATATCTATCAAGCAGAGCTGTTTATACCCTCTCAGTTCAAGCCTTTATTGGTGTGACCAAAAATAAATGACATGAAGTTGCTTGCAAAAGGAAGTGTAGATACCTGAAGTAAAACCATCAGTAAAACAAATTTGGGTTTCTTCCTCCCCAGCCCTGTTTCCATGCTTCTGGGGTCCTCCTGCACATAAACATGTGTCCTAAGTGGGGGAATCAACCTCATGGCTCCAAGAGTTGGGAAGCCTGGGGTGCTAAAGACCTCTATCAATAATTAGGAAAACTGACATCTCTCTTGCCCTTTATGGTAATGGAACACAAGCCATGCCTTACCTCTTTTAACTCAGGTAGCATCCCTTCAGAAAAGGTGGTATAAGTATTATTGGTGCTATTTTTTTAATTGGAGGAACAGAGGATAAGGAGGATAAAGTGTCACATATTATTTAGTTGCCAAGCCACAACTCAGGTAGTTAGGTGGTCCAGTGGATAGAGTACCTGGCCTAAAGTCAGGAAGACCTAAGTTCAACTCCAGCTTCAGACACTTACTAGCTGTGTGACCGTGGACAAGTCATTTAACCTATTTGTCTCAGTTTCCTCATCTGTAAAATTAGCTAGAGAAGGAAATCCCGAACTGCTCCAGTATCCTTGCCAAGAAAACCCCAAATGGGCTCACAAAGAGTTGGAGATGACTGAAACAAGTAAACAACTCAGACCAGGCTGTTTCCAACCAAACTGTGATAGATCTCTTCAACTAGGGAAAGCCTCCCAAGCCTCATCTCTCCATTTTTCTTTTGGCAGCTAAGTGGCACAATGGACAGCATTCAATGCTTGGAGTCAGGAAGAACTGAGTTCAAATTTGGTCTCAGACACTGTATGGCCCTGGGCAACTAATTTACCCTCTTTCAGCCTCTATTTTTTCATTTGTAGAATAAGGGGGTTGGACTTCATGGCCTCTAAGCCTCCTTCTTAGCTCTAAATATAACCTATAACCCTCTGATCCTTACCAGTATGGCTCTTTCAGCCTTCCTCCTAACCAAAAGGGTCTCACCTGTTCCTAATTGCCTTTCTCTGTTGCTACAGCAGCATGCATAATCAGGAGCAGTTTGGCACATGGGATGAGAGCAATAGAAGCTAGATATTAGAGTGGATTAGAGACAGTAAGGAAGGATGCTTCTGGGAGAGGATGAGGCCAAAATAAGCCTTCAAGAGTAGATAGGATTTGGGGAGCCAAGATGGTGGAGTGAAAAGGTAGTCACTCTCACCCTCCCCTATCAACCTCTGAAAACCCAGAAAATATCACCCTAGGGGAAAAAAAAAACAGAAATTTTGAAGAGGACAACATTGTCAACAAACCTACATCTGCAACATCAAAATGGTATATGAGCTGGTCTGAAGCCCAAAAAGCCTTCTTAGAAGAGTTCAAGAAGGATTTTAAAAGTCTAATGAGAGAGGTAGAAGAGTCCTTCAATAATAGAATTGGCCAATTGGAAAAAAAGTACACTGAAGAAAACAAATCTCTTAAAAATACAATTGGCCAATTGAAGAAGGAAGTACAAAAACTAACAGAAGAAGATAATCTGTTAAAAACTAGAATTGGACAAATGGAAAGTAATGACTCTATGAGAGAGCAAGAATCAGTCAAACAGAAACAAAAAAATGAAAAAATGGATGAAAACTTAAAATACCTCATTGGTAAAACAACCGACCTGGAAAATCGACTCAGGAGAGACAATTTAAAAATCATTGGACTACCTGAAAATCATGATGAAAAAAAGCCTGGACAGTATCTTTCAGGAAATCATAAAGGAAAACTGCCCTGAAGTCCTAGAACCAGAAGGTAAAATAACCATAGAAAGAATACATCGCTCACCACCTGAAAGAGATCCCAAATTGACAACGCCAAGGAATATAATAGCAAAATTCCAAAATTACCAGATGAAAGAGAAGGTGCTGCAAGCAGCCAGAAAGAAACAATTTAAATATCATGGAACCACAGTCAGGATTACACAGGACCTTGCAGCTTCTACATTAAAAGACTGCAGGGCGTGGAACATGATATTCTGTAAGGCAAAGGAGCTTGGATTGCAGCCAAGGATCAACTACCCTGCAAAAATGAGCATGAGTTTTCAAGGGAGAGATGGATATTCAACGAAATAGGGGACTTCCAAACCTTCCTCATAAAAAGACCAGAGCTCAACAAAAAATTTGATCTTAAAGTCCAAGATTCAAGAAAGACATAAAAAGGTAAATGGGACAGAAAGATACAAAATGTTGTTAATAAGGGTGGACTGTTTACATCCCTACAAGGGAAGATGACACTTGCAACTCTTGAGAACTGTATTGTTATTACACCATGTTAAAGGAGTATACATAAAGGGGGTGGATATTAGTTGACTTTGATGTAATGATAAAAAAAAATCTAATCAAGTGGGTTAAATGGATCCAAGTAAGTGGATTAGTCTGATCTTAGAAAATGTACTGAGAAAGGAGGAGGCAGACAAGGGTAAATTACATTACAGGAAAAGACAGAAAATCCTATTACAGCAGAGGGAAAGAAGGGAGGGGGTGAGCATTGTTTGAACCTTGCTCTCATCAGATTTGGCTCAAGAAGGGAATAACATAATCAGTTAGGTATGGAAATCTAACTTGCCCTATGGGCAGTAGGAGGGAAAAGGGGAAAGAAAAGGGAGGGGGAGATGGAAGGGAGGGAAGAAGCTGTGGGGGAAGGGGAAGAGGGGAGGGTAATAGAAGGGAGGAGAGACTGAAGGAGGCAGTGGTCAAAAGTGGGGGGAAGGCAGAGAGGAGAAAGAAAACATAAATGGGGGGGAAAGGATGGAGAAAAAGACACAGATAGTAATCATAACTGTGAAAGTTGAATCTATCTTTTTTTTCTCTTCTGTTGAGTTTTGTTTCTCTTTCTGATGGTTCCTCCTATTGGTTTTAATTTTTACTTACAACTTCACTAATGTGAAAATATGTTTAATAGGAATGTAAATGTATAGCCTATATCAGATTGCGCACCATTTTGGGGAGGGTGGTGGGGAGGAAGAGGGAGAAAAAATTTAAACTCAAAAGCATGTGGAAGTGATTGTTGATAAATCAAAATAAATTAATAAAATATGCAAAAAAAAAAGAGTAGATGGGATTTGAGTGGAAGGAGAGAAGAAAATGTCCCAGTGAACATTTGAGCTAGAAGGAAGCTTCAAGGTCATAGGATCATGCGGTCAGAGTTAGAAGGGGCATTAGTAGTCATGAGGTCATAGTTAAAAGCTAAAAGCATTATTGGCATCATAGTTATAGAGCGACAGCTAGGAGGGACCTTAGAGGTCACAGGCTCATAAATTTAGAGGTCATAGGATCACGGGGTCATAGACTTAGATCCAAAAGGGGCCATAGAGTCAGGAAAACATGGATTCAAAGTATGCCCCTGACACAAATCATGTGACCTTGGCCAAGCTATTTAACATCTCCAAGCTTCATCTGTAAAGTGAGGATAAATAAAAATACTCTCAAGGGTGTTGTAAGGATCAAAGGAGACAGCTAGTGGCAAAGTAGACCTGAAGAAATGAAGTTATGATTTGAATTTCACCCTCAGACCCTTACTAGTTGTGTGGCCTTGGATAAGTCACTTAACCTCTTTCTGCCTCAATTTCGTCATCTGAAAAATGGAGATAATAATGGTACTGACCTCCCACGTTTTAGTGAGGATAAAGTGAAATATTTGTAAAGCATTTTGCAAACTGTAAGTTACTATTTAAATTCTAGCTATTATTATCGTATAGTGTGTATAGAACCCTTTGCAAATGTTGAAATGTCATGCATATGATTATTGTTTGAAGTAATGGTAGTCATCAATCACATCAAAGGCACATGAAGTTCCTCAAACGCCACCTAGCTCACCTTATTTTAGTCCTCACTTTCTCGATGAGTAAACTGAGGCTCAGAAGAAGGCCACACAGGTAGTCACAGAGCTGTAGCTTTTGTTGTTGTTGCTGAGTCATTTTTCAATCATGTCTGATTCTCCATGACCCCATCTGGAGCTTTCTTGGTAAAGATACTAGAGTGGTTTGCCATTTTCTTCTCCAGCTGATCTTACAGATGAAGAAACTGAGGCAAACAGGGTTAAGTAACTTTCCCAGGGTCACACAGCTAATAAGTAAGGGCCTGAGGCTAGATTCGAACTCATGTCTCCCTGACTCCAAACTAGGCAATCTATCCACTGTACCACCTAGCTGCCCCTGAGATTTTATAGTTGTAGTAATCAGTCAATAGTCAACGAATCTTTTTTAGGCATTTGCTATATGCTGGCAATAAGGTTAATGGTCATAACATCCAAGGACTATTGACTTTGAAGATCATCCCATGCAATACCCCATCACTGTACAAAGAAGGGAGGGGAATGGACTTGCCCAAAGTCAGCTGGGTAGTGGCAGGATGTAGTGAGAAGCAGGGTCTCCATTCCCCCTGTCCAACTTCCATTTCTGTTCTAAGTGAGAATGGTGCTTTTTAAAGCATAGACACCATTGAGCACTGTATTCAAGACACAGGTTTGGTTGGAGTAGAATCAATGATGGAGGTTGTGGTCACTTATCAATCGAAAAAATGCCTAGTTTAGTTGAACAACAACAACAGTCGTACATAGCACAGACAAGTGGGGTTTTTTTGGTTGTTTTTATAACTATTCAATTTAGGGGAAACAGCCAATCAAGACCCTGCCTATAGAAACAACCTAAGTTTGGCATCTGAGCCTGGTATCTAAAGCCAGGAGCCTTTTCTGGGGAAGATGGAAAAATACCCAGCAGTTCCCCCTGCCTCCAGCTTCCTGCTGGTGATTTTCACTTCTTGCTGACTCTGAGTCAGAATCAGCATGCCATCCCCTTCCCTGCAGTCAATCCACCAGGCCAGTCAGACCCTCTCTCACACATGTAGGCTCTGCTTGGAGGCCATGGTAACGAGGAGATGCTACTCAGTTGCTGCCAGGGGTATTTCTCACTCTGCCTGTAAAACAAATCCCGCACAAGGCAGATGAGCAGCAGACAGGACAGCTTCTCTGTTCAAGTGGCAGGGGGGGAGCAGAGTGAGAGAAAGAAAGAGAGAGAGAGAGAGAGAGAGAGAGAGAGAGAGAGAGAGAGAGAGAGAGAGAGAGACAGAGAGAGAGACAGAGAGAGAGAGACAGAGAGAGAGAGAGAGAGAGAGAGAGAGAGAGAGACAGAGAGAGAGAGAGAGAGAGAGAGAGAGAGAGAGAGAGAGGAAGAAGAAGGAGGAGGAGGGAAGAGGAGGAGGAAGAAGAGGAAGAGTGAGGAGGAGGGAGAGAAGGAAGAGAAGAAGGAGAAGGAGAGGAGAAAGAAGAAGAAGAAGAAGAAGAGAAGAGAAGAAGAAGAAGAAAGAAGAAAAGAAAAGAAGAAGAAGAAGAAGAAGAGAAGAAGAAGAAAAAGAAGAAGAAGAAGAAGAAGAAGGAGGAGAAGAAGAAGAAGAAGAAGAAGAAGAAGAAGAAGAAAAAGAAGAAGAAGAAGAAGAAGGAGAAGAAGAGAGGAAGAAAGGAGGAGGAGGGAGAGGAGGAAGAACTGGAGGTCACATGAACTTTCAGAGACTTGATCTCAAAAAGCATCAGAGCCCCAAGGAACCTTAAAGATCATATAGTCCAACCCCCTTGTTTGGCAGATGAGGAAACTGAGGCCAGGAGTGGTTAAGTGATTCACCCAAAGTCACATAATCCATTAGGCACAAAACCTTGATTGGAGCCCAGGTCTCCTGCTTCCAAGGACATTGTATTCAGGGATAGTCTTGCAGCAAAGTGCATGGAGTGGTTTAAGAGGCCCAGAGAAGGTTCTTATCCAAGGATGTCTGCTCCAGAACTCAATGATGTAATAATTCCAGACATATATCTTCATCCTCATAACGGGTAGAAAGAATCAGTTTCAGGTCTGCTACTTGACATACATGATTGCCGCACCCCCCCCCACCTCCATCAAAACTTATTCTTGGCTAGAAAGTCTAGCAAACTGATTCACACTGAGGTGTAAATGACTAATTATTTCATTTCATCTGCCAGAGGCATTTCTATTTGTCAGTTGCTGAATCTTAGGGAGCAGGAGATCCTCTAGTCTAACTCCTTCACTTTACAGTTGAGGAACTGAGGCTCCGAGAAATAAAATAACGTGCTTTGTATCCCTCTTCTTACAACACATCTTCAGGCAGTTAGTGATTCTAGATGTGCATCTTTATCAGGCGCTCTTCCAAGGCAAGACCTCCGCCTCCTCATAGAATGCTGTGAGCTGCCTCTTCATCCAATGATATTTTCTAAAGTGTTTCCTCACTGAATCCCACAAGGCCAATTTTCTGAATTTACCCCATACCTCTTCCTTGTGCTAAGCCAAGGATCATGTTTTTGGATAGCTCACAGATTTACTTTATCAAGAAAAGAAGAGGAGATATGCTATTCCCTTAGTCTCCAGCATCTGACTCAATGGTGGAAAACATTTTTTAAAAACCTAAGAATTCATCCTTTTCTCATAGAATCCTAGAATTCAAAAGGACCTTAAGGGTTATCTAGTAGAATCCATACTAAACAGTAAAACACTCTTCCATCAAAGCTGTATTCCATCTTTAAATATATGATCCCATAATCTCCCAAGGCAGCCCATTCCATTTTGGGGAGACTCAACTTATATTAATCAGAGGCCCTCCATAGTTTAGTAGATGGTTTTGTGATGGGCCAATCCCATATCTTCTCAGCATCTAACTATATGGGTCTTAGGAAAGAAAGCTATAAGACTTTCCAATTTGGTAATATCTGATAGAACTCAATACCCATAAAAGTCAACTTTTTTTGGCTTACTCCTGATATTTTACACAGGGCTAACTAGAGGCAAATTTGGCATCCCTGGTCCTTCACTTTTCTATATTCTCTCTCCATTGTAATACTCTTCTCCAAGGTGTCTAGGACTGGACCCTACCCCATGGCTTTGTAGGCTCTTTTCCCATCAAGCTGCCTCTTTCCCCCCTTCAATAAATTTACCTATTACTGATAAATTACCTGTTACCTATTACACTGAACAAGACCCTCCAAGATTTCCCAAGATTTCTTCTCTAACATCCTGTGAAATCCCAAGATTTCTTTTATCCTGAGCATGCATTTTCACTGATATACAGAATACCCAGTGAGGAAACTCATGCTAAGTGGGCCCTTGATCTGTAACTTAGACCTTGGAGACTAGCTTGATGACATTTGATAGGGGTAAATGTAAAACCCTGGACTGGTTCAAAAGCTAATTACTAAAGCATAAGGTGACAGAGATGTGACAAAATAGAAACAGTCCTCTCAAGCCTTCATTTAAAGAAGGCTATCAGGCCAGGGACCTCTTCATTTTCCACTCGGCTGTACTCCTTTGGTCTGGACCCCATCACAGCCCTAGGGACATCCTCATCAGGAAATTCATCAAACTTCAAGATTGCATCAGTCTTGCTACTCACTCAAGAATCTTCAGTACCCTCTGCCCTTTTGACTGGAGGGCTAGAGGGCAGAGCAAAATAACACCTCCCAAAGCCTCCAATTAAAGATGGCCCCTAGACCAGCCATCTCTTCATTTCCTACGCAGCTTCACTCCTTTGGACTGGACTCCATCATGCCCCTCACAAGGCACCTTCCCCCTCTCCTCTCCCTTTTCAGCTTCTGTCATTAGGTAAGCTCTTTTAATGAGGTCAAGGATTGTCTTTTTCTTCATCTCTGTGTCCCTAGCACTGTGCTAAGCACAATATCTGGCATATAGTAGACATTTAATAAAAGTTTGATTGAGATGTTCTCAAATATCCAAAGGAACATCAGAAGAGCCATTAGACTTATTCTACTTGGCTCCAGAGCTAGAAACAATGGATTAAAATTATAGAGAGGGCAGCTAGCTGGCATGAGCACCAGCCCTGAAGTCAGGAGGACCTGAGTTCAAATCTGGCCTCAGACCAAACACTTGACACTTACTAGCTGTGTGACCCTGGGCAAGTAACTTAACCCCAATTGCCTTAAAAAAATAAAGAGAGAGCAAGCTTTGGGCTGTACATAAGGAACAGAGCTGCCTCAAAATGGTATTGGTTGTATCATGAGATAGTGAGTGCACCATGACTAGAGACATTCAAGCAGACACTGAATAGTTTCTCACAGAAACATTATAGAGCATCTTCAATAAAATGGATCATTGCTGCATCTTGACTTAGAAAACTACAAATCAACATTATCTATGTTGTATTATATTTTTGTTTATTTTGTTAAACATTTCACAATTACATTTTAAGCCTTGGGGGTTTTGAATTTGACACCTCTAGGGTGTGAGGGTCTAGGGTCAGACTAGAGGACAGCTGAGATTCATTCCTACTTGAAGATTCCATGATTTTGTAATTCTTGATCCAGGAAGCAGAATCTCACGGTGCTTTAAAAGGATTAATCAGCAAAGAAGGGCTGGGTAACTTTCCCTAGCCACAGTTGTTTACTGAGGGACCACTGGGCTTTTTTCCCCCTAGGCAATGAATGATCAAGCCTAGGCTTTACATGCTTAAAGAAAACCACGCAGAGCTAACAATAATGTACTTATTTTTCTCAATATCCATGTCACTTATAAAACCAGATTACCAGACAACTGACATGAAAACTTGATTTTGCTGCTCTAGGGGGATTTTACTCTAAGAAAGTACAAATTCCATTTATAGGATGCATGGATGGATGGATGAAAAGCTTTTATTAAGTGCTTACTATGTACAAAGCTCTAGGGATGCAAATAGAAAATCAAGACAGCTTCTGCTCTCAAGGAATTCAAATAAGGTAAACTACATATGGATGGACGGATGGATGGATAGATAGATGGATGGATTCATATTTATGTGTACACATACATACACATATATACACATATGCATACACATATATACATGTATGTGTAAGTATATGTATGTGTGTGTATATGTATGTATATATAATGAGATTTCAGCTGCAAGTCAAGCAGAAAAGCACAGCAAAGTAGATGTTAATGCTTATTTAATATCATTTCCATTGACAAAACAATATCTACTTCTGGGGTTGAATCATTAGATGTTGCCTAGGATTTTGGTGGGAAAGCTTTCTTATCTGGGTCTTCAGTAGCTGTGACTTGTCATAAAGTTGGAAGAAAGTGACATGGTATGGCTTCTATGAAAATTTGAATTATTGTTCTGACTTGGAGCCTAGAATCTAGCCATCCTTCACTTCATTCATGATGCAATTCATTCTCTGGATTCGTTTTCCTCTTCCTTGCTTTCCCATTCTGTTCCTTCTGTCCTGATTGGGGATTTCCTCCCCTGGACCACTGTTTCATGAGTTACCCTTCACATCCTTCATGATCTGACCCACTCTCCAAGCTTCTCTTCCTCTGCCCCCCAGCACTGCCCCAAACTTTCTTCACATCCTTCAGTGCTGTCCTATGAGCCTTCCATGGGCTCTTCCTCTGTGCTAATGAACTTGATAGAAGCCTAGCTACATGAACATTTCAAAGAGGTCAGCCCTCTCCGGGTGGTGTATGTCTGGCAAGAGATGGTAAAGCATTGTGAAAGCAAACTGTGATAGGTCCTCTGACACCCTGTTCCAACTTGCCACTGACTCTCTTGTGTTGACAGAACCTTCCCTTGGTTACTTGGGGAGCATTTCCTGGACTTCCCTTTCTTTGGCAGCCTCACTGTTCTCCCTCTGTGATTCCCTAGGTTTGATCTTCTTTGGACTAGACTTTACTTAGGATCGGATCCCACCCTAACAGTGTTGCTGCCAAGCCCAAGCTTAATGGCTGGTGATATCACTCACAGAGAAGAGTGGCATTTTGGGAAGAGTCAACCAAAGGAGAGGATACGATGGAGATCCCTGTCTCCCAAGCAAGCTGGTGGAAGAGATAATAGGGCAGGAAAAAAACCATCCTCTGAATCCTTTTAATTATAGAACTGTTAGAGACAAAATGGCAGAGTGCATAGAAGGCTGGCCTTGAAGACAGAAAGACCTGGCTTCCAATCTTGACTCTTTCACACGATCTTGACTTCTTGTTGTTGTTGTCCATCCTTTGTTCTTGAAGGGGACCAATGAACACACTGTCCCTGATATCATGGGCAGGTCATTCATCCTCTTACAACTTAGAACCCAGGCACCTTAGTTATAAGTTAAAGAAAGTTGTCAGTCTGCACTGAGAGGTCTGTACACCGATGATCTCATAGGTCAGGACAAAAAAAAAAACCATAAAACCACAGAATTCTAAAGGTGGAAAGGATCTTAGAAATCATCAAGGCCAGTTCTGTTTTTTTTAAAATTCTGAACATAACAAACATCAAATAAAATTATCATTTCCATATGCATCATAGGAAAAAAAAGGTTGTAAATGAAACTGTGAATCTATATTATACATTCTTAGCTTCTCTTTTTAAGTGCATAATAAATTCATCATATAACTCTCAAAGCATTCTGTGGTTTCTTTGAGGCCAGTCCAACATTAACAGATGAGGAAACTGAGGCCCAGAGCGGGGAAGTGTTTTGTTCACGGTCCATAGTCACATTGCTAATAAAGGAGAAAGTTGAGATTCAGACCCAATGAGGCATCTTCCAAACATCACTTTAAGCAGTCGTCTGGAGTGAGATGTATTAATGTGTTTCAGAAGGAAATATTATTGATGTTGCCCATGGATAAGCCAACCACCATGACCCAAGAAAGGAATAATCAGATTGTGAAGGCAGCAAGCATGGGGGAAAAATTAATTAGAAAGCTCCCAGAACAAAGCAGGATCTAAAAACTGGTCAAGGAGGTAATCCAAGCCATGGAGAGGACCGCGTGAGTTATCGAAGAGCATTAGAGGATGATCAAAGTGTAAAGTTAGACTGGGAGATAAGAGAGGCATGGTGGGAGACCAGAGCTAGCCTGCAGACACCAAAGTAGAATATACCAGCAGCTAGACCACGGCAAATGCTAGAACTGAGTACTGAGAGCAATTCTGACGAAGTTCACCGTGGCCAGTGTGGTCAGTGAAATGGAAAACTCCAGGGAATAACTGTACTTCTGAGTCAATGGAAGGTCTCTTCTTAAACCGGAGTTCCTGAAAGTATCAGAATGCAAAGATTTTCTTGAAATGGATCCCTGAAAGTTGGGGGGTTGTGGAGAACATATTTTCAGTCAACATACTTCTTCCCAGGCTGTCTTCTCTGCCTGGTTTACACTCACTTCTGCTTATTAGGATCCCTAGTCTCTGGCAAAGTGTATCTCAAACACCACCACATGGGAGAAGCCTTTCCTGGTCTTCTAACTGCTAGATACTCCTCCATGAAATTACGTTGAGTTTACTTTATTTATATTTACTATAAACTTATACATGTACCTGATATTTGGTATGGAAATAAATTCATCGTGGGCAGGGATCATTTTTGCCTTTCTTGACATCCTCAGAGCTTAGCCCAGTGTCTGGCACGTGGTAAACACTGAATGAATGTTTCTTTGTTTGTTTATTCCAGGTGATTGTGGTTGTGATGATACAGTAATTGACAGGATCACGGTAATAGGAAAGGGAATGGAAAGGGAATAATTATTTATATTGCATCTGCTATGTGTCTAGCACCATGCTAAGCACTGGGCATACAAAGAAAGGCAAAAACAGTCCCTGCCCTCAGGGAGCTCACAGTCTAATGGGAGAGACAACAGGTAAACCTCTTTGTACAAATAAGATCTGTACAGGATAAATTGAAGATACCCAACAGAGGGAAGGCATTAAGGGTAGTAGGGGAAGGCCTTTTGTAGAAGTGGGATTTTTACCTAGGACTTAAGGAAGGCAGAGAAGGTGGGATTTGGAAATTAGTAGAGAGAATTCCAGGCCTGGGGAACAACCAATGAAAATGCACATAATCAGGAGATGGAGTATCATATTCTAGAAGAGCAAGGAGGCCAATGTCACTAGATCACAGAGTACGATGGGGAGGTGGGAAGGTAGAGAGGTGGAGAAGTGTAAGGTCTAACAAGACTGGAAAGATAGGAAAGGCGCAGGTCATGAAGAACTTTTAAAGCCACACAGATGATTTTATATTTAATCCTTGGAAGTAATAGTAAGCCATAGGAGTTTCTTAAATAGTAGGGTGATATAGTCAGACAAGCTATAAGAAGCTTGATTTGACAGCTGACTGGAAGATGACAGAGTAGATGCTCAATAACATTTTGATGAAGGACATGTATCCAGTTCACCTAAAGATTACATATGTTAATGTCATCAAACCATCCTTCTAACAAAGAATCACGGACTATCAGAGGTGAAGGGATCTCGGAGGCTCCCTAGTCCAGCCTGTACCTGAACAGAAATATTCTGTACAGTAACCTTAACAAAATCGTGGGCAGTAAGGACAGCTATAGCTGGACTATAATCAAGATTTGGCTTTCCCCCGGAGAAGTTCTGACTCTATCTTCTTAAGAGCCCATTGTGCTAGGCTCTGGCTTGGTCGGTTGGCTGTTTTTTCCCTCAGACTGGCACATCTAGTAATGGCCATAAGGAAAGAGTCACAAAGGTAATACTCAGACATAAGTCTGGATGAAGAGAAGCCTGGGGTCAATTTTGATCATAGACTTTGGATTCCTGATGTCTTAACCAAGTCAGAGCCAGTCTCTAAAACTCAACAGCCCCATAGCTTTCCTAGCTAACCATCCCTCCCATGAAAGAACCCCAGTATGATAAGGTTACCATCACCTAGAGAATGACAAAACAAAATACGGTTTATGAATGTAATAAAACACTTTGTACTATAAGAAATGATAAAAAAAAAAAGGTTGGCTAAAGAGAAATCTGGGAAGACTTGTATGAACCGATGTGAACAAAGTGAGCAAAACCAGAACAATGTGTACATTAACAACACTGTAAAGACAAGCAACTTTGAAAGACTTAAGAACGGTGATCATTGGGATTACAAGCCACAGACCCAAAGGATGGATGACGGATCATGCAAAGAAGGACATCTACCTTGTCCATATGGCCCCAGAAACAGTGGTTGCTTCTAGGTGAGTCATAGGCTATAGCAGCCAGTTAATTGGGAACCAGTTAAGATGCCAAAGTTCTGTGCCATAGAGAGAAACTACATAATATAGTGAAATGAGCCAGATCTTGGAGTCAGAAAGCATGAGTTCAAGATCCAGTGTGTATCTTTGGACAAATGACTTAGTCTGTCATAGACTCAGTTTCTTCATCCATAAAATGGAAATAATATTTGCATACATTCATTGTGAAGAAACAGCACTGAAAATCTTAAAGGACCATAAAAATGTCAACTTGTAAAAAGCAACTTTTGTCTAAAAAAAAAAACCTTTTAGAGCAGTTGTTCCTAGCTGACCACGTATCCCTTCCATAAAAGAGTCTCTCAGACAGTAAACAGAAGCTGATTTCTGTGTAGTTATAATAATTGATCTTAGACCCGAAGAACAGATGGGGAAATCCCTCCTTTTTCTGGAAAGGTGATGGATGGGGAGTGTTGAATGTTGGACAGGCTCTCAGACACCATCAATGTCTATGCCAATGAGTAAGTTGTTTTTTTTAAACTGCTTTTCTTTGTTACAAGGGGGCAATGGAATGGAGGAAATATGTACAGAAATGACTGTGATGTAAAAATAAAGGCATCAGTAAACTTGATCTTAAGAATATTTCATTACAGTCTCTGTAGTACACCATCTTTAAAGAGCTATATTTGTAAGAAGTTGTGTGACCCAGGGAAAGTCACTTAACCTCCCAGGGCCCCCAGGATACTCTATAAATTGCAGATCGGCATTGGTGGAAGCAGCGTCCTCTATAGGGAAATCTCATGTCAGAACTCAAAAAAAATATAGCTCTAAGAGAGTAAATTTCCCAGACTCTAAATGCCAGTGCCTGGATTTCAATGATTTTGTCTTTCTGACCTTAATGGCAAAGATGCTGGATATTAACTCCTGTGGAGCCAACTGTCTTAGAGGATCCTCTAAACTCAAGGACCCCACAGACATGAAGTAATACAATAATTTGTTATCTGAAAACTTATTCTCTAATTAAGTTGGTGGGGGAAGAGGGACTGGGAGAGAGGAAATGTCATTGAAAGTATTTGCTTACTCCCACCCAGACTTGAGGAGTGGTAGAGACCTGATGTGGGTAGCCTCAGGACTCAGTTTTTAAAAGGAAAGGAGAGATTTAGACTCGTGTTAGGGAAGTTCCAAATCCTCTTTCATACTTTGGTCACATCTGCACATGAAAGGATAGTCATGCGGTTGAAAAGATACCAACTTTGCCCCTCCAGTTTTGATGTTTTTCATGGTTTTTACACCCACTTATTTACATTTGGTCATTTCAGTCCTGTCTGACTCTTTATGACCCCATTTTGGGGTTTTCCTGACAAAGATACTGGAGTGGTTTGCCATTTCCTTCTCCAGCACATTTTATAGATAATGAAACTGAGGCAAACTGGGTTAAGTGACTTGTCCAGAGTCACACAGCTTAGAAGTGTCTGAGGGGAGATTTATTTACATATTAGGGAAAATAGAAGGGACCTGCAGTTTGAGAGCTGGAGAACTCTGAACTTCAAAGCAGTTTGGTAGTTACTAGGCAAATACCTGGACTACAATCTAGCCTTCAGAGACTAAAATTGGAAAAGCTATAGAATGCTCACCATAAACTAGGCTAAGGTCCCTGCCAGAGGGCTCTAAGCCCCAGCACCACATTGAGTCCACCCAGGACAGGAGGAAGAAAAGCCTGAAGGCTTTAGCTATTTGAGAGGATGCTGAGTTTTGTTTTAATGAGCTTGGCTCTTGAGGCTAAGAATCTCCTGCCAGGGAGACAAGAGACTTCATAACTGTGGATCTAAGGGAACAAGACAGGAAAAATCCAGACTTGTAGATTATCATGCAAGGGTTTGTGCTGTTTTCTTTTTTTAAGAAAAAAAAAAGGTCAGCCTGGAAAAGCCTAGAGGCTTTAATTCAAGAAAATATTCATCGAAGAACCTGTTCTTCCTATTGCAAGAGAGAGCCATGGATTTCAACTGAGCCAGAAGTAAGAGAGACAATCAAAACTTAACCAAGCATTGCCTGGAGGGACCATGAGACTACGTGTCTCCATGGGTTCTGTACATGTGTTCACTCCTTCCATTGATACTGGGGTGTTTATGGAAGAGCGCATCCTAGTTCCAGAGCACCCTGTCAAATGGAAGGGGTCCCAGGGCACTATCATTGGGCTCCAGCAAATGACTGTCTGCCCACCTTGTACCTCTGCTCTAAACAGTTGGCCTCAGTATGTTCTTTTATTTTTTTTCTCACTTGTCCCTTGGTTTACAAGGGCAGCCCATGAGTAGGCAGAGCGTCACTTTCAGAGATAGGGGAATGAGGTTCAAATCCAGGCTCTGCCACTCATTATCCATGTGACTTTGGAAAATAACAACACTTGAAATCAATGGGCCTCAGTTTCCTTATCTGAAAAATGAGGGAGTTAAATTAGCTAGTCTCTAAGGCAACATGCCCAGGACACCTTAAGCTTTCTAAACTCCTCCAGGTCCTGACTTTAATGCATCTAGGAGAGTGCCTTTGGCCACACAAGAGTGGGGTCAGGGAGAGAGAGAGAGAGGCCCGGTCAGGGACCACTATATTTTCCCTCCCAGGAAAAGTCCTAGTTTCACCATCCTAGTTACAGACCTGAGGTCTAAGATCCCAGAGCCAGATACAGGGTCCTGGCTCCATACAGACCTGCATGACCTTTTGTATTATCACTCTAGACCCACTAAATTAACTTATCCCTAAACTACTGAATAAATTAATTTGATGGGTGAAGTTTGCCATTTCCGTCTCCTTTTTACAGATGAGAAAACTGAGGTAAACAGAGTGAAGTGATTTGCCCAGAGTCACACAACTAGTAAGTGTCTGAGGCTGGATTTGAACTCACAAAGATGAGTCTTCCTGACTCTTCGGCACTCTATCCACCACACGACGTAGCTGCCCAAACACAAATTACATCAAAACAAAAACCATAATACAGTATTGGGAAATGGCAAACCATTCCAGTATCTCTATCAAGAAAACTCCAAAAGGAGTCATGAAGAGTCAGACACAACTTAAAGAACTCAGCCACAAATTCATACTAATCCGTTTCTTCCCACTAATAGCCCAACAACCCTTCCAAATGTTCCTTAAGGCCACTCAAAGACAATAAGAACTTGTCATCAGGACAAAGGGGAGGGTGCTTGGCTTGCTTCAGGCTACGGTAGAAGAACACACATCCAGGCCAGTGAGTGATTATCCACATGGCTGTTAGAAGGTCAGGATTCTATTACTTTTCGCCAACAGCCATGGAAAGATTTACAGAGCAAGGAGGAAATACAAAACGATCTTTAAAGTAAGTGATAAGGAGCCAAGCAGAACACAGAGGGAGTCTGAATATCAGAACAGATTATTCCTCTGGCCAATCTCTCAAATTTGAGTTTTCATGATTTTTTTTTTCCATTTGTAACCCCTCTCCTAGATTAAGGATGGGAAACCTGCAACCTCGAGGCATCGAGGTTGGAGGTCCCCACACCTGCCCTAGATCATCCGCTTCTTGGGAACAAGGCTGGTACATATCTTGTCTCTGCTATTCAACTCCTCTCTCCCACAGCTTATGTGTGCTCCATAAAAATCCTTTGAATAAATGAATGAATGAAAAAGAATCAGCAGCTGACAGATCATAATGTCGTTTTAACCTTAGCTCTGATTTTCAGAGAAGGCAATGCACACAGATAATAATAATAAATGCATTTTTATAGTTCTTTCATGTTTGCAAAGCATTTTACAAATATGTCATCATTTTATCCCTATAACAATTCTGGGAGGAAAGTGTTATTCTTATCTCCATTTTACATATAAGGAAACTGAGGCAAAAATGAGTTAAGTGATTTACCCAGAGTCACCCATAGCTATTAAGTGTCTGAGACTGGATTTAAACTCGGGTTTTTTGACTCCAGCTCCAGCTCCCCAACTTCTTTGATATCAACTGACTCCAATAGAACGAACCTAGCAGACTCCTAAATTGGAGCTGGTCCCTGGGGATTTAAGTGATTTAGAGTAAATTATTTAGCATCCCTCCCCCCCCCAGCTCCATCATTTATAATTGAGGACATAATAATAATAATAATAATAATAATAATAATAATAATAATAATAATAACAACTAGCATTTATATAGTACCTATTATATACCAGACATCTACAATTATTTATGTCACTTGATTCTCACAACAGCCCTGTGAAGGAGATGCTATTATTATCTTGATTTTATTGTTCAGGAAAATGAAGTAATCTTCAGAAGTTAAGTGACTTACCCAAGACCACAGAGCTAATGAGGGTCCGAGGCTGGATTTGAACTCAAATCTTCCTGACTCCAGGACCAGTGGCCCAGCCACTGTACCACCTAACTTCCCCTGGGTGACCTCTAAGGTCCTCATAGCTCTATACCGAGCATCCTAAGGACCTGATCATAGACTAATAGATCGTTATTTTAGCTCTGCCCTTTCTCCAGTGCTCTGAGCTGGGCTTAGGAGAAATGTTGCTTCCAGGTCTAAAATAAGTGAGAAAGAAACTGGGGGCAGCCTTTGGACTGGGCAATCTCCTAACTCCTAAAAAATGGGCTCATAGGAAACAGTCAGCACAAGTCCACACCAGGAAATAGGAACATCAATGACCAAAATCTGAGTCCTGACAGTGTATACAATCCTTCAGAAGCCTAGAAACATGAGCTAAGCACCTAACCACCGAAGTTATTTATTAATATATATTGATTGTTTAATTATATCTAATATTATATTATTGTATTATAAATATATAATATTAATTATTAAAATTAGGAGCACCTTTCTGCACAGCTTCTCCCTCCATCATCCAGCACACTACTCACACTGATCATCACCATGAACCAGACACAACAATTGTTCCTTTCATCCCTAAGTCCCAGTAGCTGAACAGTAAACAACTGACCTTTTACAATATTACAATTATAACATTACTGACCTATTTACAATATTACAACAGATTCCATTTAAAATGTTCCCATGAGGAATGGCTGAACAACACTTGGTACACAAACATAGGAATATCACTGTGCTGAAAGAAAAAGCGATGCAAATACAGAGAAGCATGGGAAGTCATATGAACTGATGCCAAATAAAGGAAGTCGAACTAGCCATTGCCAAAAAGAAAGTCCTAGATATACATGGCTAGCAGTGCTTTTTGTAATAGCAAAGAACTGAAGGCAAAACTGATGCCCAACCATTGGGGAATGGCCAAGCCAGCCATGGCACATGAATATAATAGGACATTATTTGCTGTAAGAAATACGCAATATGAGGAATACAGAGAAGGAAGATTTACATGGGCTGTCACACAGTGAAGCAAGTAGAATCAGGAAAATAATAGACGCTCAATGATGACAACAAATGTGAAGGACAATGATAAAATGGAAATTGAATGCCTTGAAATTAAAGTGAGCAAAGGGAATATGAGAATATACCTTTCTCCCTTCTTCCTAGATACGGGAACTATGGGTATAAGATACTACCTATAATGTAGTCTAAAATTTATTGGACTTGGTTAACATGTTGATTAGTTTTTATTAAGCTGCTTTTATTCCTCTTTCATTTTTATGATATGACATGACAGATAGTCTTCTAGGGGGAAGAGGCTGGGGAGGACCATGCCCGGCATTGATAAGAGCTGCTTGACTGACTGACTGGTTGAACACTGGGAAATGAAGGTGATGTAAAAACAAAAGGTAATGATGATAATAATAAAAATAGCAACAACAATAAAATATATATTTTAAAATAGACCCAAGACACTGTTGTCACACTTTCAGATAAATGGTACAAATTAAAAGGCAATGTAAAAAGTTCTCCAAGTCAAAAACTCTAGAGATAAAATTTCACTGGCCTCCAGAACAACAGAAATATCTGACTCCTATCACAGCAATAAGAACGGTTTAGAAGGATACTGCCATCAAGGCTTTTTAGATCTGCACAGGAAAAGGCAGATCAGTCAGGGTAAGGGAGATACTGGGATCACTTTTTATTATCTTATACAGGCCCCCAAAAGAAATAAGGGCCCAAAAAAGGCACCCTATCAGAGAAGGGGGATGTAGTGGGGAGAGCTCATCTGAGAATAAAGAGGCCTATGTTCAGTTCAAATTCCTACTCTAGTCTTTACCAGATGTACAGCCTTGGGCAAATCACTTCTCTCTTGGTGACTGTTTTTTACATCTAGAAACTGCGGCAGATGTAAGGAGCAAATGAGACAACGTGTGTAAAATGCTTTGTAAATCTCAAAACCCTAAAGAAATGCAAAGTATAATAATCATACTTAAAATGACAAGTCATATTATAGCTTTCAGTTACATACGAATTGAAGATTTAAAGGACTAGGTAAACTTTAAGGTGCAATGGTTGAGTGGCTGTTTGCCCTTCATTTTCAAAGAGGACCAGTGACGTCATGGGGTGATGGTTAGGTTATTTAGTTATCACATCTGTGATATAGGAACTCCTAATAAAGAAACTCCTTCTGCCACTGATAATAGGCACCTTATCTATAACTTGTAGTTCTTAGAGGGTTGTCTAAGAAGTTAAGTTGTTGTTAAGTCATTTTTCAGTTGTGTCTGACTCTTTGTGGCCCCAATTGGGACTTTCTTGGCAAAGATCCTGGACTGCTTTGCCATTTCCTTTTCCATCTCATTTTACAAGTGAGGAAACTGAGGCAAACAGGATTAAATGACTTGCTATGGCTGGCACAACTAGTAAGTGTTTGAGGTCAAATTTGAACTCAGATCTTCTTGGTTCCAGGCCTCATGCTTCATCCACTGTGCCACCTAGCTGCCCAAGAAGTTAAGTAGCTTAACCTTAACCCAGGGACATACAGCACATATGTGTCAGAGATAATACTTCAGCCCAGGTATTCCTGACTAGGAGGCCAGCTTTCCATCTACTAGGCCATGCTGTCTTATATTATTCCCCAGCCCCTAACATAACACCTGGCATGCAGTACAGTAGGAGCTTAATAAATGCTTGTTAACTGATGGATTGATTATTTTTTTTATCAAAACATTACTCACAAACATTGGTAGCAGCTTTAAAAAAATTATCTTTAAGTACTGAGAGACATATTTGATGGCATTTATGAAAGCGGTCCTTGCAATTCTGAAGTTCTCGTTTGCTGGGTCAACAAATGGAACAGTTCAGCAGTCTGCGGGAACTGTTGTGGTATTGAATGTCAAGACCAGTAGGAAAGAGACACAAAATTACATACAGAGAACAAGTCCGAAAGGGAGGAAATGTGATCTAGTGGAGAGAGCCTTAACCTTGGAATCAGGATGCCTGGGGTCAAGATCTAACTACCGCTTGGGTAACTTCCCCTTCTCAGCTTCACTTTCTTCCCGTGTAAAGTGTGCCCCAAGGATCATAAGATCATGGGTTTCAACCTAGAAGAGACCAGGAGTGTCACCTAATCCACATACACCCCTTTCCCCATTTTAGAGACAAGAAAACCAAAGTTGAGGAAGTTTAAGTGACTTGCCCAAGGTCACATTGACAATAGGTATCAGAGCTGGAATTTGATCAGGCCTTCTGACTCTATATTGAGCACCCTTTCTGATGTCTCATGATGTCCCTTATTGAATCAGGAAACAGAAAGAATGAGAAAAGGGAAAAGGATAAGAAGGAACGGAAGGAAGGAAGGAAGGAAGGAAGGAAGGAAGGAAGGAAGGAAGGAAGGAAGGAAGGAAGGAAGGAAGGAAGGAAGCTGGATCATGTGGGGGCAAAGTGTATGTCAATGAGTGTCATTGACCTCTGTGGTCCATTCTAGGTATAACATCCCACAAGCCTATAAGTCAGAGTCAGGCAGGACGCATCATTGGAGACAGCAACAGTAGGAGCTAGGGGTACCGTCCAGTTCAAATCCACAGGACTTCGGGCAGGTCGAGGGTCTGGGGTGAGGACGAGCTATGGAGAGGAGCCAAGAGGTCAGGAGGCAGGGAGATGAAGCCAGGAGCAGAGGTGTCTGGGAAGGACTGTGCTGTGCTCAGCAGAAATACCCTTTCCTAGCAGACCTGTGAGAGCCCCGGCAACCTCACCTGGGCTTTCTTAAAGAAGCAGTTCTCTCAATCCTTGGGGCCCACACGGTATCTGGACATCACCAGAATTAGAGCACCTTATTCACTTAATGAATGGGAAGTTAAGTAAAGTGTGAAGGAAAAAAGAAGGCAGGAATCAGGACCCAGGAGAGGAGGACACAAAATCATGTCGGCAAAAGACATTCTTGGGGCATTTTAGTAAAAAGCAGGAGATGGGATCCAGGACCATCATGACAGATGAAAGTGTTTAGTCACTTTTTATCCCACCCCTTCTCTTGTGGCCCAGCTAAGGATCACCATCGGTGAAAGGGACTCTCCTCAGAACCAAGGGTACCTGCCTCACCCATACATCCTTGGAGTTAGTTTCCACAGCAACCTTCCTACAAGACACTTGTTATTATCGACATTATCCTATTTCCATAAAGTAACAGTTCGTAAGGAAGCCTGGCAAGGTGGCTAGAGAGCTAGCCTCAAGTCAAGAAGACCCAACTTCACACATACTGGCTGCGTGACCTTGGCCAAGTCACTTCTTGAAACTCTCTAGACCTGTAAATTACAGAACAATTTATGCACAGTTACCATTCTACAATAGTGGGGGTTTCCTCACTAGAGTGCTAGCTCGCTAGAGTGCTGGACTTGGTATCAGCAAGACCCAAGTTCGAATCCTACCTTAGACACTTATGAGCTGTATGACCCAAGTCAAATGGCTTATCCTCAGTGTCTCATCTGTAAAAGGGGGATGATAATAACACATATCTTCCAAGGTTGTTATTAGGATCAATGAGATATTATATGTAAAGCACTTTTCAAACCCTAAAATGCCACAAAAATGTTAGCTATTAACATAAGGTCCCTACAACAAGGAAATTACTGGTCAGGATAAAAAATAAAATAAAATAAAATTAGGATAGAATAGAATATAGAATGAAACAAAAATAGTAAGTCTTATGCAGATGTATTTATAAAGGCACAAACTAAAACTGGTAAATTCATGGAAGGGGAAACTTGACAGCTCAAATTGACAAGCAATTCCCTAGCAGGCAAGTCGTGCTTACACACTGGAGACAAACCAAAATGGAAAACAGCCTTCCCCTCAACATGTGTATATTCTTCTGGAGGTGGGGGCTGGGGATACAATAGGAAGGCTACAGACAATGGATGAAAGTTATTTTTTATTTGGCATTTGTTGGGTACAGAATTTTAATAATAATAATAATAAAGTACATTATTCATGGAATCCTGTCATCTGGGAAGGTGCCAATGTCTCAAAGCTTGAAACAGTAAATTTGGGTCAACAGGATAAATGAAAATACAGTTTACCAAAAGGCTTAAATAAATTAGTGAATAAAATGCTCATCGTAGGATGGGCATTTAATAAATTCTTAATGAATTAAACTAAATCAAGAGAAACCACAATTGCAAAGTCTCAGAGATGGAAGGGGCCTCAGAGGCCTTGCGAGCCAGCCCATACCTGAACAAGAATTCCACTCCCACCACACTCCACAGCCCAACAGTGCTCTTCCAACCCTTCCTTGGATGTTTTGGGAGAAACGTCTTTAACCTGTGAGTGGGATAACAAAGAAGATAACTATGCTTTCCTTTGGTGCCGTTGTCAGACACATTACTGGGCTGGGTGGGCCTTGCAGTTTTGGGGAACAGTAACTTCTGTGTCCTTAGGATCCAGAATGCTCTAGAAGACAAAAAGACCATCGCCATCCATGAACATCCCCTTTTTCTGGTGTCATCTAAAAATACCTGGATACAGTACATACTGTAATTACCTCATTCCCCTGCCCATCAGGCCTAGCCACCTCCTACCTCCGCTCACTAATAGCACAGTCCTGTATCACCTCCCACTCATCCACGCAACACAACTGACTGTAGCTGCTTTGGATACACTCATGCCTATATATATAGGCTCATATATAAATATATATGCAGACATATACTCATGTGCCTGACAAAATGCTTTTACAAAAGAGAGATGAAAAAAGTAGCTTGGCAAAAGTAGCCCTCCCTTGTAAAGTTGGTGGGGAGGGCCACACAATTGCCATTTTCCAGTGTAATTTGGTGCCCAACACAGGCCCTGCCTGGAAGAGCTCCGAATACTTCCAGACAAGAGTAGTATTTGGCTTCCCTGACCCCAGGCAATTCAAGGCTCTATTTCCCAAGTTCCACATGTTGGACGCCTCTATTTTTTTCTTCTAATGTTATGCTGAGCGCAAGTAATTTGGGAAGATCTAAGGGAAATGGCTTAGCTATATTTTCTTTTATAAGGCTTACTTATCCTTTTAAAGGCTGTTCAGCAGTCAGCAAATAACAGCAATTTCACTGCTATTTTTCAGTCATCAGCTCCTGTGGTGTTAAGGCACCATTTGGGCTGACGAAAAAGGAAAGAGAGAAGAGAGAGAAAAGAAGGAAGAGGATGGAACCCACTCAGGCCCTGATAGCAACCACAAGCAAGAACAGTTATTGACTTAATTAGCTCAGCTGTGGCTTCAAGCTGTGAGCTGGGCACTTGGGACTCCTCAGCTTCTCAGGAGGGGCAGATTACCTGAATGAGACTAGTAGTAGTAGTAGCAGCAGCAGCAACAGTGGTAGTAATTGTAGTAGTAGTAGCAGTAATAGTAATAGCAGTAGTAGTTGTAGTAGTAATAGTAGTAGTGGTAGTAGTAGTAGCAGCAGCAGTAGTAGTAGTAATAGTAGTAGTAGCAGTAGTAATAGCAGTAGTAGCTATAGTAGTTGTACTAGTAATAGTAATAGTAGTAATAGCAGTAGTAGTTGTAGTAGTAGCAGTAGTAGTAATAGTAGTAGTAGTAGTAGTAGTAATAGCAGTAGTAGTTGTAGCAGTAATAGTAGCAGCAGCAGCAGCAGTAGTAGTGGTGGTGGTGGTGGTTGTGGTAG
Organism: Phascolarctos cinereus; assembly: GCF_003287225.1. Taxonomy (NCBI): domain Eukaryota; kingdom Metazoa; phylum Chordata; class Mammalia; order Diprotodontia; family Phascolarctidae; genus Phascolarctos; species Phascolarctos cinereus. Next base: position 226,139,242 of record NW_027556402.1, on the reverse strand, counting down.
TGGTGGTAATCATAAAAATAGTGATGATAATAATAAACAGCTACAAACTTTAAAATTTACAAAATAATTGGCACATACTAATTCACAATAACTCTAATGAGTAATACACGGGTTACTCTCTCCATGCCAAATTTGAAGAAACTGAACCACATTTAAGGTGACAGAATCAAAGATACAGAAATAGAAGAGGGCTTAGAAAAATGATACCTACCCTTTATATGTTTTAAAGTTTGCAGAGTGTCTTACAAATATTATCTCATTTTATTCTCACAACAGCCCTGGAAGATAGATGCTATTATTATTATTCCCATTTTACAGATGGGGAAACTAGGGCAGATAGCAGTGGAGTAACTTAGCTCGCATCACACAGCTAGTAAGTGAAAACTTAGGCTGGATTTGAATTCAGGTCTTCCTGACTCAAGGTCCAGTACTCTCTCATACTACCTTTGTTGTTGTTCCATTGTTTTTTGGTCATGTTTGACTCTTGTGACTCCTTTTGGGGTTTTTTTGACAAAGATACTGGAGTGGTTTGCCATTTCTTTCTCCGGCTCACTTTACAAATGAGAAAACTGCGGCAAACAGGGTTAAATGACTTACCCAGGGTCACAGAGCTAGTGTCTGAGGGTAGCTTTGAACTCAGGTCTTCTTCACTCCAAGCCTGGCACTCTGTCCATCGAGCCTTCTAGCTGCCCTCCTTTATAACACCTAGCTGCCTCTTATATGACCTTACACACCATTTAGTCCAATCTCCTCATTTTACAGATGAAGACACTGAGACTTAGGGAAATCACATAACTAATAAGTATCAGAGGTGGGCTTTGAACCCAGGTCTTCCTGATTCCAAGCCCAGGACTCCATGGAGATCTACAATGTCAGCTCCTTGAGGGAAGGAACTACGTCATTTTTTATTTTTGTGAACCCAACGTCAAGCATGGTACCAGGCATACAGTAGGCACTTAATAAATGCCTACTGAATAAAATGAAATTGAAGGGAGCTTACAAATTACCTAATCCAACCCCCTCATTTTATAGAGGAAGAAACTGAAGTTCAGAAGTCACATGACTGGAAGGGACCTTTGAGGTTATCACATTTTTACAAATGAGGAAACTGAGGCTGAGGGAAATATAATAACTTGCCCAGCGTTGTTGTGGTTCAGTCATTTCAGTTGTGTCTGACTCTTCATGACCCCATTTGTGGTTTTCTGGAGTGTTTGCTATTTCCTTCTCCAGCTCATTTTACAGAGGAGGAAACTGAGGCAAACAGGGCAAAGTGATTTGCCCAGAGTCACACAGCTGGTAAGTGTCTGAGGCTGGATTTGAACTCAGAAAAATGAGTCTTCTTAACTCTAGGCCTGGAACTCTACCCACTGCACCACCTCACTGCCCCTAAGGTGATATAGGTCATAAATGTCGGAGGTGAAATGGGAAGCCTAGTTCTCTTTCCTTGGTACCATATCGGGTCCCTAAGGTGAAGTAACTGGCTTGTGAGCTTCCTGTACCTCCCCCTAAGTTTGCACTTAATTCTCCCATAGTGCAGCAGCTGAGACTGTGAGGATCAGCTGAGACTGGAGATGGGGAGGCAGTTTGTGAGTCATTGCAAGGAAGGGTCAACCATGATGCCACAGAATTGAGACAGAAGAAAGCCAGCCCCCTCACAACAGAGGGATGATGGACTGATGTGTGGAAGAAGAAATGCATTTTTGGATTTGACCAACGTGGAAATGTGTTGCTTTGCTTTACAGTGCTTATGTGATACAAGGGTTCTTCCTTCCTTCCTTTCTTTCCCCTTTCCTTTCTTCACACCTTCCTTCCAAACTGGGACCTGGGAATGCCCTCGCCTTAAAAAGGCCAAGCTGCCCCGCTGTATCCTGGGCCCTCACCAGTTGTCTTTACTTACGTCTTGCCACTGGACTCCAGTGACTAGAGGAGAAAGTGAGGCTGATGACTTTGCCTAGCTCTGCCTCACTTAAATCCAATTTATGGCAAGTCAAGCCATCCCCCTCGTGATGTCATTGGTCTTCTTCCCGAATAAAGGATGAACAGCAAACAATACCTCCCTTCCTAATCTCCCTCCTTCTTTCTTCCCTCCTTTCCTACTGTTCTTTTTCCTCCCTCCTTTCCTTCCTTCTTTCTTCCTTTTGTCTTTTCCTTCCTTCTTCCCTCCCTCCTTTCCTTCCTTCCCTCTTTCCTGCCTTTCTACTTTTCTTCTCACCTTCCTTCCTTCTTTCCTTCCTTCCCAGTTTGTGTGTTGGTGGGGGAGGAGAATAAGGAGAAAAAATGCTTGATAAAAAAAAATTTAATAACAAAAAAAGGACAAAGAGCTGGACTTGGAGTCAGGAGGACCTGGGTTCAAATTCCTCTTCAAATATTTACTATATAACCAAGTCACTTAACCACTCAAAAACTCAAGTTTCTTCATCTGTAAAATGGAGACATTTTAGTAGCATCTACTAATAGGGTGAGAATTAAATAAAATAAAGCATGGAAATCTCTTTGCAAACTATAAAGTAATTGATTTAATGTATGTTTTTAAAGGAACATATGTATGTGTGTATGTATATATATATATATATATAATTTATTATTAAATCACACAATGCTTTAGACATGTATAAGACATTGTAAGGTATTAGTATTATTAACAGATCTTCAACTGCAGACAACAGTTTGCTTCCCTCCAATAAACTTAATAAAATGCACGTTCTGTTAGCTCATTAGTCTCTGGAGAACTTCTGAAGAAGAGAAGAATAAACATTCACAATGCACATGGCAGTGGGGGGGGGATATTTTGTAAATGAATGTAATTGAATTCAACATTTATTAAGCACAAGTAAGGAATGCCAGGCATTTTGCTAAGCACTCGGGATACAGTTAAGAAAGACAGTTCCTGTCCTAGAGGAGCTTACAATTAAAGGAGAAAAGTTGTTGTTTAGTCATTTTTTTCAGTCGTGTCGGACTCTTTGTGACCTCATTTGGGGTTTTCTTGGCAAAGATACTGGAGTGGTTTGTCATTTCTTTCTCCAGCTCATTTTATAGATAAGGAAACTGAGGCAAATGGGGTTAAGTGACTTGCCCAGGATCCCACAGCTATTAAGTGTCTGAAGACAGATTTGAACTCAGATCTTCCTGACTCCAGGCCTGGCCCTATATCCACTGCAGTGCTGCCTCACTGACCACACATAAAAGAAATCTGTAAAATGTGGGGCAGAAGAGAAGGTATTGGGGTATGTGGATAGAGTCAAATCCAAAGACAGCAGGTGCTGGGAAATGTTGGGTTGTGAGCCCTCTTTAGATGGAGGCTCTGGGAGGGGTTTTTTGCCCCACCTTTGGGTGCTCCAATCAGAGGGAGGGCAGCTCCTCAAGGTATCAATGAGGTGCCAGTACCAAAATGGATAAAATCCAGGATGCTGATGAATTTCCTAGGGATGAGATATTCTTCGCAGTGTGATATAGCTGAATCCAAGGAGTACAGCTAGTATTAAATAATTATTATAATTTTATTGGTTATTAGTTAAGTTTAATTCCCAAGCCTAAGGTATTTTCAAAGGCTAAAGGGCCTCCTGAAAGATAGGTTTAAGTGGCTTTTTCTATCAGCCAGTGCATCTCTATTATATACAAGTCCAAGCCAGGATTTATCAAAGGTTAAATTTCTTCTCCTGGGTCCCAGAAGACAGACCTAGGATTAATTGTGGTGAAGAGAGAGTTGGATTTGAAGTTGGTGGAATGCCCACCTCAGCCTGTGTGACCTCTCCAGGTCCTTCCCAACTCTAAAGTCCTAGGAATAGGAAGCAGTATGAGTTGACAATCTCGGTCATGAGAAAATCATTATCTCATTAGATAATCCATTTCACTATTGGATAACTCTAATTGGTAGAAAATTCTGCTCTGTATCAATCAATTGATAAACATTGATTAAGTGCCTCATATGTGCCCTGCTTAGTGCAGGGGATACAAAGAAAGGCAAAAAATAGTGCCTGCCCTCAAGGAGCTTATAAGCTAATGGGGGGGGCACAAAATGCAAACAAATATATACAAAGCAAACTATACAAAATAAAATGGAAATAATTAACAGAGGGGAGGAACTAATAGGTGATGTAGAAGTAGAATTTTAGTTGGGACTTAATGGAAGCCAGGGAGATAAGTAGGCAATAGTAACCTCTTTCTGGATCTTCACATAGGCTGTATACACTGTGTCTAGAATGCATACCCTTCTCACTGTCACCTCTTAATCATCCTTTCTTTCAATACTTATCTCAGGCATCACATTCTATATGAGTCCTGATCTCCCCCTTACCACATGCTAATGTCTTCCTCCCAAAAAATTACCACATATTTATTTGTATGTATTTTAAAAGCGCACGTTGTCTCAACCAATAATAAAAATGCTTCTTGAAGGAAAGGACTGTTCCATTTTTAAACTTTGTATTCTAGGCACCTAACAGGGTTCCTGGGACATAATAGGTACTTTTACGTACTCGTTGAATGGAAGTGAATCAGATTCTGCTGTACTTTGCGAGGATGTCTGAAACCATTCTTTGAAATGTCCAGCAAAAATATGTTGATAGAATAGCTGTGAATGCATCTCCTATGTCTCTGCTCTCTCACCGTTTGGCACAGGTTACATGGTTAATTATTTTAATATTGTCTCGAAAGGCCAGAACCTTAATGGACATTATGCCTCTTCCTTGAATTCATTCCAATTTACCGAGTTAGTGTCCAGTTGATCAAGTTACAGTGAGAGTCTGTCAGATTTGTCATCATGAATCTCTACAAGGAAATCACATTTGGACCCCGATCTGACCAGGCAATGTTTAGGAGAGAAGGAGACCAGTATTAAGAACCTTTTCCTCACAACACAGAGGTCCTCTGGGCTTTTCTGTTCCTTGAAAATGCAAATAGTTAATTACCAATCACTAGGACTAGAGAACTAGATGACTTGGATCTACAGTGATGGCTTCTTAACTAATCGAGTCACCCAGGGCAGTTCTGCCCACCACATTATACTAGGGGGTAGTAGGGTGTAGGCAGCAATATGGCAGGGGACGGCTGAGGGATGAAGCCTTAGGTAAGACAATGACATGGTCAAAAATCCAACAGACTAGTTTTTCAGACAGAAGTAAGGGAACTCAGGAGAAAAGGATAATCAGGCATTGTAAGGACTCCATCCTCTGTCCTGGGCAGGCATCTGGAGGCTAGAACAAAGGAAAGGGCACCTAATTTTTAGAAAGACATTAATAAGCTGAGGAGCACCCAGAGGAGAGATACGATTAAGGTAAAGGGCTCAGTCCAGACAAGGGTTACTGGAAGGAATGTCACGGCCTAGCAGAAAGAATGTTAGATTTGGCATCAGAGGACCTAGGAGAAATAGCCATGAGGAAGAACAGTTTAGGAGCTCAAGCAAGTGACAAGTATTTACAAGGCCCTGAGAAAATGAAAGTGATCCCTGTTTCCTCTAGAATAAAGTACAAGCTCCTCAGCCTGGCCTTTCCAGCCCCCCTCCCCCATTTGGCCTCCACTTATCCTTCCAATCTTAGGTTACATCCTGACCCTTCACTTGCTCTCCATTTGTCAAAGTTCACTGTTGGGACAAAAGGAGCTTAGCAGAAGAATTAGATGAGCCAAGCCATGACAGCCTCAATAAGCCCTTTGATTTCGCAAGGTGTAGGGAAGCCCGTGTGGTTTAACTGCCCAAACCCAAGTAGGCTAGGACAAGGGGAAGGTTCCAGGGTAGTTTAATGACCTCTTCTGACCTACACACATTTGTGCTAAGCACAGGACTCAAAACAAGACCAGCCCTCACGTTGAAGCTATGACTGACATAACCCAACAGGGCTGGTAAGGGACAAGGCTGGGATCACTACCCAGGATTTCACTGGAGACTTCAGGAGCAATGATTTTCAGACCATGGCACAAGGAACAGGGAATCCATGACAATCCATAAGAGGCTACGCCTGGGACTTGATGATTTCACCAAGTTTTCGCTGTGTCTCCTGGATTTAGGGTTATGGGGCTCCCTCCTACACAAAACCCTTCCTGATTGCCAGATGTGAACGTAAGTTTTGAAGTTATTTAGCCATGTATATGATGTACTCTCCACCCCCAACCCTAGTAGTTTGTAATCTCCTTGGGGCCAAATCCTGCTTGTTTGGGGGGTTTTTGGGGAGGGAGCTGTCTTTCTATCCCCAATACCTAGCACAGTGCTTTGGCACATAATAGGTCCTTAATATATGTTGAATGGAAGTTGTGGGCTAGCCTGGGAAGGTTTCTTTGAGAAGACAATGTTGAACAAGGTCTCAAAAGAAGGGCCATAACTTGATCGAAGGTAGATGGTACTACAGGAAGGAAGACCAATATGAATTTAATTCGATTTAATTTAATAGGCATTTATTAAGTGCCTACTAAACCCAGGTCTGAACATTGCTAAGGGCTGGGAGAGTACAGGGACAAAAATGAAAACTCGAGGAGCCAGCTTTCTAATGAGGGAACATGGGCATGTGAAATGAGAAAGATGCTTGTGTGAATACCTTTCCCTCTCCAGATCTCAATTTTGTCATTGGTTAAATGATCACATTGGCCCAGGTGGTCTACGAGGTCCCTTGTAGCTCCAACATGACCAAATTCTATGACCTTAATAAAGGGATACTGAGGAAGCAGGCTTAGGCGGAGCACAGGGGCCATGTTAGGAGGCCATCGGTCTCCAGCCACAAAGGCATTCTGTTGAATTGGCTCCGTAGCACCCCATGCCTTTGAGAGCTAGGTAAAAACCAAATGGAGAGTGAGCGGATTTGGAAAGAAGCCCCAGTTGTCTAAATGAATGCAGACGAGGCTGGGAGTCGAGGGTGGGGTACTCGCACGAGTGCGGAATGGTAGGAGGCACACGTGGAGTTCCTCAGCAGCTCGCTGTTAGCGGGGCTGATAACTCAGGGCTAATTGTACACATCTCTAATGCTGCCTGTGTGAGGGGAGGGGAGGGGAGGGGAGGGGAGGGGGGGCGATAAAATGTTCTCTTAACATTTCTGAAGTTCATCGAAGTGGCAAATGTTCAATTACTATATTTAATTCCCATTGCAAATTCCCAGCCTTTGAAAGACACGAAATTGGCAATTTAGTGCCCTTAACAGGATTTGTTTTTTAACTGGTGGGGGAGACGTAGTACCAGGGACATGAACCCCTGAAGGAAGAATTTAACCATCCCAAGGTTAGTTAGTTCTCTTCCCTTCTCTGCTTTCTTTCTCCCTCCTCCCTTTACTACTCTCTCCCTGTCTCCATCCCCTCCTTCCTCCTCCTCAACCTCTCCCTCTGCCTTTTCCTCTCTATATCCCTTCCTCTGCCCCTCCCTCCACCTCTTCATCCTTCTCCCTTCTCCCTTCATCCTTTCTTCCTTTCCATCTTTCCTCTCATCCTTCCTCTATCATCCTTTCCTCCCTCTATCCCTTTTTTCTCCTCCCTCCCTCCCTTTTGCCCTGTTTTCTCCTCCCTCCAGGCCTTCCTCTCTCCTCTACCTTCTGTCCATCCCTTTCTTCCCTCCCCTCAACCCTTACCCTCTCTCCCTCCCTCCGTCCACTCGCATAGGACAATACCAACAAGCACAAGCATAATTCCGGTTAAAGTTTTGTTCCTCAAACCATGGGACAGGCAGCTCTGGGAGTTCTAGGAATTGCTCTGTAATTATACTAGGAGTTCCTGCTGGACCCTCCTCCCTTCTCCCACCAGGCACCCCTACTCCCACTCTGCCCCTGCAGGATCTCCAGGCTTGCCGGTCAGCAGAGCAGTCTAGGAGGCTGCAGTGCAGCCGTCCAGCCTTCCCTAACCACCACCGCACTCACCAGCCCCCCTCCTCACTGTCCCTTAAATAAAACATCCTGGCAGCCTTCAGCAGGGAGCATTGAGACAAATGGCGCGGATGTGCAAGGTGTCGCTGGGATTACCAATGACGTGCTGATGGCTGCGGCACCATCTCCTTGCCTCCTTCCCTCTGACTCACTGTCTCCCTTCGGAGGCTCCTCACGCGTCATTGAGGGACCGCGTGTTATTCACAGATCACTGTCTAAAGGCAAACTTTAGCTCCCTGACTGAGTCCCCGTGGTCCTATGAAAAGGACTGAGGTCACTGGCAGCCAGTCCTGGAGCTTCTGATCAATAGTTACAAGAAGGGAAAAGAAAGCAACAACTCTCGGCTCTCCCCCTCCCATTTCTTTTCTTTTCTTCTTAGATGTTATTTTGCACATTATAATTTTTCCCCGACTCTTTTTTGTGGAGAAAAAAAAAGACCATGTAAATTCTTTTCTGGATAAAAAGAAGTTGCATCTTGAGATTGGTAAGAAACACTTTCCCAAAGTTTGTCACTTTTGTAAATGAAAAACAGGCTCTTCTCAACTGGATATGCCCCAAATTCTGCTTAGCCTTGGCAGGACAGAACTAGAAACACTGAGAGGTCAGTGGAAGGGTGCTTAAGAGGCAGATTTCAGCTCAATATGAGCCAGAACTTCCTAACAGATAGAAAGGGCTGTCTTGTGATGTAATGAGCACCCTGTCACTGAAGGGTTCAAAAGAAGACTAGGTGACAAATTGTCAGGGACATTGGTAGAGGGGACTGATTCATCCAATAGGGTAGGGAACATCTAAAGCCCCCTTTAGCTCTATGATTCTATTATGTAAATAAAAGGATAGCACATCAACCATAGAGCTTTTAATTAACAGAATCTTAATAAGAACTGACGTTTATGTAGTACATTAAATTTTGCAAAGTGCTTTGCAAATGATATGTTATGATTCGAGCCTGTATTTGAGAATCATTTGATTCTCAATAGGTGCTATTATCCTCCCTATTGTACAGACAAGGAAATTGGTGACCAAGAGAGGTAAGTGATTTGCCCATGGGAACATGACCAGGAAGTATGTAAGGCTCCTTCCTTGCTCCGAGTCTATTGTTCTAACCATTGCACAATGCTGTCTCTGCTGGACTCCTTAGAATCTTCCAAAGATTCTAGTACTTTCCTCCATAATTATTGGCCATGAGTATCCTCATCCACCCACCCATAATTTTGGGGCAATCAATAAGACTCATAAAATTAACTGTAGCTGCTTCTGAAATTGAATCTTCCCCAATCCCAGCTAATTCCTTGAAATGAAAAGTTGTTTTGTTTTTACAAGATATTTCTCTCCTCCCACCCCCCGCCCAGGAAAGAAAACCACTGATTTCCTCTGGTCACCTCTTTCTTTTCCATTATCTATGAAACCAGTATTTCAAGATAACTTTGCAACTACTCAGAAATGTATTTTTAACAAGGCAGGGTGTTGGGTAGAAGAGTATCTGAAAAAAGGAAGAAAAATGACAAAATTCAAAATTACTCTGTGTCTCCTTTTTCAGAATCATGGGTGCTGTGTACTAGGGACATGTTTATCCTTTGAAACAGACAAGCAAGCATCTCAGACAAGCTAATGAATCTCCAGGCACACCATATGTCTCACCCCACCACCCATCCCCACCAGAGCCTTTCTAGACCTGACATATATTAGTATTTACTTATCTGCACACATAGTGTTTTTCCTCAGTAGAATAAAAGCTTTTTGAGGGCAGGAACTGTACATTTTTATCTTTGCATGCCTAGTGCCCACCACAGTAGGCACTTATTAAATGCTTTTCGAATTGAATCAAATTGGCTGGCTGAAGAGAAAGACTTTTGTCGCATGATATCAACTCACTTGGCAAGGCTTTTTAGCAGATCCCACTCAATTTTATTTCTGTGCTAATCAAAAACTGCTCTAATGTATTTTAAGCATTTGGTTAGCAAAGAAAATCCTATTCTCCAATCATTAAGACTGGTCTTGCAAATGACGAGCCCAATGGACAATTTCACTACTCTGGAACTGTCAAAATAAGGTATCTCTGTGGATGATGTTGAGAAGAAATGATCATAAGAGTAAGAGTCCCTAATACACGTAGCATTTTTATGTCTACATGGCATTCTCATTTGAGCCTGTGAAATGGGGAGGCAGCAGGGCCATGATGGAAGAAGCCACTGGATCAAAAGTCAGGGGGTCTAGATTGACATTTCAGCTCTGCCCTTTCCTGCCTATGTGACCTTGGGCAAGTCATTCTATCTGGGTCTCAGTTTCCTCATCTGTAAAATGAAAGGATTGGACCAGATGGTTTCCAAGGTGTCTATTAGCTCTGAATGTAGTGATTCCATGAGTACATAAAGTAGACTATTCATGAAGCTTATTTTAAATTAATTAAATAATAATAATTTATATGCCGCTTTAATATTTACAAAATATTATGAGTGTTATGTCATTTGATTCACACAACAGCTCTGTGATGTAGGTGCTTTTATCCCTGTTTTATAAATGAGGGAACTGATGCAGACAGCGGTTAAGTGACTTGCCCAGGTCACACAGCTAGAAAGGAGCTGAGGCAAGATTTGAAATTGGATCTTCGATTCCATGTCCAACAATCTCTCCACCATCTCACTTAGCTCCCTACCCTTTTTAAAAGTCAGAGGATCATAAATCTATAGCTTGAAGAGACCCCCAGAGATCACCCAGTCCAATCCTTGAATTTTCTAGATAAGGACCCTGATGCTCGGAGGAATTAAGAGACTCATCCGAAGTCATTGAGCTGCTAAAGTGGAGAAGCTAGGCAGGATTTGAACACAGGTTTTCTGACTCTGATCCAGCTGCCTCTGTTACCTAGAAATAATGCATGCCAAACCTATAACAAGCACACAGCATGGGAGGGAGGTTTCTCTCCTCACTCTCTATAAGACTTTGACAGTTGGGAGAGGGGCACACCACGGTAGTCACACTAGACTGGGAAGCACAGAAGCAGCAGGACACTAAGACCTAGGAGGGTCATCACAGCAAGGAAGTGCCACCCCAGATGCTAGCACCCCAAGAGAAGAAAAGGCATCCACCAACCTAGGCTCCAGTGTTTCGTACTTCCCCATCAAACAGCTGGGTGGCATAACGGTTTGAGTGCCAAGAAGAGATGAATTTGAATCCTATATAAGACACTTATAGCTGAGTGATCCTAGCAAGGTAACAAGTCAACCAATCACGACCACAAGTATTTATTAAGTATTTTTACTCTATGCCAGGCACGGTAATAAACTCTAGGAATACAAAGAAAGAAAAAAAAATCACTTAACCCCTGCCTCAGTTTCCTCATCTGTAAAACAGATCTTTGTGACAATCAAATGAAATTATATTTGTCAAGACTTTCGAAACTTAAGGGGCTATAAAAATGTGAGCTATTATGATATAATCATTGAGAGTGTCATCACCATTTCACCCTTTCCCCCATCACCATTCCAGTACAACTGCCCCCGGGAGCTGGCAGCCAGCTTTGCCAAAGTAATGGAGTCAGAAGGAACACAAAATTAGCAGTCAGTTGGGCAGCTGTGATAAAGCTTGCCAGTCTCAGGGTATCCTGGGGTCCCAGTCCCCCATCTGAATTTGCACTAGCTGTCAGAACTCCCAGTATGATTTCTGTCTGTTACTCCCAAAGTCAATTGCATTGCTCACTCAGGGCTGACCACTGAGTCTAAAAATCCAATTTATTTCCCTTTTCTGTTCAGCTGGGGCATCAAATAAAATACAGACATATTTTCCCCAAGAGGTAATTCTCTGATCAAGAGAACATGTGCTCTGGTAAAGAGGCCTTTGTTGTGGAAAGGGAAAGAGGAGGGCAGGAATGAAGCTTGCCTTCTCAGACAAGCTAAAATTTGATTTGTAAAAGAGCCCTTTCCCCCATATCAAAGGGATTTGAGTAAATGTGCCTATAGACTTGGAACATGTTAACTTGATACAATGGCCTCCTGTGAATTAGAAGGATCTGTTATTTGGGGATCAAGGTCTGTTTCTTCCCTGATCATTCACACTTCACTTTCTTTTGATGGTTTTATCAATAATAATAAATGTTGACTCACCCAAAATATGTTAGCTCGGATTAGATAGTTTTAGAGTTATTTGCCACGGCTGGAGAAAGGAGGCATTGAAGCCTGCCTTGCATTCCCCAGTCTAAATTTACAGCTGAGAATCAGGTCATTGCTCACACTCTGTCCCATATCAACTATTTTGAAAGCACAGGGTTCAATGGCAGGCTTACCTTCATAAGACTGACCTGGTACAAACCACCTGAGGTTTTCTGAGGTAACAAGATTTTTTTTTAAATGTATCTGATCAAAAGAATATGAAGATTGTCGAATTGAGTAAGAACAACGGCCCACCCGATCCTGCCCTCTTTGTCAGAATGCAGCACCAAGGGCAGGCGTGTGGGAGAGGAGACTTGTCTTCTGGGATATTGACCTCAAACTTGGGCTCTGAACCTCCAGTGAGAGATCGAGAGGGGTGGGGAGGCTAAGGGTGGATACAGCACCAGCCCTGGATTCAGTAAGACCTGAGTTCAAGTCTGGCCTCAGACACTTGACACTTACTAGCTGTGTGATGCTGGGCAAGTCACTTCACAGCATTGCCTCACAAAATAAATAAAGTGAGCAATCCGCCATCTTCACGTGGGATCGCTGACACACAAATGTAGAGCTGGGGGAGCCTCTAAGATCATCACGAGTTCCCTTATAAGGGGTAAGCTGTTTGAGGGCAGGCACTGGTCTGTGTTCTTGTTTTTGTTTTTTTCTGAAAACTTAAATAGTGGTGCTTAATAAATGCTTATTCAATGGATCTAGTTTAACCCCATTTGACAGATGAAAAAAATGGGGCCCAGACAGGTGAAACTTGAACCTAGCGGAGATTCAGATCCACTTCCTCTGACTTTAAAACCAGTTGCCTTTCCAGTTTCCAGGCTCCATTCCAAATCTTGAACAGGGATTGCTTATTGCTGTATCTGTTGTTTAGTCATTTCAGTCGTGTCTAACTCTTCATGACCCCATTTTGGGGGTTTTCTTGGCAAAGATACTGGCATAGTTCACCTTTTCCTTCTCCAGATCATTTTACAGATAAGGAAACTGAGGCAAACAGGATTAAGCAACTTTCCCAGGGTCACACATCTAGTGTCTGAGGCTGGATTTGAACTCAGAAAAATGAGTCTTCCTAGCTCCAGGCCCAGTGCTCTATGCCCTATGGCTGCCCCATTCCCAGGTCCATAGCTTTGCTTATGCTGTTCTTTTTTCCTCAGATGTTCACCTTTCATTGACTCCATCCTCGCTCATCAAATCCTTTAAAGTTCAAGATCATGGGATCACAGGTTATAGACCTGAAAGAGACCTCGAGGGTCATGTAGTTCAACCGCATTTTACAGATGAAGAATCCAAGGCCCAGAGGGGCAGCAGGACCCACCCAGCAACACTGGAATATTAAACAAGAGAACTAAGATTCAAACCCAGGTCTTCAGTGTTATTACACTGCTTCTCAAAGCATTTGCCTCAAAATGACCCTTGGGAGGAAGGTAGCACAAGTGCCATTAAACCCATTTAACTGTTGAAGAAACAAGCTCAGAGAGGTTAAATTCAAATCAGATGGCTAGTACTGGTCAGAACAAGGACTAGAACTCCAAGGTCAAGGCTATTTCCACTCATTACATTGCCTAGTATGCCATGGTGTCTAAAGTGAAATTTGAATCTACTCTACACACACACACACACACACACACACACACACACACACACACATATGCACCCCAGACACCAAATGAGGCAGTGTGGTATAATGGCTAGAGAGAAGATGGGGGGAGGGGTGCTGCTAGTGTTTGCATGACCCTGGGCAAGTCATTCACCCTCTGAATTTTTCAAATAGTTCCCTAAAACTATAAGTTTCCGAAAAGGTGTCAACCCACACTGGGAGAGGGAATTTCCTCAGTTGGTAGTTCCATAGACTTATAAAGTCACAAGTCTAGTCCTAGACCACCACAGCAGCAGGAAGCAAGCAATGTACAGTGTGGCTGCTTAGCCCTATTAGGCATGTTGATACTTACTGGATGTTCTTTGAAGGGTGGTGACCTAGAAGAATGAAAGTACTCTGAGCAAGTCAGGGAAGCTCTGGAAGAATGGGGTGGATATAAAAAATGAGGCAGAAAAAGGGAGGAGGGAAGGTGCTTTTCATGAGTCATGGGGGCTCTCCTGAGATATATAGGGATATATCTGTGTATATATATATGTATGTATATATATATATATATATATATATATATATATATATATATATATATATATATATGGAAAGCAGCTCTCACAGCAGATGTCCTCCACCCAGACTAAGAGGTCTCTCAACAGTATGGGCTAATATTCAAATACATAAATGGCTCTGTGAACTCCTCAACATACATATTCTCTCCAATGAGGCACCCATCCATCCCTACCCAAACTCTGCCACTCTTGTCTATGTCTTTCCATGTTATGAACATATCAATGGAGTACAGAGTCTCTGTCTCTACCTCTTTCCCTCTCCTTCCCCTCTCCCTTCCTTCCTCTCTCTCTCTCTCTCTCTCTTTCCCTCCTCCTCCCTCTCTGTCTCTGTCTCTCTCTGTCTCTCTATCTCTCTCTCACCCTCTGTCTCTCTCCCAATCTCTCCTCTGTCTCCCTGTCTTTCTCATCTGTTTCTTCTCTCTGTCTCTGTCTCTCCCTCCTCCTCCCTCTCTTTCTGTCTCTCTCTTCTCTGTCTCTTTCCTCTCTCTCTCTCTTCTGCCTGTCTCTCACTCTCTTTCTCTCTCCCAATCTCTCCTCTGTGTGTGTGTGTGTGTGTGTCTCTGTCTTCTCTGTCTCTGTCTCTCTGTCTTTCTCATCTCTCTCTCCCTAGTAATCAGTCCATCTTCTTTTTCACTCATATGTGTCTTTGATACCATCCTTTGCCCCACTTATCCTTTATAATTTTTTATTAGTAATGAGTTGTAGCTTGCTAATACCTACTGAATACTTCTCCAAAGGCTTGTAGACTACACAGAAGCCTCATGCTAATACATTTGAAATATTTTCTTAAAAAAATCAGAAAGCACTTGGATGTAGGGAGCGCCAAACAGCAGCCCTCTCCTCCACCCCAAAGAAATTGATTCCATTTTTGCAGACAGGAAATGACTCGTTATTGACGTGGGAGTCATTCCTGAATCAGTTGTCTGTATATAGTCAGACTACCAACTTGTTAAGCAAAGATCAAAAGTAATGAAAAGTTAGAAAAATAAGAAAATAAAAAAGGGGGAGGGGATGGCATGTAATTTAAATTCTTTCCTGACTTGTTTAAACAAGCTATTGAAAGAAAAATGAGATATGGACAGAGGAAAGTTCATCAACACCAATTATAATAATAAAGCTAATAATGATGATGATGACAAAAAAAAATAAAAAAACAACAGCCAATAACAAATCAGCTTCAAGAGAGAAAAGAAGCTTTGAGGCTGCCTCATTATATTTTTGCTGCTAAAAAACTATTTACATACAAATAGATATATTTATACTTTAGAGCAAAGCTACTCTACTGGAGTGTATAAACTGTACTTTGTCTCCAAATTGGGCCTGTACAAAACATAAATGTGGGCTAACCTGCACTGGACAAGAGAGTTGCAGTGAACGTGATGAGAATATCTCTTTAATAGGGTAGAAGTTCCTTGAAAACTAGTATTTCTTTTTTGTAATCCCAGTACCTGCCATATAGGGTTACCTAATAAATTGAATTTATTTTTTGAATTTAACTGAAGATAAAGAGAATAGTGGGCAGCTATATGGAGCAACGGATAGAATACCAGGCCTGGAGTCAGGAAGACCTGAGTTCAAATCTGGCCTCAGATACTTACTAGCTGTGTGACCCTGGGCATATCACTTAACCCTGTCTGCCTCAGTTTCCTCATCTGTAAAACAAGGTGGAGAAGGAAATGACAAACCACTCCAGTATCTTTGCCAAGAAAACTCCAAATGAGATCACCAAGAGTTGGACACGACTGAAATACATGGACAACACAACAGAATGGCAGAGTGCATAGAATGCAATGCATGCAGAGTAAATTACAGAAGAAACGCTTTTCAATCAGTAGATCTGGGTTCAGACTCTATCCCTTACCATCAGCATGACTTCACGTAAGTTGCTTAACTTTATATTAACTCTGGACCTCAGTTTCCCCATCTGTAAAATGAAAGTATTGGGCTAGAAGTCTCCGAGGTCTCTCTCAGCTCTAAAATCTAGGGACTTTATTTTAATTGAAAGAAATATTTTTTAAAAACCTTTCATGACATTTTAAAGTTGAGTGTTGATGATAATGATGGTGTTGATGATGATGATGATGATGGCAATTAAAAGGTGATTGTAATTATCTTCAAATATATTGCTAAAAAAATTGTTTATCTATGAAGAGATCTCATTTTCACAAGGGAAGCCAATAATCACACCAATAGATCATGGATTTCTTTAGTAAAAGGCACACATGACAAGCTGAACAATTTTCCTGTGACTTTGATATATTCCATCATATCCCTGTGCTGGACTCCTAACCAATCTTCAGGTCATAGTGGGTACTTTGCTCTTAGCAATAGCCCCCGTTAGTTTTTTTTTTTTTTTTGTGAGCAATGGTCATAAGAACAAGGGTTATCTTCAAATCTGTTTCCTTCCTGAGACTAGAGGCCTTTAAAGAGCAAATCAAAAATAAACTGAGGGTGGAAAGAGCTACTCAAAGAGCAAAAGAGAAGGCCCTGTATCCCCGACGGATATAACTCACTTCGTCAATAAGCTTTTGTTGGAAAGGATCTTGAAAGGTACAAGAACTAGAAGCATCCGAGAATCAGAAGTGTGGCTTGGATACAACCTGCAGGAAGGGACTGGGACCCAGAGACCAGATTCTATTCTTGGCTTTGCCTCTGGTTCAATGAAGTTATTTTTTAACCTAACATACCCTAAAGGAAATTATAGAACTGACTTACTGCACAATGATGCTTATAGGCTTAATTACTGTTAGCAACAAGCAGAAGGTGCTAAATGGTTTTAAGTGTTGTTTTGTTGGGATTTTCTTGGGATTTTCTGTATGTTTTTATATATTTTGTTTAATATTTCCCAATTTCATGCAAAAAATTAACAATCATTTTAATTAAAATTCTGAGTTCCAAATTGTCTCCCTCCCTCCTGCCCCTCCCTCCTCCTTGAGAAGGTAAGCAATTTGATATCGATTATTCATGTGAAGTTATGCAAAACATATTCCCGTATTAGCCATGTCACAAAAGAAAACACAGGAGGGAAAAAAGCAAGAAAAATAAAGAAAGTGAAAAGAAGTAGGCTCCAAACTGGATTGAGTTCATCAGTTCTATGGACTGGATAGCGTTTTTCATCATGGGCCCTTTGGATTTGTCTTGGATCATTGTCTTGAGCTAAGTCTTTTACATTCGATCACCCTGATAATATTGCTGTTACTGTGTACAATGTTCTCCTGATTCTCCTCACTTCACTTGGCATGAGTTCATATAAGTCAGATGCTTAAACCATACTGCTCATCACTTCTTATAATATAATGGCATTGCATCACAATCATATGTCACAACTTGTTCAGCCATTCCCTCACTGATGGGCATCCCCTTGATTTCCAATTCTTGGCCCCTACGAAAAGAGCTGCTGTAAATATTATTGTACAAGTAGGTCCTGTTTCCTTTTCTTTAATCTTTTGGGGATACAGACCTAGAAGGGATTGCATAGTTTTATAGCCCTTTGGGCATGTTTTCCAATTACTCTTTAAAATGGTTGTACTACTTCACAACTCCACCAACAATGCATCAGTATTTCAATTTTTCCACACTCCCTTAAGCATTTGTCATTTTTCTTTTCTATCATATTAGCCAATCCAATAGGTATGAGGGGGTATCTCAGAGTTATCTTGCATTTGTCTAATCAGTAGTGATTTAAAGCATTATTTTGATGTGACTATTGATAGCATTGATTTCTTCCTCCAAAATCTACCTGTTCATATCCTTTGACCATTTATCAAATGGGGGATGGCTCTTATTTTTATAAATTTGACTCAGTTCACTATTTATTTGAGAATTGAGACCTTTCTCAGAGAAATTTGCTATAAAATTTTTCCCAGTTTCCTGTTTTCCTTTTAATTTTGGCTGCATTAATTTTGTTTGTGCAAAAGTTTTAAATAAATGTAATACAAATTGTCTATTTTATTTCCCATGATGTTCTTTATCTATTATGTGGTCATAAACTCTTCCCCTATCCATAGATCTGAAAGGTATATTTTTCCATGCTCCCCTAATTTACTTATGATATTTCTGTTTAAACCATTTATCCATTTTGACCTGATCTTGGTACTCAGTGTGAGATGTTGTTCTATGCCTAGTTTCAGACAAAATGCTTTTCGGTTTCCCCAGCAATTTTGTCAAATATTCAGTTCTTATCCCCAAGCGTGGATCTTTGGGTTTATCAAGCACCATACTACTATGGTCATTTGCTACTGTGTATCATGTACCTAATCTATTCCACTAATTCAGCACTCTATTTCATAGCCAGTGCTAGACTGTTTTGATGATTACCACTTTATAACACACTTTGACATCTCATACTGCTAGACTACCTTCCTTCACTTTTTTTATTGATTCCCTTGACATTTTTGATCCTTTTTTCCAGATGAATTTTGTTATTTTTTTCTACTTCTATAAAATAATTATTCAGTAACAGTATGGCACTGAATAAATAAATTAGAACTGTCATCTTTATTATATTGGCTTGGCCTTCCCTTGAGTAATCAAAATTTTTCCAATTGTTTAGATCTGTCTTTGTGTGAAACGTGTTTTGTAATTGTTTTCATATAACCTGAATGTGTCTAGGCAGGTAGACGCCCAAGAATTTTATATTGTCTGCAGTTATTTTAAAAGGAATTTCTCTTTCTGTCTCTTCTTGTCAGATTTTGTTGTTAGCATACAGAAATACTGATCATTTATATGGGTTTATTTTATATCCTGGAACTTTGCTCATTGTTACTTGTTTCAACTAGTTTTTTAATTAATTCTCTAGGGTTCTCTAAGTATACCATCATGTCATCCACAAAAAGTGATAGTTTTGTTTCTTAACTGTTTATGTTTATTCCTTAAATTTCTTTTTTCTTATCTTTACTTCTATATTTAGCCTTTCTAGTACAATATTGAAGAATAGTACTGATAATGGACATCCTTGTTTTACCCTGATCTTCTTGGGAAGGCTTCTCATTTATCCCCATTAGACATAATATTTGCTCTTGGTTTTACATAGATAGGACTTATCATTTTAAGAAAGACTCCATTTATTCCTATATTTGTTTTTAATAGGAATGGGTGTTGTATTTTGTCAGTGACTTTTTCTGTATCTGTTGTTATAATCATATGATTCTTATTGTTTTTGCTATTAATATGATCAGATATGCTTATATTTTTCCTAATATTAAACCAGCCCTGCATTCCTGTTATAAATCCCAGCTGGTCATAATATGTGATCTTTGTGATATATTGTTGCAATCTCCTTACTAGTATTTTTTAAAAATGTTTGCACTAATAATCATTAAAGAAATTGGTCTATAGTTCTCTTTCTTTGCTTTTGCTGCCCCTTGTGTATGTATCAAAACTATATTTATGTGTTAAAGGAACTTGGAAGAACTCTTTTACCTATTTTTTTCAAATAGTTTACATAGTATTGGGATTTATTGCTCCTTAAATGAATTCATTTGTAATTCACATTGGTAGAATTCACTTCTGAGCTCTAAGTATTGTGTGTTGGGTTGTTTTGATTTTGTTTCTTTTCTTTTTTTTTTTTTTTTTGTATTTTCAATTCAGGAAACAAAACAAGCATTTCCATAACACAGTACAATAAAAAAAAAAAGATGACTGCACAGGAAATTGCCAATCTACCATGTACAACTTGCCATTCCCTCCAAATATATAACAAAATGATCATGTAAATTTCTTTTTTTCCCTTTTTTCTTCCCTCCCCCCACCCTAGAGATGGCTACCATTAGATGCAAATAGGTGTGTGTATGTGTGTATGAATGTATATATATATATTATTATTATTATTCTACACATACTTCTATTTATCAGTCCTTTCTCTGGATGCAGATAACATCACTCTTCCTGTATCCTTTATTTTTAGTGTATTTATAAAGGATTGTTAAAGGGATAAAAGTAATATCAGAAAGAAAAGGGCATAAAAATGGTCACAGTAGCCAACTTCCCTTTGGTCCACCACTTAGAGTAGATTGCTTCCTTAGAAATGTTGCTAGTGGTTGTGGGAGCTGTCCAGCTGCCACTGTTTCAGAGAAAACTAGAAAACAGCCCTAGCCAGGAAGAATACAAATTCACTCATAAGAAACCTAGTGCTTCAAATTTTGTGAACCCTGTTTGGAACTCAGACAATACCTCCCCACCCACTGTTATCTTGGAGTTAAAATCTCAGACTGATCTCCATCTCTTCACTCTCTCCTTGAATGTTTCAGGCATTGCCTTCTGCCTCTGCTCCCTCAGTTCAGTATCCCATATCCCTAGCAACCAATTCAGGCTTCACATTATCAGTCTGAAGCCTCTGACACTTCTCCAAGTGGGAAATTTCTTTCTTCAACCTTTCCTCACTCTCCAATCTGAAAGGCTGATCCAGTACATGGCAGGACCCATGCCTGCATCTTTGATTTCCCCCTCCCAAAAGGGATTGGGGGGGAGGGAGTGAGTGATGCATCATTTAACAGTCCTTCATACAATAAGTGGTATGTATCAAGCTGTATACAAGACCCTTGTATACAAGGATACAGGAGAAGTGCAGGAGGTCACTCCTTTTATGACTCATTGTTTTCCTGGAAACGTTTTTCTAAGGTAGAGCATCTCACAGAATCATAGAATCTCCCAGAGTCCCCAAAAAGAAGATATAAGGCCATCTGGCCCATCCCATACCTGAGCACGAATCCCCCTTCCAACAACAGTGGTTATCCAACTGGTTTAGAAGACAGAGAAAGGGAAGCCCACCACTTCTCAAAGTGTATTTGAACTCTTGAACAGCTCTTATTATTAGGAAATTTCCCCTCCAATTACAGCCTAAATCAGCCTCTTTGTAAATTCTACCCATTGTCCCAAGTTCTGCACTCTGTGAGGCAAACAGGAAAGGTCTGATCCTTCTAATCCCTTAATATTCTTTTGAATAATTGAAGAGAACTCTCATGCCCCTCCCTCAATCTTCTCTTTTCTAGGCTAAACATTCCCAGTCCCTTCAAATGATCTTGGCATCAACTTAAACCCCTTCACTATCCTTGATATCTTTTAGACATCCTCCAACCTATCAACATCCTAAAATGTGCCCAGAACTGGACATAATCCAGATGCAATCTTCCTGGGACATAATGTAGAAAGACTCTCAAATACCCAAATGAATCTGTGATCTCATCAATTTGGAAGTTCTCTCCAAAGATGCAGATAACGATCCATTCATGCTGACCCATTCTTTATGACCCTTTTCCATATCCTCTTATGTATATCACTGGGGGATTTAGGAGTAATTGTCACTTCTACTTATGTCAATATGATATCAGGAGACTATACCTGTCATCCCTTACTGAGCAATCTTCTCATTTTCTCTTTCTATCCTACTTTTCCTTGATGACATATTTTATTCTTGTTCTTTTCCAAAATCCCTTTTTGGCTATATGCTACAACCTGCTCACACCCACCATGAATTTTCCATTGCTCTTTGGGTAATATTCATTTTTAATTCTTGAGGAACTGCTGTATATCATGTCTCACTGCAACATAGCAATACCTCTGAACACCACACCACCTAGCCATGCCTCCCCCATATTGTTCTTGTGAAGTTGATTCTTTTATAGAAATTGTCAAATGAGGAGGTAAAGGCAACAAGAGGTGGGCATAAGTGTTTGGCAACATCAAATGGACAGAGTGGTGAACTAGGGAGGGAAGAGGCAAAATCTGCAGACTGAATGAAGAGAATCTTCCAACTTATCTAGGAGTGGATGGGGTTAATATTAGGACGCTATTCCACCTTGTCTTCAGGGGTTATAATCCAATCCCAACCATCCAAACAAGAATTTATTGAACATCCACCATATATATGTATATACATATATATATATATATATATATATGTCTGTGTGTGCATGTGTGTATGTGTATATATGTGTGTGTATACATATATATACATATACATATACACATATACACATACACACACACAAATATAACACACACAAATATAATATATATATATATATATATATATATATATATATATATATATATATATATATATATATATATATATATATACATACATACATAAGACATTGTACAAGATTCTGGAGATATGAAAAAAACCAAAAACGGTCCATAATGTCAAGAAGTTGACACTCCACTAGGGGAATACAACATAGAAACAGATGAATTTATGCATGATTATTCAAGGAGGAAGAAAGGTTTCCCATAAAATGTGATCCATGAGCTGAAGCTATGGATTCTTAGGAACTGGTGAGGCAGGAAGTCATTCCAAGCACAGAGGTCAGACTAATAAAAGACTTTGAGGTAGAAGATGCAAGGCTGAGTTAGGGAAGAAGCACATAGGTTAATTCAGTCACAATTTACACAAAACACACAAAAGAAAGTTATATGCATCAAGACTGGTAAGGTAGGTTGGAACAAGATTGTAAAAGACTTTAAGGGCCAAGGTAAGACAGCTATCTCTTTCATCCTAGAGACAGTAAGACTTGTGGAAGGTTGAATCAGGAAACAACGTTGGTCAGATGTGCTTCCAGGATATCATATTGGAAGCTCTGTAATAAAGATATAATAATGAAATAAAAATGTAATTAAAAACAAAATAAGCTTGCAATAGATTGTAGAGATGGGAACTGCTAGAACTAAGTTGTGAGAAATCTAGGGAAGAAGGAAAAAGTTTCAGCTAATAGGACATTGTGCTGTGTTAAGTGACTGATTCACTGCTGGCTGGAGGGCAGCCCAGATTTTGACAAAGCTAACCTCAGAACCAACAAGATGTTTGGCACAGAAGTTTGCCTGAGTGTCTCAGAATGTCCCTTCTAGCACTAATTAGCTCAAGCTCTAGAAACAGACCACAAACCAATGAGATCATGTATGCCATTGTGGGCCCTTTGGTTTGTCCCAGAATGCAGTGCTGTGGTAGCACAGAGTAGTACCCCATCTTTGATGAACACTTGAATCCTTATAACCCAACGCTTACCTGGACGAGGGATCTAGGGTAGATCAAGTGGCTCTTCTCCACTTTGTTGAGAGGAATGTGTAATCAACTTAGCAGGTCTCTGTGAAGAGAAGCACAGATTTAGAGGACAACGGTACAAACAGATGAGTGCCAGGAACTCAAAGAAGGCATGGAATTTGGGTGGAAACTCAGGAGTGTTAGTCCTAACTGGCTTCCCAGCCTCCAGGCTCTTCCCCTGTGATCCATGCTATGAGATGCTGCTTCCAGATTACTCTTCATGTAGCTCAGCTCTGATTATACCATCCCCTTATTCAAAAGTCTTCAATAGCTCCCCACAACTCCCTAAATAGAATACAGATTGATCTGGTATTCAAGCCCTTCACGATTTTGTTTGATGTCATGCTACCCTTCCTGCTTTATATCTAATTAATCTACTTTATTCACACTCTTAGCTAGCCAAATTGGTGGCTATTTCCCTCTCTACATCTCCACCTTCCCAATTTCTACTCATCTTTAAAGTGCTTGTTGAAATACCATAACTTTCATGAAGCATCCCCTGACCCCCAAGCCCAAAGTGGTCTCTCCTTCATATGACTAACCATGGGGCTTTCTGTCCCTCTCTACTGGCCTTCCAATGATAACTTGTATGATTACATTAATTTTTGCATTCTCTCATAAACTAGTGACACCAGGAAAGGGACCATAGCTTTTCATGAACGGTAACTTGGTACAACAGGAAAAAAAAAGCACTGCTTCTGGAGTCAAAGGATTTGGATCCAAACCTTGCTTTTGATACTTTCTGCCTTAAGCAAGTCAACTTCCCTGGCTTTTATTTCCGTCGTCTTCAAAATAGAGGGGTTGGATTAGACGTCCTCTGAGGTCCCTTCCAGCTCCAGACCTATGGTCTTTGGTCCTTCTGTATCCCTCGCGCCATTCGGTACTCTTAAGTCTCTCAATAAATTCTGGTTGAATTAGCTTCACAGAAGTGGAAATTGGAGAATCTCTGTTCTTGGAATATCAAATCATAGCACCAAAGAATTAGATCTAGAGGGATGCCCAAAGATCATCTAGTCCATTGTGCTAATTTTAGACATGAGGAAACTAAGACCAAGATGGGTTAAGTGACTTAACAAGGCCACCCAGATAGCAGAGCTGAGATTTGAACCCAGGGTCTCTCATCCTGGATTCATGAGTTCTTCCACTACTGGCTGTCTCTCAACACAAGTCCAGATTCTTCTGCCTGCTATGAAAGCTCTTCCACTCGTTGGTGCCATGCTATCTACCTAACCTCATCTCCCATTAATCATTATTGATCCTCTCCTCAAGCTAGCCAGCACTCACAGAATTGCAGAACCTCAAAATTGGAAGGGATCTCAGTGGCATTCTAATCCAATCTGTAACTGATCAAGAATCCCCTCTTTACCACCCAGTGTGCTGGCATCCAGCCTTTGCTTAAAGATCTCCATCCAACAGGCAAGAATTCACCACATCCTGAGACAATTCGCTCTACTTTTGGAGAGTTCTAGATGTCCCCTTCTTCTTTTCCCTTCCCTCCCCTCCCTTTCTCTCTCCATCCCTCCTGTTCCCCCCTTCCCCTCCAGAAGTATTTTATTTCTTTAAGTCTAAACGTGCAATTACTACCCCTAACTCCTAGTTTTTGTGAGACCCAGTAGATATACTTGAAGCTCTCAAATGCTCTGAGATTACTCTGTAATCTCCCTGATGATGAATATGTCATATTATCAATAGTCAATAAATATTTCTTTTCAATGTGGGTGCCCTTTCCAATGATGAGGCTGTGACCTCTTCATCCATATTTTTATTAATACTCTCCCCTAAATTCTCAACAGAAGGGCCACCCAATATGTTGGGAGCCCCTTGGAGTTCTCCTAACTTCCCAATGATATCAGTAAGGCATTCAGTCTACCCAGCCATCACACATCCTATAATGTGACAAGTTCCTCTTCTCTTTCAATCATACCTTTTCTTGAAGGCATCACTTTACCTCTCTTTTATAATGTCTTGTTTGTAATATGTTCATCACTCCAAGAGACATGAAATTAATCTTACTATTAAATTAATTCATACGCCCCTCCCTCTCCTGCACATATGTGGATTTCTGATTATGCGGCTTGGTGTCCAAAACCCTCAGCTGCGCCTGATGTCTTAGAGGTGAATATTCTTGGTTTTCTTCATTTTTCATTGATTCTTTTCTCTTCAGTCACTAGGGTCATATCAGTCACATCACTAGAGCTCAGAGTTAGAGTTTCCTGGCAAATTGGGCAAGACAGATGTCTGAGCATAGCGACAGGGGCTCACAACTCATTCTGAAATAGTGAATTCCCTGCCATGGTTGGGACTTTGAACAGGAAAGAAAATGGTACAGAATTTCAATCAAGAAACTCCCAGTAATGTGGGAGTGAAAAGTATGTTCTCTGCTCCCCTGTCTTGCCCACCAGGCTCAATGTAATCAAGAGATTTCTAAAAATGGCTGTCATTGAGTAGGTTCCCTTATTCTTTTAAATAAACTCCTTGTACTCATAGTTCCAAGAGAATGTATTAATATGAACATACCAGCAGAGAAGGCAATGCCTGTCACCAAAGGAAGAAGTTATGAGATGTTCCCAGCTCCTTCTTGGTAATGTAATAGTTAACACCCGAATCTTTATATCTGTAGATGAGAGTGTGGAAGAAGCCATCCTTTCCTCACATACCTCCATCCATTGTAGTTCTGTTCTTCCAAATAGTTTGTGGGATTGAGGGAGCAATTTTCACCCTTTCTTCTTCCTTCTTTCCTTCATTTCTTCTTTCCTTCATTTCTTCTTTCCTTCCTTGCTTTTTTTCTTTCCTTCTTTCCTTTCTGACTCATTAACAGCTTTTTTCTTTGCTTTTTCTTCCTTCATTCCTTCCTTCTTTCCTTTGCTTTCATTTTTCCTTTCTTTCCTTCTTTCTTTTCTGTTACTTATTAACATCTTTCTTCCTTCCTTTCTTTTTTCTTTCTTTTTCACTTCCTTACCCCCTTCTTCTTCTTCCTTCCTTCCTTCCTTCCTTCCTTCCTTCCTTCCTTCCTTTCTCTTTCCTAACCTAGAAGTAAAGCAGACACTCACAGGTTAAATCCCACAACTGATGGCTTATCAGGCTGAGAATTCCCCTGTGGTTTATATGTTGCAAATCTCCCTCTCTTTCTCAAAGTTGGGCAATAATTTGGTGGGATTCTGTTTTGCAAGCCTTCTCAAATGGAGACCTAAAAAGCCAAGGAGTACTAGCCTCCCAACAGATTTGGGGCCACAAACTCCAAAGAGCTGCTTGGAACCTCTTCCAGCAGGCTGTTCAAGATAACCATTGGCAGAGTAGAATGTTGCTTCATCTCCAACCCAGGCCAGTTGTATGAAGATGTAGCCCATAAATAACTTTATTTAAAAAAAAAAAGATTCAGAAAACAAGTATAATATGGGAGTATTTGTAGCTTGATTTAAAGTGTGTTATTGTTTACATACGTGTGTGAGAAAGAGAGAAGACGCGCAGGCAGAGTACTTGCATATGAAAATAATACCACACAAGTGTCTTGCTTTCCAGAGAATAAAAATAGCATGAGTTTTCCTCATGTTTTCTAGTTACAAAACCCTTTGCAGACCTTGCTTCTCTGATCCTGACAAAAACCATGTGAAGTGGCCACTGCAAGTATCACTATACCCATTTTATAGAAGGGGAAACTGAGGTCATAAATAGTTAAATGAATTACTCAGGGTCACACAGTAGAGTCAGGTCTTCTCACTTCAAATCCTGCAAATCTCAGTGCCATTATCTTGATTCCAAAGCCAGGTGGGAATGACCAAAAATTTCCTACATAATGGAATTCTCCTGGATCAGTGTAGATTGGAAACTAAGTTACAGGACTGAACAGATAGCCTCTTTTTAAAAAATATTTTTACTGATGTATTTTGTTTTTACATCACCTTTATTTCCAAATATATCTATCATTCCCTCTTCCTCTACCCAGAGAGCCATCTCTTATGACAAAGAATAAAAAAGAAAGGAGAACAAAGCATTTCAGCAAAATGAGCCATCATGTCAACTTAGTCTGACAGTGTATTCAGTGTCTCACACCCACGATTCCCAACCTCTGCAAAAAGGGGGAGCTACATTAAGATTTTTTTAATGTCAACAGCAGTTTTCACCAAAGCAATTCCCCAGGCCTCTGACCTCAGCGTTTCTCACACTTCTCCAAGGAGTGAAATTGGTAAGAAGTAGAGTCAAGGACAGCATGCAGGGGTGGGGAACCTGTGACTTCATGTGGCCTAGAGACTGAAGGTTCCCCATCCTGAATAGGCACTTGCTTTAAGCAATAATCTGAGTATGGTCATCAAGCCAAAAATGGAAGCCCTAGTGGGGCAACTAGGTAGCACAGTGGACAGAGGACTAGGACTGGAGTCAGGAAGATTCAAATTCAAATCCAGGCTCATTCACTTACTAGCTGTGTGACCCTGGGCAAGTCACTTAACCCCTGTCTGCCTCAGTTTCCTCAACTGTAAAATGGAGAAAATAATAGCATTTACCTTTCAGGGTTGGTGTGAAGATAAAATGACATATTTGCATATTTGTGAAGTGCTTAGCTCAGTGCCTGGCACATCATAGACACAATAAATGCTTATTCCCTTCCCTTTCTCTACTGCCTTCCTATGCTCTTTTTCCCGATATAATGTTAAAGCATCCAGTCACCAAATCCAATTAACTTAAATTGGCTGCTTGGAAATTGACAAAAAAGCCAGTTTAATTGTATTGTTCATCTATTACCTGGCTGTTTTGATGACAACCACCAAGAACCTGCTTTACAACTAGACCCTAGACCAACACAATGACCAGTGAAAGACTTCTATCCAGCCTAGTTTGATGTTAATGCTAATACCAAAATTAGACCTACAGTGAGGTACTTACTGTTGGGTATACCTGGTCAGCTTCATTTAATTTTAATCATCATACAACCGGAAAGGCAGAAGTTGTTGGGTTTTTCGTTTGTTTATTTGTTTTATTTTATTTTTTTACAGGTGGAGATGCAGATCTCTGCATCCTAGATAGTATCATTCTCCTCTTCCGGATTTGAATTCAGTCAGAATACTGAGTTTTCCAAAGCACATGCCAAATGAGAAGCTGGGGAGTAGCTGAAGTGACCCCCACAGGGCGACTGCCAGCTCAGTGCTTCCTGGTCTGTGACTGCCCAAGCACCATTAGAAACTGTTTCAAATGTGGAGTGACTTGAGAGGAAAAGGGCTATTATGGCAGAAACCCAAGTTCATGGGACAGAAAAGAAATAAAATAAGCTATGACCCATGAACCACCTCCAATTCTTTGGGGAAGGAGGTGGGCTATAAATATGATGATTCTTATCCTGGATTTTCCCCAAAGGTTCCAATTTCAAGAAAAGAATATACTCTGAGCAAGTCTCTGCTCTGAAAAGGCAAGTTCTGTGTCTTCTATTTACTATCTGAATGACAGCAGCAGTTTACTTCCTTTTCTCTAGGCCTCAGTTTCTCATTCTGTAACATGAGGAGATGGGACCAAATGACCTTTATTCTCTAAATCTATGTTATGATAATACTGGCTATTATGTATGTGAAATTATGATGTCTCAAAAGTTCTATATCTACATAATGTATAGGAGAGCTGGATTTGGAATAAAGAAGACCCTAAGTCAGATGCCATCCCTGATAGTCACTAGTTCTCTGATGATGGGCAAGTCATTTAATTGCTCTGAGCCTCAGTTTCCTCATCTGTATAATAGCTAACATTTAAGTATCTCATTTGGTCCTCACAACAACCCTGGGAGGCAGGCAGATTTATTATTACGCCCTTTTTATAGATGAGGTGATGGAAGATCATAGAGGTGATTTGGCAAGGGTCAAACAGAGAAGGTCTGAGGCAAGATTTGAACCCAGGTCTTCCTGACTTCAAGGCCAGTGCTCTATCTACTATGCCATCTCATGCCATCATACCTCAATGATAATACCTGTAGTAAGTACCTCAAAGAGCTGTGAGGCTCAGAGGAGCTGGTACATGGAAAGCCTTTTGAAATTGTAAGGTCCATATAATGCCACCTGTTACTATTATAATTATACTATTTCATTGAAGCCTCACAACAACCCTGAAATATGTTTCCTCTGAGAATTATTATCTCCATTTTACAGATGAGGAAACAGAGGTTCAGAGAGATTAAAGAATTTGACAAGGATCACAGAGCTAGTAAATATCAAAGACAAGACTTGAACCTTTGTCTTTCCTGAATCTAAGGCCCAGATATTTTCTATATCACATTGACTCTCTCCTGTGATCACATGTCCCAAAATGAAGCTCAGAAAGTGTGTTTCGTGATATATGGGATGTCCCAAAAGTTTTAGTGAAATGCTAAGCTTTAATAGCTAAACAGCACTAAGATTTTGGGACACTGTAAATTATGAATATTTTCACCTGAAAGGCTTTCCAACCTTACTCCCTCCTCTCCAGCTGCTGTTATCCTTCCCATTCTCCTCAATGGAGTTTAGGGGCCACCTCCTCAATCGAAACTTCTCTTTATTCCACATATTTACTCTATTATCTCCTCAGGTCTTCTATATCCTCTCCTGCAAGCTTACAGTAGTCTAATTTGTATTATGCTTTCAAATGGATATGTCCTATCTCCCTAAGTTCCTTTAGGAAAAACCATTCCCTTCATCTTCCACCTCCATCCTGGCCATCGGCAGTATCTACAATTCCCCCTTGAACTAAGCTCTCAGGATTCCTAGTTTACTTCAAGGTTGATTTCAAGTGTTTCTTCTTCTATGATGCATTTCTTGATCCTACCCTAGCTGCTAGTGGTAATTGTGCCCCTCCCCTCCCCCAAAAAAGTTGTTTTTTTTTTTTATTTGCTGTGAATCATTTCACTTCAGAGTAAGACCTGGGTTCAAGACCAGCTTCTGACACGTACTAGCCATGGGACTGTGAGTAAGACACTCAACCTCTCAGCACCCTAGGTTACTCCATAAGACTCTGAGTTACAGAACAGGTACTGCTCTGTGCTGGGGGAAGAAATTTTGTCGGTGAGAGCTCTTTATAGTGATGAAATCATAAGCCTAAACTATACATCCATTTTGTACTTACACATTTACATACATAATGCGCCCTGGTCCTAGGAGAATGTAATCTACTTGAGGGAAGAAGCCCTTTCCTTTTTGTCCCAGTATCCTCCGCATCTAGGACAGTGGCGTGTACACAGCAGGCATATAATAAATCCTTGCTCAATTGAATTATTAGCTTCCTATTGACCTTTGCATGTCTCCCATCATCCAACATGGTGCATTATACAAAGATAGTGCTTTCGTAATAAAATGTTTATTGAATTACACGTGTTTGAGGAAATAATAAATCGGTCGACCACAATTTATCAGGTAACTACTGTGTGCCAGGGACGGTGCTGGTTGTTGGGGTCATTAATACAGGACTGAAACAATTCTTACTCACTGGAAGTCTATATTCTATAGAGGAGACAGTAAGTATGCGTATGTCTAGACAGATGAAAAAAGAAAGAGATTACATACAAATACATAAAAAAAAAAGTTACTTCCAAGGTGGTTTGGGAGAGGGGGAGCTAGGACTCAGGGGGATCAGAAAAGGACTTCAAAAAAAGGGCACTTGAGTTGTGTCTTAAAGGAAAAAAGGGGCTCCATGAGGCAGAGGTAAGGTGGCAGTGATTTCCAGGCATGGGTGGATGGCCAAAGCAAAGACCTGATGGTGGCAGATGGTAGCATGTATGAGGCCATCAGAGCTGGACTGCAAAGTATGAGGAGAGTAATGTTCAAATTTTTTAATTGGCCCAGGAACGCAAGGTAAGACTATCATTGAAAAAATCTGATATTCTCTCTTTGAGAGTCTTTAGGGATAGAGAGAATTTTTAAATACCTCCAAAGCATTTCAGATCATCTGAGAAATGCCCATCCTGGTCCTTCTTTAGTTTATCAAGTTCTAGCTGCACAAAAAGGACCAGGTTGGAAGGAAAAGAAAATAGAGACAGGACTCCTAAGATTTATATGTTCAACAAATGGTGGTTAAGCACCTGCTACATGCAAGGCTCTGCAGTAGTTGCAGGGGATAGCAAGGCCAAAAACAAAAACAGCCCAGTCTCTCTCCTCAGAGAACTTATCCTCTAATGAGAGGATGCACATACACAAATAAATGAAAAGTATATACAGAGTAATTTCAAAAGAAAAAAAATGCTGATAATGATGGAGGAGAGGTTCAAGAAAGACTTCATCATCTAGAAGGTGGTATCTGGGCTGTATTTTGAAAGAAACCAGGGCTTCTACAAGGAAGAATTGAGAAAGGTGCACAGGCTAGGCATGAGGGACCACTTGTTCAAAGGTGCAGAGGTGGGAAATTCCCCCCTTTGGGGAAGATCGGACAGCCCCATTTGATTGAAATAGAGAATACACGAAGTAAAGTAATAAGGAAAACTGGGAAGGCAGGTAGGAACCCAGCAGTGAAGAATTCTCAGTGCCAGCAGGAAGATTTTTGCCCTGAGGCGACAGGATTGTAGGATCATAAATTGTGACCTGAAAGGGATCTCAGAGACTGTCTCACCCAGGGGTTCTTAACTTTTCGTGTCATAGATTGGCCCCCTTCTTTAGTTTTCTGGTGAAGCCTATGGATCCCTTCTTAGAATCATGTTATCAAATACATAAAATAAAATATACAGCTTACAAAGGAAACCAATTATATTGAAATATATATATGTATGTGTGGATATATATATATATACATACACATATCATACATTCATATATATGTATATGTCTGTATATATGTGTGTGTGTATGTGTGTATATATATATATATATATATATATATATTTGAAAGATAAGTTCAAAGACCCCAGTTTAAGAACCCCAATATATACCATCTTTCAAGTACTCTGTAGGCTTGATTACAGCTGTAAATGGTCTGAGGTTGCACCAGTTACAATTTTATCTAAATATAGTTATCAAGCTATTAAAGAAAAAACAATTCATGGACACCAGCTTGAGAACTCCTGATCTAGGGCAAGCCTCTTATTTCACAGATTAGGAAGCAGAGGCTCAGAGAGATATGACTTCCCCATGGGTACATATGTAACAAGAAGGCTGATATTGCAACCTAGAGTCTCTGGCTCCAAATTCAACACTCTTTCCCCTGTACCATGTTCCTTGAGCATCACAAATCTGCTCTTGACCAAAGAGGAAGGACGTTGAAAAACAGACACTGTAAACAGACCAAGCAAGATGGGAGCCAGAAGCTGGTTAGCTGGTGACTGCATCCTCCTTAGCTCAGGGAAGCTGCAGCTGCCTCTGAAGGATGGCATTTTTTGCAAGATATTGCAGATAACCTGCTAGGCCTCTCATGCCAGCTTAATAGCATCTCTTTAAGAAAGTGTCATTTCCCTGTCAGACTCATTTTTCTCCCTTATATTATCTTTTAAAATCCTATTATAAAAAATTATGAGCTTCCTGAACCAGACACTTTGGGTCTTAGTCACTCAATTATTAAAATTGTATGATTTTTTTTTAAATTGCTGTTATGTGTGAGCTGTCTTTACCGAAGCAACCCAGCAATTGAGTTAACCAAAATAGGATGATGATTGCAGTATCAAAACACGGGAAATTACAGCCCCCGTGAAAACAACAGCAAGAGTTCCCATCAGAGGCATTGAAAAACTGGGAAATTCAGTGTGACACCAATATGTTAGGCACAGCGGAGTGACGCTAGCCGATAAATCACTGCTTTTAGTTATTTTGAGTTCCCAACAAAGGGGGCTATTCCTCTCCCAGCTTTTGACTTCATGTTGAAGCAAAGGACCTGGGGTTCTGTCAGCCCAGGAGCGTACCAATGACCTAACTCTTACCCTGCTCTCCAGGGGTCTCTGTCTCTGTCTCTGTCTCTCTGTCTCTGTCTCTGTCTCTGTCTCTCTCTCTCTCTCTGTCTCTCTCTCTGTCTCTCTCTCTGTCTCTCTCTCTCTCTCTCTCTCTCTCTCTCTCTCTCTCTCTCTCTCTCTCTCTCTCTCTCTCCTTCTCTCCACCTGTACCCCCTGGACTTTTCACCTGTACTCCACTGCCCTGGGAGCCACAGATTCAATCAGTCAATGAACATGTATTAAGTGCTTACTGTGTACAAGTTACCATGATACGAAGAAAGGCAAAAACACAGTCCTTCCCTCAAGGAGATCCCATCCTAATGGGGAAGATGCCTTAGGGAAAAGAAGCCTGCTACTTGATGTAGGTGAGCTAGAATTCCAAAAGGCAACTAATGACCCACTTGCATCCAGCTGAAGCTGGGCCGCGTGAAATGCCTCCACAAGCAGGGCTTGGGAGTTCTGTTACGATACACCAGAATCAGGGCCAGCCACAAGGAAAGCTAATGATGGGAGCCTTTTAGAGGGAATGCCAAAGGTATTCTGCTTCGAAGTGGCAACACTACTTTTCATTTTGCCACGAATGCTCAACTCCTTTCAGTCTAGAAGGCTTCCCCTACACCTCTCAACTCTAGGTCTTCAAAAATCCCTTCTTCATGGGGGCAGCTAGGTGGCAAAGTAGATAGAGCTCTGGCCTTGGAGTCAGGAGGACCTAAGTTCAAATCCAGTCTCAGATACTTGACACTTACTAGCTGTGTAACCCTGGGCAAGTCACTTAACCCAATTGCCTAATTTAAAAAAAAGCAAAAATCTCTTTTCAAAAGGCAGGACTATCTAGACAGCCTGGGGAATGAACCCACAGTCAAATCCAAGCAGGTTCTACTTGCAGGATATAGAAAGGGGGACCTAGAAGCAAGGGCTAATGTTGACTATGGAAGTAAGATGTGAGCATTTTCAAGTCTGTAGCACCTAGCCATGTAGATACTTCATCAATGCTGGCTTATGACACAGTAGGAAACAACTGTTGTTGAATAATGTTAGTGACTCAGCTTCCTGCTCTGAAAAAGGCAAGAGTGCCCTCAATCACTTGTGAAGTCTTTATGAGCTCTAATATTCTGTGTTCTAAGATCCCTCTTTGTCCTAACATTCTATGCTTTTTGCTTGAACATCTCTCCCAGCCCTGACATTCTATGATCTATAAGGTTCCTTCTGGTTCTGCTGGTCTGTTCTAAAGTCTCTTTCAACACTGATACTCTATACCCTTCTGATTGTGATATTCTGTGCTTTTTGGCTCTAAGGTACATTCTGTTCTCTATGTTCTAAGGTCCATCCTGGTTTTGATGTTCTCTGTTCTAAGGTCCCTCTCCATCTTGGATATCCTGTCATTTTATACACACTGTTACACCTGTTGGCATAAAGACCAAATCCCATCACCACCAAAGGCTGTGATGTTGCTTCAGAAGGCTCCCACTTGATGTCCTACTAGAAGTAAGCCAGTCATCAGTTGGTGCTTGGAAATCACTTTGTCGATCACAAACCCTGGGTCTGAGATGACTGTTCTTCCTCAGAAATATTGTCTCCCTGTGGCTCCATGCTAGGGTTTCATGATGGGCTGTTGGTTTGACACCATGGTAGGGAATAATCATTCAATAGAGCTATTACCATTCAGCAATGTGAGGCTGCCACCCAGCAGCACCAGCATGGCAAGCAGTGCCTTACCAGGCACTGTGGACAAGCAAGTCCTGAGGATCAA
Organism: Phascolarctos cinereus; assembly: GCF_003287225.1. NCBI lineage: Eukaryota > Metazoa > Chordata > Mammalia > Diprotodontia > Phascolarctidae > Phascolarctos > Phascolarctos cinereus. The sequence goes on along the minus strand of NW_027556402.1, from coordinate 226,104,456 downwards.
GTGGGCATGTGTCCATTTGGGATGTACCTTTCAAAATACAAGAGCTTACATTTAGATGGCAACTGACAAAACATTCCTCTCACCAGGGCAACGTTTACCAGCATTGATAGTAAAAGCCTTACCAATCTCTTTTCTCCAGATGTGGCAACAGAAGGTAAGAGAAGGGAGGTACCTAGCCCGTGATCATAAAGCTAATATATAGCAAAATCAGGGTTCAAACCTGGACCCTCTGACTCCAAATCTAACTACTTCTCCAAACCACTGATTCTCAGTGGGCCAAGCTGTCGTTTGGGGCATGAGAGGCACATGAAATGTTTGTCTTACAAATCTATAATAAATGCTGTTGACCTTTTAAACACAGAATCCAGCAGACTTGAAAAGAGAAACATTTCATCCTCATTCTATTACTCTCCTTAATCACGGCCAGTCTTGCCTTGGACCTGGGGCTAATCTGAGGCAGGTTGACCACAACTAATGATTATTAAGAGACTGAACACAGTGAAGAAGGGTAGAAAAGAGAGCACAGGCAGGCACCCGGCTACCATAACTTCCAGGGAGGCCTGGAGAGATGCATGTCATTGCTAGGCAACGGTGCACAGTTAAACAAGTTTTCACTGGCTCAATATGATGCAGGAAGCAGGAAGCAAGACAGGCAAAGAGGAGAAAAAAAGGAATAAAATGATTTGGGGGATTTTGTGTGTGTTTTTTAAAAGAGGGGAATGAAAGCTCATGCTAACCAGGTAGACAAGCCAGCTAAATCATCACAACGTGTAGTCATGTAGTGCTTTATGGTTAGAGAGCAATGGACCAATACGATAGTTTCAAACCCCAGCTCTGGCACTCAGTCTTTGGGACACGGGAAAATCACTTAATAGCTCTCCACAAGTAGCCTGGGCATAGTGGACGTAGCAGTAGAGTTGGGGTCAGTGGAAAGTGTGCTCCAATGGGAGTCAGAAGGTCCAAGTTCAAAACCTATCTCAGATATCCGTTAGCTGTGTGACTCTGGGCAAATCTCTTAACCACTCTGGGCCTCAGTTTACTCATCCCTAAAGGGATTGGACAAGGTGGTTTCTGAGGTCCTTTCTAGCTCTGCATCAATGATCCCACAGTCTCCTCATTTTACAGTCTAAGGAACTAAGGCTCAGGTAGAAGTGACTTGAGCTGGGGAAGACAAGAGCATCAAGATTCGAACCTAGATCTTCTGATTCCAAATCCAAGGCTCTGTCTACCTCAGTAGGCTGGACCTTGAGGCAGGGAGGGGCTCAGAAACAATATTCTCCCTGATCCTGGGTACATTTTACCAATATAAACCTTTCCCAAGTTCAATTTAATATTTATTTTGCCCTTACTGTGTGCCTGGCACTGTGCTAGATGCTGGGTTCACAAACACAAAAATGGCATGGTCCCTGCCCTCTAGAAGATGGCATCATTCTGAGATGTATTTGGTCCAGTTCTCATCTGATGAACACAACCATAATGCCCCTGAATGCCATTACCAGGGAGGGTGGGTACAATGAGCAGCACACTCAACCCCTCCCTCCATGAGAGGTACCTGGTAACCATGGGAACCCCAATGCCTGGCCAACTCTACAAGCCTTATCTGTCTCCTGCCCTTACTCTTTCTTTTGAAACCTCTCCGCAAACTTCCGAAATGTGTCGACCACTTTACTCTGAAGATACTTTCCAACCCCTTTTGGTCTGTTTGCTTCCTTTAAATACCCTGGCTTAGAGCAGCCTGGAGCAAAAGCATGGATGTAATCAGCCTGCATCCCATTCCAGCTGTTCTCCATTGTGTGAGAATGCCAAGAGGCATCCTGGGCCAGCCTCCTGAGCCTGCTGACCTGCTTCCTGCCTTCCATACTGGGCAGAGTCAGAAGCCCTGCCTTTCATGAGCTTGGTGACTTTGCCAAGTCCCTCAACCTCTGTGTCCTCATTGATAAAGGGAGAGGGTCAGACTTCATGACTCTTAAGATCCCTTTAAGCTCTGAAGCTATGATCCTATGTTAATAACTTCATTCATGCAGTCTTAATCCACTTGTCAGTCAACAAATAATCAAATGTGCCAGGATCTGTGCTAAGTGCCAGGGATAAAAGAAAGTCACAGAGTTCTGGCCCTCAGGAGCTCCCGTTCTAATGGGGAAAAGTGGGATGCGACAAACATATAAACAGCCATGTTGTACATACACAATCCTTGCAGTGTAAATGGGAGATAATCTCAGAGGAAAGGCACTAGCAGGGGTGGGGAACCTGCAGCCTCACATGGCCCTCTGGGTCCTCAAGTGGGGCCTTTTGACTGAGTCCATGAAGTCTGGAAACTTCCCTGACTAAGGGAAGAGCGGAGCTTGGATGTTAGGCAAACACATATTAAATACTTACTGAATGCAAAACACTGTTGTAGGCACCCAGACAGATGATAATCGAGTGCTTTACTACTTCACAAAGTGCCTCATCGTGGGGGCTTTAGTCTCCTCTTCCATAAAATGAGGAGTATGGGTAGATAATCTCCAGAGTCCCTTTCATCTCTTCTTCTTATGATTCTCTGGTCCAAAGCCACAAACAGAGAATCATCTAAGTGATAAGAGCATTAGAAAAGGCAAAAAAAAAATGCCCTTTAAGATTGAGGGTGTGGGAAGGATTTGGATCAGGGATGGTGTTTGGGAGGAGGTGCTATTTGGATTGGACTTGAAATGGTAGATGCCTTTCTTATGCTCTGGGGGCTTTGGGACTCTGATGAAGGAAGCTTACAAATCCCCATCTGGTTGGTTACTGTGGTTCTGCGTCTAGAGTCAAGAAGACCCCACTATCAGCTCTGTCTGTGATTTCAGGCCAGTCACCTGCCTTTTCTTGAATTTCCTCCTTTCTGTAATAGGGGGAAGGTGGAAATAAGAGCACCAATCTCCTAGGATTACTGTGAGGACTGAAGGAGATAGCTTAGATAAATGACTTTGAGAACTTTAAAGATTCTTTCTTTTCATACTCTTATTGCATAGAGGACACAAAGCAACGGAAGAATGTGGAATGGGATTAAAATGATGTGGGAAGGGGTTCCTACAGCTCGTTTTCCTCTCAACACCCTGTAAAACATTGTCTGGTAACGCAGCCAGGTCTCTCCCGGCTTCCCACATTTACCACCATGGCCAATTGGATAAGCTGCCTGTGGAGTTTAAATGCTATCATTCCCTAACTGGAAACATGACTAAGGAACCTTTGGATCAACACCCATGCCAGGGAAGAGTTTACAACTAGACCAGCAGATTTTAACTTGGGGGTCCATAGACCCTCAAGGGGTCTATGCATACATTTAGGGGGGATCTATGAACTTGGATGGAAAAAAATTATATCTTTATTTTCCCCAGCCTCTTATTCAAATCTAACATTTCCTTCAATTAAGAAAGTAAAAAAAAAACAAAAACCACAGTAGCTAGTCAACAAGGCTTTATTAAATGCCTATGTGCCAGGAGTGGTTTTCTGCTAAGTGCTGAGGATACGAAGAAATGGAAAAGACAGTGCCTGCCCTCAAGAAGCTGACAATCTAATGAGTATGAGATATAGTATTAGGCTCACCAGACTGGCAAAGAGATCTATCACATAAAAATGGTTGAGTACCTGCTCTAGAATAAGAACCCCTGTGCTAACTAGTTAATGACCTATGTGGTGAATTAGCCAATGAATTAATGTCAAGGTACAATCAATTAATCAACATGCATTCATTAAGCACCTCCTGTATGCCAGTTACTGTGCTAGGTGTTGGAGACAGAAAGACAAATTTGAAAAAAGTCCTTGCCCTAATGGTGCTTACATTCTATTGGAGACAATAGATGTAAATATATACAATAAAACAAGACAATTTGTGGGATGAGGCTCTAGTAGCTGGGGAGCATTAGGAAGTGACTTTTGAAGGATTCTGGGGATTCTAAGAAGCTGAGGAGAGGAGAGGGTGCATTCCAAAGGCACAGGGATGGGAGGTGGAACCCCACGAAGCGCTGAGATTCTTTCATCCTTTCACTGGTCTTGCTGAGCATTGTTCCTCATCTATCCAAAACGGGCTAACATTGCTTCTCTTCCCTATGTTGCAAGGTTGTTGCGAGACGATAAAGAACTCACAAGATTTTGGTTGCTTTGACCCACGTAGAAGTCTTCTAGCCAGCCCTCTCATTTTACAGAGGAGGAAACTGTGGCCCAGAAAGGTGACTTTTGTGAGTATTGCCAAAGTAATAAAGCTTGGGGGTGGGGGTGGGGGTGGGGAATGTACTGTGAAAAGCTTGGCAGGAATGCTTAGGAAGGCTGATGAATGGCGCTTCTTGGTTGGGTAACAGTTAAGCAGAAAATCCTTGTTATTTCAAATCACGTTATTGAAAGTCTCCCTAAAATTCCTGGATTGGTTTCTTACATTGATAACTGAAGTGTAATGAATACCACTGAATCTTTATTTGATGGCAGGAAGTCCTGCCAGGCCCCTGGATTATTACTGTCATATTCCCAAAAAGGATCAAGCATATGATGGTGTTTGGGACAGTCACCTAAGCTGAGGGAAAAGGGGTGGGCTCAGATTGAGATCCTAGTAAGTATAAACCAAAGAACAGGCCAGATCAGGGACCAGAGCCTCCTTAGGCATGGCAAAATCCAAGGCTGAAACCAGAACCTATTGAATGAGGTAGTCAGATCCACTTTTCAGAGTCCCTAATTGTCAGGAAGTTTTCCCATGTACCAAGCTGACTTCCCTTACTGAATTTAGGCTATGGGATATGAGCTATCCTTTGAAAGGACAGGACACTTTGAACTCTGTTCTTCAAAACTAGGCCACAGGTCATACTTTGCCTAAATTTCTTCCCACCACAAAATCTAAGATGGAATGATCACTTCTCACCAAATTTCATATTACTTGTATTTCAGCCTCGGTGGTGAGAATCAGGACCACGATGGCAGCTTTCTTGTTTCTTCCTCTATTTTTTATGGGTTGAAATTCTAATTTAGGCAAGCCATGAAATTTCAATTGCTCTGTGTTAGGCAGAGACGTAGTACATTTAGATGTAGTACATTTCTGGATAATTAAAGTCTCACACCACTACTATATAATGCCTCTATGTGAGGCTTGTGAACTCATCTTTTTCCTCTTTCTGTCAAGGTGTTCTGCAGTCTATTCCAGGAACCGTATTGCTTTTTTTTATTCCTGTCTCTGTTTATCTTCCCCCAAATTCTCTCTTCCATGTTTCCCCTTTCATTCCCAGATTTCCATTTATAGAGCTCCCTAAAATTTGCAAAGTGCTTTACTAATATTATCTAATTTTATCCTCACAACTTCTCTGGGAGGTAGGTGCTATGATTAATCCCAGTTTTACAAAGGAGGAAACTAAGGCAAGACAGAAGTGAAATGATTTACCTAGAGAAAAAACATAATGTCTGGGGCTAGGTTTGAACTCGGGTCATCCTGACTCTATCCACTCTGCAGCCACCAACGCTAATTCACCCTTTCTTAGTTTATGTATCCTGTTCCTTTTTAATTAGGTAAATTAAAATTAATTTCATTTCATTTTAATTCCTTCCAGAGCCACATTCCAGTCATGGGTCTCATCCCATCAAGTGATACTTTCTTTGGAAAAATCTGTCTGTTTGAGTTAGGATCTCCAGCTCACCTGGCTCACTCTCTTCCTTTGTGTACAGACAGCTGAGGCCACTGGCTTTCCTGCTGCCTCCTTGCTCAAATCTTGGTGTTTCTGGTAAGTTACTGTCCATCTCTAGTGCTTTTCTTCCTCCTACACTGCAGCTACTGTCTGTAGACATCTAGCTTAGTAGATATATGTAGGCAGTTTATTCATCCCCCCTTTCTTTTCAGTTTAAAACCCTTTTGATTAGATTCTGATTAGATTTGCAAGACTCAAAGGAAACAAGGATAGTATTTAAAGCTGAGTGCCCAGCAAATGTGCAGCCTTAACCACAGGGCCACTTCATCTCCTAAGATCACATACCTGACATTCTAACGTTCTACAAAATCTCAACTTGTTTTTTAATATCTTCCTCCACTAATGTGGTGCTTGGTTCATCTGGTTTACACAGCCAGCACCCTCATTCAGATTCTCATCACTTCTCTCCTTGGCTACTATTACAAGAGTTTCTTAATAGGACTCCAGTCTCACCTCTCTCTGATCTATCTTCCACCCAGCCGTCAAAACAATATTCCTTGAGCATGTCTAACATTTTCACTACCCAGCTCGAGAATTTTCAGTGGCTCCCTACTGCCTCTGGGATAAAATCCAAACTGCCCAACTTGACCTTTGAAGCTTTTCATAATGTATCTCTAGCTTCCCTTCCCAGGCTTCTTTCTTTTTTTCTTTTTTGTTTTGATGAGACAATTGGGTTAAGTGACTTGCCTAGGGTCACACAGCTAGTAAGTGTCAAGCATCTGGTCTGAGATGGAATTTGAACTCAGGTCCTCCTAACTCCAGGGCTGGTGCTATATCCACTGTCACCTAGCTGCCCTTCCCAGTGTTCATCCTATCATTCCCATTTATTCATCCTCTCTTCTAGACAAAATGATCCATGTGCTATATACCAAACTCATCATTCCATTCCCCAAATACACCTTTGCACAAGCTATTCTTCGTACTGGAGTGAGTTCCTGTCCTACCACCAACTCTTAGGGTCTCTGGCTTCTTTCAAAGCTCCTATGTGCCTCCTAGGGGAAAACACTCTTTAATTACACCCACCCATCCACCCTCAGTGTCAGTCTCCCCTCATCAAATAATCATGTATATACTGATCTGTTTATATGTTGTATTCCCTTTGGTAAAATGTTAAATTCTTGAGGGCAGGCACTGTTTTTTTTTGTTTTGTTTTGTTTTGTTTTTTAATTTGTCTTTATATCCTATTGCTTTACATAATGCCTTACACAAGCTGGATAAGTCATAAATGCTCATAGGAATGGATTTCATTGGATAAGATTAGATTTTTTGTTCACTTCATGTTTTATCTGCCCTAGAATTTCTTCCTTGCATGGGGATTCAGCCCATTTCGATCAATAGCCAATCATTAAATATTTGTTAAGTGCCTACCAAATGCCAGGTTCTGTGCTAGGCATTGATATACCCACTCAGCTTCACTTAGTCTAATATGTGAGTAGCAATAGAGTAGATTGAGACGACTCTATGGAGTAAGAGGAGGCACTGGGAGATAGAGGTGAGCATCAGGCTAATATTTCAGGTCAATGAGAGCTGAAGTCAAGTCCAGGAAACTTTTATTAAGCATCTACCGTGTGCAGAATACAGTACTAGAAACTGGAGACAGATACTAGGTTTAGATAAGATAGGGTTCCTGCCCTCATGCAACTTATAATCGAGTGGGGGTAAGGATAAGGCAATATAAAAAATGATTCTAATATAGGCAAATGCATTTTTAAAATTAGAAAATGTTACATGAGGACTCACGTGGTAAGGCAAAGATCACAGTAATATTTTAAACATGGGCTTTGAAATGGGGATCATATTGTACATGTAAAACCTACATCAAATTGCTTACCATCTCATGAAGCGAGCCTGTGAAGAAGGGAGGGAGGGAGAAAATTTGGAACTCAATTTTTTTAAAAAATGAATGTTAAAATTGTCTTTACATTTAATAGGGGAAAGTAAGATATTATTTTAAAAAATGAAAAGGGGATCATACATTAAAATCAAATGGGATAATCTACGTCAAACACTCTGCCAACTGGAAAGAACTGTATATTTGCTAGTTATCATCATCATCATCATCGTTGTCATCACCATCAATGTTGTCATCGTCATGAAGTAGATGGTGCCACTGATAGAAATAGTTAATTTAGAAAGAGGAGCAAATGTAGGGGGGGCAGGAATTATAAATTCAATTTGGTACATGCAGAGTTTGAGACTTGAGTTACTAGATGGAACATTCACATAAAGATGTTACAGAGACAGATATTCAGTTCTAGAGTTCAGAAGAGAGGTCAAGTTTGGAAATATAGGTTTAAAAGGCATCCACACCCTGGTGGTTGTCAAAACGTTGAAACTGAATGAAAATACCAAGAAAGTTGGACAAGCTACTGATTTCTGATAATAATTCTGCAGTAGTTATAAATTGGCAGTGATTACAAAGCTATGTAGAAGACATTCGTTGTTACGTTCATTCTAAAATGGCAGACTTCTGTCACTAAGAGAACCCTGGATTCAGAGATGGGAGAGCTGGCTTCTAGTTCTGACTCTTCCATTAACAAGCGTGCCGCTTCAGGCAGCTCACTTAAATCTGTCTGACCTTAGTTCCTTCAGCTCTTAAGTACTGATAATAACCCTTACTCTACCCTGCCCACCTCCTAGAGTTGACTTTGAGAAGCCAGGGAGATGGTGTATGTGAAACACTTTGTGAAATACAATTTTTTAAAAATACAAATCCTTCAGACTCCAAGAGATCTGGGACCTAATTAGTCTCAACATTCCTTCCACCAGCTCTCAGCCACTTTAATAGATCATAGAGTTATAGATCTGAGTTGGAGAGAACTATAGAGATCATCTAATCCAACCCCTTCATTTTACAGAGAAAGCAAAACAAGGTCCCTGGAGATGATTCATCCGAGGCCACGTAAGTAATACAGTTTTAGAGCTAGAATGTACCTCATGGATCATCTCTTCCAACCCAGGACTAAAAATGAATTCCCATGATAACCTACCTGTTAAATCATCAACCAACCATAAACCTTCCTCCCCTTGAAGACCTCAAAAAGGGGGATGGGGGTGGGGAAGCACCCACTACCTCCTGAGGTAGTGCATTCTCCTTTGGGCAGGTGGTAAAGAGCAGGGCTGAGATGGAAAGCCAGGTCTTCTAATTCCATAGCCAGCAAACTTCCTACTGCACCACAATGAGTGGAATGGTCTTCATGACTTGTTATGTAGCCAGAATAAATCCCCAGGTCATGGCCTTTCCTCCTAGTGATGGATCTCTCTGAGCTTAGATAGGCTGGTCTTCAGTATAAGCACATCTCGGTCACCAGGTACTCAGTGGGACCTGCCAGAACTCATGTTCCCCAACATAGCCTTTGGGAACCCACATCAGGAGAAGGAATCAAAGAGGAACTTTGGCCCAAACCTGTGACTTCATTGACATAGGGGAGTCCCAGTGAGGAACCTCCTTCCACTGATCCAGATTAATAATTGTTGTGTAATTTAGAATGTTGCCACAGCATTGAAAGTAACTTTCCCAGGGTCATAGAGCCAACCTGAGACAGAATCCGGATTGAACCCAGTTCTTCCTAACTCTGAGGCCACCCCAGACTCCCAGTCCCCATCAGGCACCGGAGAGTACAACAACACTTACCCTAAAGGGAGCCCTTCCCCTTTCATCCTTCCTGCCAACACTCTCTTTCCCCTTTCCAACTGGATGTTTTATCTTTATGCCCACCCCCTCAGAAGGAAACCCAGAATGCTAACTCTCTTCCAATTCTCTGGCTCACTCCTCCATCCCCCCCCTTGTGAGCTAGGACCATCCACATCCATCTTCCAAGTAGGTTGAACACGGCCACTACAATTGCATGAGCAAGTCAGTGGTTACAGTGCCTCCAGCAAGATGAGGAACCAACAGACCTTACTCACTACCTCTATCTTAAGCCCTCTGGCCCATTCAGACTTATCATCTAGCCTTCTACTACACTCTTCTGATTCACAGACATTGTTATTTGACAAAGTATACTAAGGACTCCTAGGCCTTTCCCTCTACCCTACTCCCAAACTCTAAGGACCACTGGGCTTTCCATCCATTCTGCATCGGAATCCTACCTCCCCCAACTAGAAAGTGAACTCCTGAAGAGCAGGGACCACCTTATTTTTCCATTTATATCAAGAGCACTTAGCCCAGTCCTTGGCACAATGGTAGATACTTAATAAATACTCATTCTTTCATTCACTCATTCCCTGAACCACTATTTCTCATAGCTTCTCATGAGGAACTTGAAGGAATATTTTTCAGGGAAGGCAAAGTTCAAAACACTATGTCCACATAAAGCATTACTAGTGCTACTTACTTCTGAAGTTGGGACCACCTTGAATCAGATTTGTCAGCTCTGAGGAAATGGACAGAATCACAGGATCCTAGTTTAGAGACTTTGAGTATTGGATGCAGAGAGAGCCAAAAAGTCAGCCTGAGATGTATCAGTGCAGAGACTGGTAGGAGGCAAAGGCATCTTGGGTAAACAATGAGTCAACGCTCTAATAGCCTGGGCTGAGAAGTTCCAGGCTTAGGGGATGGGGGGAGGGGGTGGTGCTTTTCATGTGTTGGGCATGTGGGTGGCTTTATAGGTCTCTTGCTGTCTTCTAAGAATTTTAACTCCTACTTGCCAACAATCTGCACAGACCTTTTAAAGTCTCGGCAACTACCAAAGTCACTTCATTAGCTTCTCCTAAAGTCACTTCATTAGCTTCTCCTTCTTGATAAGCACACGTTTGTGGTCTTTGTGTTAGTGGCCCCCCAAAAATGGTCAGTCCACAGTCTCTGGCTCAGAACACAAGGATGGATCTGAGACTTTGCCGCTAAGAAATTCCCTCTGGTTTTTTTTTTCCCCTCCTCATTTTATAGAAGCATTTTCTGCTGTCCCCACCATGGGCATCAGGAAATGATTTCCTAGGAATTCCATAAATTGATGGGGACATTTGAAAGAGATTTCTTTTCTTCCTCCACCCTTGTTTGGTGGAGGGTAACTGACTCCTAAGTTAAAGGGGTTCTTTTGACCACCAGAGGGCACTCTTATAGTTCTTTGCCTTTGGGTTCTGACATTTTGGAACAAAATTCTGAAGAGCCAAAAGGCACCAGGGCTTAGTAACCACTAGCTCCTACCCAATTCTTCATTAGCTGACACACTGAAAAAAATAAAAATAAAAACTAGCCTTAATTGCCCCGATTGCCCTTCTAGCTCCCAAGGCCAGAAAAACTTTTTCTTCTACAGGCTAAAAACGCATTAATCACTAATACCAAAGAGGGTTGGCTAAAACCTACAAGAATCAGTTTCTGAGGCTTATGCCTTTCAAGGCCTCATGCTCAGCATGCTTCCACCCAAGCAGCTCTAAATTTTGCAGGGATTTCTGCCGGTAGGCTGTTTGGGGGAGAGTGGTGGGCAGAATCAGAAGAGAGTTTGTTATTCCAAGCTGACTTCTAGTCACCTCCAGGGTGTCTTGTGATCTACTACCAGTTGGTTTCCAACGTGGTGTGGGTGATCTGCATTCTTCGCATGCCACAACTTCTCCCCTTCTCTCAGCGCCTGACGTGGATGGGGCGGCAAGGAAAATCAGAAGAGGCCACAAGACTGCGGTCTAGAGTGTTGACAGCCTTAGCCACATGTTATTCCAACTTCTTTCAAAAGCCAAATAAACTGGTGACTTTGGAGCCACTCCGTACAGCTCATTAGTGGTTTAAACTAAGTGTTGTTTATTGATCTTTGAGATTTTTCTCCTTGGGGCAAATGGATGCTCACCCACGTCTATATCTTCTCTGAAAGCACCTCCAATCAGAAGTCACAGGAAACCTGTTGATTGCTAAATTTCAGCGATTAAGTCTGAGGACATGAGAGTCTATGGTGGCTGCCTACCACATGTCAATTTCAAACAGTGAGATGGAGATGTTCTATCACTCTCCCAGGCTATTTTTGCCAATCTCAGTTTTATTTTAAACACTTCAAAAGGATCTTTAAATCAGCTTTGTTTCAGAGCTGAATGGTGATAAAGTATCCTGATTCATATCTGTTTGGGGGTGGGGAATGCTCTGTTAAATCATATTAACAAACCTAAAATGGATATGATGTATGCAGGTGTGTTTTCAATTTTTCTATATGTTATTGGATTATAGAATCTTAGACTTTGAGATAGAAGTGAAACTCACAGGTTGTTTCATCCAACCCCTCATTTTATAAAAGAAACAAGTACTAGAGATATATCTTGTCAAAGGTCCCATGGTTTTTGCCTTTCTTTTGTATCCCCAGTGCTTAGCACAGTGCCTGGCATACAGTGGGTGCATAATAAATGCCTGTTCAAAGACTGGCCCCCACTGCTTTGATGAGGTTTAGAAGGTCTACTGTCATGGGACATTGTGTATATTTTCAAATTTTCTTTTGAGATATTGGTTGGTTTTGCTGATTTTTTCTTCCTCTTTTTTTCTTTAACAATATCTGTTGTGGGGGCAGCTAGGTGGTGCAGTGGATAGAGCACCGGCCCTGGATTCAGGAGGACCTGAGTTCAAATCCAGCCTCAGACACATAACACTTACTAGCTGTGTGACCCTGGGCAAGTCACTTGACCCCATTGCTTAGTAAAAAAATACATATATATATATATATATATATATATATATATTTGTTGTGATAAGGGATGGCTCCCTAGGAGGGAGGGAAAGAAAAGAATACAGAGGGAAATTCAAGTGATAGAAAAACAAAAGATAAAAACAAAAATTTATTTAAAAATAAATTCTTATTCATTGATACAGTGACGTTTACATGGTATATATCATACAGTATATGTAGAGTACACATAGTTACATCACTACATACATTACTACATAGTATATATAGTTACATAAATTTAACCTATCATTAGCAGCTAAGTCAGTAAGACTTGAATTCAAATCTGGCCTCAGACACTTACCACTGTGTGACCCTGGGCAAGTCACTTAACCTCTGTTTGCCTCAGTGTCTTCCTCTGTAAAATCAAGATAATGATAGTACCCACCTCCCAGGGTTGTGGTGAGGATCAAATAAGATAGTAATTGTAAAGTGCTTAGCACAGTATCTGGCACAAAGTAAGTGCTATATAAATGTTAGCTATTATTAATATTTTTATTATTATTCCATATATTACTATATAGTATATATAAATACATGAATTTCATCTATTATTAGCAGCTAGGTAATATAGTAGATAGAGCACTGGTCCTAGAGTCAAAAAGCACTGAGTTCAAATCCAGCCTCAGATATTTAATAGCTATGTGACCCTGAGTAAATCACTTAACCTCTGCCTCAGTTTCCTGTCCTAAAAAATTGTGGCACCTACTTCTCAGGGTTGGTTTGAGGATCAAATTGTATAATATTTGTAGAATACCTTGCAAATGTTAAAAATACTATACAAATTCTAACTATCATCATTCTGTACCTCAGGTATTAACCTCCTTTTACAGATCAGGAAACTGGAGCTCAGAATAGTGAAATAATTTCAAGGATACCCAGCTAGTAAGAGGCAGAGTTAAGGTGTGAATCCAGATCTTCTGACACCTTGCTCAGTGACTTTCTCACTAAACCACTATGTCACCCATCTACAAACAGACATTCCAAAAGCATCCTGTAGAAGGAAAACACACACACACACACACACACACACACACACACACACAACACACACACATACGTACCCAGTAATTAAATGATTTATGTTCATTTTCTGCTTGGAAAGTGAACAGTTGAGGTAATTTCTCTTCCCAAATAAAGATCCTTGTTGAATGTAAGACAACCCAGGGTTTTCAGCAAGACCTAAAGTTACCAGCTACTGTTGGGCTTTGAAACAATTGGCCTGCCCATACTCTGCCAAGACCCAAAGCAGAGTTGGCCGGCATCCCCTGATCTGCATCTGGCTTTAGTCTGCACACAGCCAGACGAGTTTAACCCTTCACGCTGGAGAGGGGGAGGGTCCATGACAATGGAACATATTTTGTTCAGATGGGGAAGATGCTGCATGATATTAAAGAGACAGAAACAGGTGAATGGAACTTAAAGTCGTCTGTGGAAGACACTGGTTTTATCATCTGTGGACAGACTTTGTGTGATTGGCCAGATGTGAGGGAACTGGCCAGTAGGGTGATGAAAGGTAACAGTGGGGATGAGATGAGCCAGATCATTTCGGGTATTCAGTTCACTGATTAGGTGCCTTCAAAACTCAAGCAGGTCATTAGGAGACCTTTCTGCTAGGTAGGAGGTAGAAGAAGAGGTACAAGGAGCTAACTGCATTTATGGTACATCAGACAAAACTACAGAAGAATGTACATTTAAAGCCAGAAAGATCTCACAAGTCATCAAGCCCCGCCCTCTTACTTTACAGAAAGATTCAGTGACTTATCCAGAGTCATCCAGCTAGTATCTCAGGTAAGATGTAAACCCAGATCTTCCTCAGAGTGTAAGCTTCTTGAGGGCAGGGACTGCCTTTTTGTTTCTTGTTTGCATCCCTAGCCCAGTTCCAGTGCCTGGTACACAGTAATCACTTATTACGCTTTTATTATTATTATTATTACATATATATTAGATAATAATTATTATCATGCTGATTTGACACATATATAAGGGCTGTATCTTCCTGGAGATCAGGGATTGTTTCACGTTTTGTTTCTTTTATTCCCAGGGGCTAGTACATAATAAGTACTTAATAAATGCTACTTGGCTTGATTTGACTTCCTGGCTCTGTCTAGTATTCTACCCACTATATCACACTGCCTCTGGAAGGAAGACTTCCAGGGAATCAGAGGAATAAATATAAGGTGCAGGTATTTGTAGACTAAGTCTCTTACCATGCCTGGAAGAGGAGAAGTGACTAAAACAATGAAGAAAATATAAATGGAAGATAATGGTTCATAGGGAGTAACTTAATCTGGCTCCTGATGAGATTTCCTGTCTTATCATGCCTCTCTCTCCCTATCAAGTTGGCTCACTAGTTGTTGTCCATACATAATAGCCCATCTCTCACCTCTACACCTTTGCATACATAGTTATTGAAGTCTAGAAAGCAATCCTTCCCCATTTCCACTTCACTGAATCCCTAGCTTCATTCAAGGCATCCATCAGGAGCTACCACCTTATTCCTTCAGTTATCAGCATCGTTTCCCTCTTGAAATTATTTTATGTTACTTTATTTTTATTTGATACCCAGTGTGTGTATACACACACACACACACACACACACACACACACACACACACACACACACACATAGGTTTCCCTCCATAGAATGAAAAATCCTTGAGGGCATGGGATGATTTGATTCTTTATTTTTATCTTGCGTCCCCAGTCCCCAGTACAGGATTTGGTACATAATAGTCACTTGATAAATAAATATTTGATGAATAGAACTAGTCACACAGGTAGCATGGAACAGTGAAAAGTGAAATAGATTTGAAGTCAGAAGACCCAGGTTCAAATTTCACATCTGGCACTACCTTGGACAAATCACTAGGCTTCATTTCTTCACCTATAAAATGGGGGTGCTGTACTAGATATACTCCGAGGTCTTTTCTAGATATGAAGCTATGATTGTACTGCAGTCAGGGGACTAGTCACTAAGTTCCAGTCCTTGGAGCAGGCCTAAAATCCTCTGCCTGCTGCTAATCCACATGGAGGTTTGGTAAGCCTGCTTTTATAAATGAGTGAAAACAGGGCCTTTTCTCTTCCTGCTTCAGAACATGTACAGATATGACAGAGTGCCTTTAAAATGGCTGGAACTAAGTGTGAATGAAAAAGGCTCAGACAAATTCTTTCTCTTCCCTGGAGGCAAGTGAGGTAAGAACTCCTGTGGGTCTCTGGTAGGGAGAGAAGTCACTGCAGTAGCCTGCCTTCCCTGCCTCATATCCCCACTGGCCACCATGCGGTTACAAATGCTTGGTGCCTCCATATCTTCTGCCACTCTTCGTTTATCCTATCTTGATCTGAGACTACTGGAGACAGAACAGAGCAGGTTATGATCTTCTGGGCTTCAAAGATTGGAAGAGCCATCAAAAGTCTTCTCAACAGGCCAAATCTGGAGAGGAGCCAGCCCTGCATAACCACCTACTTGACCCAGACCAGCAGCGAATTGAACTGATGATCGAGACACCATACCCTGAAAGCAAGGGAGTGACTTGTCCATTGGCTATACCATCTCTATAAGTGAACCTGCTGAAGGGCAGTGTTTTGTAGAGAGTATTTTAAATTGAGTCCACTCTCCCCAAAGACTAAGGGTATATAAAGAGGATTGGTTGGGGGGAGTGGGGGATATTTTTATATTTTAGTCCTTATTATACTTTCTCAGTAAATATTCCTTTGTAAAAGCTAATATATGTTAATTGTTTAATTGATATTAAGAAGATATTAACTGGTCAAATTATATTGGAAGAATATATTGAAGAATAATAATGATAACAACAACTAGTATTTATATAGAGCTTTAAGCTTTGCATTGGCTACATACCCAGAACCAGTTATACATGTAAACTGTATGTGTATATATGTATGTGTATATGTATATATATATATATATATATATATATATATATATATATGTATGTATGTGTATGTATATATGTATACATATATTGTATATGCTGTATATAACTGGACATACTGGACTGAGATAGTCTCTCTTTCTAGCAGTTTCCAGGAGTGAAGGACTCATCTATTTTCTCCAAGTAACCCATGAAGCACGTAGGGAAGGAAGAGCCTGAGGGACACCTTTGTCTCCCTTTAGGCCATGTAGCTTTAAGAAATGGGCTTGGGGTTTTGGTTTGTTTTGTTTGACTCTTTGTTAATCCTAGTGGTGAGGAGTAGAGTACCCAACCAGACTCTAGACCTTGGAACCAAGGATCCTGGATCTGATGGTGCAGTCAGTCTAGCAAAGAAACCTTAAGAAGCCAGAATCCCAGGAAGCTATCTCAGCAGGGCTTTGGACTTTGAATCTTATGGGACTAATTCTAATGTAAGAATTGAGCCTAAGCTGAAGCTTAATTCCCCCTCTTATCTCTTCCCCAGAAGTAGTGTAAGGGATCATTATACCACTCCCCCCCAGGGTTTGGGGGAAAATGTATTTGTTCTTCTTATACCTTTGAAGTAAATAGTTATTTGTAAAAGCTAATATAAGTGATTAATTGGAACTGGGATGATTGAACACTTAAAAACAGGGGAACCTAATTTATAAGGGTTCTAGCCAATGGTGGAAAAGACAGGCACCCCAAGCTATCAGAGTCCTGAAGAACTCTGGGGAAGGGGCAGAAAAACAACACATCTGGTCTTCAGACAGTGGAGATAGGACAATCCCTTGTAATACCAGAAAACAGTCCTTCGCACTACCTCCCAACTAACTCCATCCTTCTCATTCCTCTTTCCTGCTCCCTTTTATGTGCTGTCTTCATTAGAATGTAAGCTTCCTGAGGGAGAGATGGTCCTGCTCACTTCTCTTTGTATCCCTAGTGCTTAATACAGTGTCTGGCACATACTAAGGATTAATACAGGTTTTACTAGCTAGGTATTCTAAAAGCTTTTCATTCTGTGGGTTTAGAGGTTATGAGTATTCAGTTTAGCAACACCTATGAAAACATTTTTCCAAAATTTTGATGGAACAATGTTAAATCCAGGCAACCATGGCCAAAAGTTTTGTCTGTGATGATACAGTGGTTCCAGTATTGTTGTTGTTGTTCAGTCATTTCAGTCTTGCTTGACTCTTCATGACCCTATTTGGGGTTTTCTTGGTAAAGAGCGGTTTGCCATTTACTTCTCCAACTCATTTTTTATATATGAGGAAACTGAGGCAAACAAGGTTCAGTGACTTGCACAGAGTCACACAGCTAATAAGTGTCTGAAGCTAGATTTGAACTCAGAAAGATAAGTCTTCCTGACTCTAGGCCCAGCACTCTACCCACCGCACCTAGCTGCCCTGGTTCTATTATAGATTAGTTGTAAAATTCTCAGGATATTTTGGGATGTATGTAGTATCAGAATTTGTCATCTGTTGGTTCACAAAGGATAGAGAGCTTCTGGTGCACAATTCCAGTTACTGAATTGTGCCTTCCTAGGTATTATGTAAGTAGCTAAATTTTTTCAACCTGAGGTGATAAGCTACACAGTTTCTATCATTTCCTTGCAGGATCTGATTTGGTCAATAAGTCATCCTTAAGGATGACCCTTCTGTGATTTTTGGTGGAAATGGCTTGATCTTGTATTCCATTCATAAACTCCTCTTTTTCTGTAAACAAGAAGCTGTAATCACAGCAAGGCTTCTTTGTTGATATATTCACTTGTGTTCATGGGGATATTGTACACAGAGGGACTTTGGGCTCTACTCTTGGATCTTAGCCACTTCATAGATTCTATTGTGAGGTGAAAATAATGTCAGTTACATTTCATAAGTCCAGTGGTGTGGGATGCTTTGTTATCTAAGTGGTATCTGTTCCAGATATACTTCTGTAAACCTATAAGCTTCTTTATCATACAATCAGGGAATATCCATCATTCCCTTTCCTTTTTCTGGTGAAGAAGTGTTAGTCTTTCTACACTTGCCTTGGGGTGTTAGGCCTAGTGTATCATTGTATTTTTCTGGATACTTTAATTATTTTTGAATACTTTTATTATTACTACTACCATTACCGCAAGTATACTTTAGAAACTCGCTAATGGTTCTCTTAAAAACTCAAACTCTAGAGTTTGTCCTTTTTCCCCAACTCAAACCTAGTTTGTGTCTTGAACTGTTTACACCGGATTCTCCTCTCATAGAGCACAAACACTGTGCCTGCAGACATTTGACATTACCACCTCATATCCAAGCCCCAGACATTCTTCTAGAAAGACCAAAGAGCGAGCTTAAAACCTAGCCCTTGGTCAGCTGGACAATAAATCAGCCAGTGGTGTTGAGTGCCCCTGCCAAGGGCACACTCCATAAACATTAACAGACTATGACAATGGACATTGTAGTTCTTTCCAGGAGACCTGTCTCACTCCTTAACTTGACTGAGCTATCGCCTAGTGGAAGATGGGAGTTTCTGGCATAAAGCAGAGAGAAGGGTGCATTCAGCCTCTATTGTTCCTTGTCATTGTTTTTCCTATTTTATCTGGTAACCTGAATGAGCTTCACTTTCATCTTGCTCTATTGCCTCTGAAGTAAAGCGCCTACCCCGAGCCCCACTATTTCCACCTACTCTGCATCCACAGAGAACAACCATCTCTGCTCCCTGGGCATTAACTAATTTGAAGCTTGCTTTTCATCCCAGCACTAATGGGAGAGGAGGAATGTGTTTGTGTCTGCAAGTTTTCCATGTGGGTTAAGTAAAGATTGTTTGCTCAAGTTTAGGGCTTAGAGGAGAAAAGAAAAACAAAGTCAATGTCTCATCTTGCCTGAAAGAGGAAAGCAGAGAGAGCCATTGTTCTCAATAGAGCTGAAACTCGGGGGCTGGGAAGCCATCTGAGTATCTTGCCTGATGTTTTTAGAAGAGTTTTTCCCAAGCTCATTACCTTCAGGTACTTGAAGGAGCTGTTTCATTATTTTCTTTCATCACTACCAAAAATGGAAAGAATAAGGCATGATTGAGAGAGATAACATGTGGTGATCAGATCATAAATCTGGCACTGAACAGGGCCCCAGAGGTCATCAAATCCACTCCCCCTCATTTTACAGGCCATGCAAGGATCATATGAGACAATATATATAAAGTACTTTACAAATCATAGAGTGCCATATAAATGTTAGTTATTGTCGTTGTTGTAAATGAGGAGCCTGAGGAGGTTAAGTGACTTGTCCATGGTCACACAAGTAGTAAGTGTCAGAGACAGGACTTCAACCCAGTTCCTTGGACTCTAAATCCAGTGTTCTTTCCATCGTATCCAACTATCCACAACCAGGGAGGGTTGCTAAAAAAAGAAGAAAAAAAAAGACAGCTTCTTTTTTACAGAGATCTCAGGGTATTCACCACTATTGGGCTAGGCTGGATAGGAAGACAGTTTATTTTAAAAGTTAATAGGCAAGTAGAAAGACAATGAGTCAATTAGGGTTCAATCCCATTAGGTGGTAACCAAATAGTCAAAAAGAGTTAATAAACCTTATTGAGATGAGAAAGATCAGCCCTCACATGAGGTTAATTTACTTGGGGTGGAGAAAGATGGGCTCTACCACTCAAGATCCAACATCAGACCATAGAACCTAATTCCTACCCAGCCATCAAGGTCTGGCTCATGTAACACTTCTTCCACCAAGTTTTATCTGAATACTCAAGCCAGAAGTGATCACTTCCTCTTCTGAACTAATATAGCACTTCGTATGTGGGTGCCATTGGCAAGTACTAGAGCTCCCGGAGACCTAGTTACCTAAGATGTAAAAATGAGGGGGAATGGGGAGGATTTTGTGGCATCTGAGAACCTTTACAGCTCTAGACCTACCTGCTTTCCTATGATAATGGGGTCTCATGACACTCCCACATAGAACATAAAGGAACCTAATTATTGTTATGTCTGTCATAACCCTGATTAGACACTCCGCTATATAGAGGAAAGACAGTTGGGTCTAGAGACAAAAGGACTGGACTCAGTTTCTGGATCTGCACCTGAGTGACTGTGGACAAGTGAATTTAACTCCCTTGGATTTTTTTTTTCTATGTAAAATAAGGGGGTTGGTTTAGATGGTCTCCAAGGTCCCTTCTCAATCAATCAATAAACATTTATGAAGTAATTACCGTGTGCCAGGCACCGTGCTCTACACTAGGGCTACAAAAAGAGACGAGAGATAGTGCCTGCCCTCAGGGAGTTCATAATCTAACGGTCCCAGGTCATGATCCTAGGGCTGTGACTCCAAAGAGGGCAGCCATGTTTAATACATAAAATGATTTCATTTGATATTGGAATGCCTACCATGGGAATCCTTTCACCAACACAGATGACAATCCATCTAAGACTTAATAAATAAATCCTCAGGATTTGTCCAAGGTATACGGACAGCAAGGGACTTGGAGGCGTCGTGGTGCAGTAGAAAGAATGTTAACATTATGTTGAGATGATCTGAGTTCAAATCCTATCTCTGATGCTTATTAACCATGTGGTATTGGCAGCTATGTGATACAGTGGATAGGGAACTCTTCCTCCTTTATAAGTAAGCTAGAAAAATACAATTTCTTATTTTTGGGGGGGTCAGATTTTTGGATATTATAATTACACAGCTTTTTCTTCTTCCTTTCATCTCTTCCCATTCTGTCCCATATTTCATGAGTATTATAGTGTTCTTATAGTTCCTTCAGATGGAAAAA
Source organism: Phascolarctos cinereus (assembly GCF_003287225.1). Lineage (NCBI taxonomy): Eukaryota > Metazoa > Chordata > Mammalia > Diprotodontia > Phascolarctidae > Phascolarctos > Phascolarctos cinereus. The sequence goes on along the minus strand of NW_027556402.1, from coordinate 226,083,465 downwards.
TTCAAAATAGGCCCAGCTGTTGGGTTGGATTTGGAATCAAAGGATGTGAATTTGAATCCCACTCTAAGTGCGAGCTTCCAGAAGCCACTTAATATCATCTAGCCTCAATTTCCTCATCCAAGGTCCCTTCCATTGCTAAATCTTTGGTCCTGTGAAATTAAGAAAGTGATCCAACAAAAGCGTTATATTGCAAATTGCTCCTTATTTGGGGAAAAGACTGAAGTTTCTTGATTCAAAGGACCATAGATTTTGAACTGGAATAATAAGATTAGCTAGTATTTAAATAGCACTTTAAAGTTCACAAAGCACTTTGCAAATATGATCTTGTGTGATCCTGACAACAACCCTGGGAAGTGAGTGCTATTATTATTCCCATTTTACAGATGAGAAAAATTGAGACAATAGAGGTTAAGTGATTTGCCTAGAGCCACACAGCTAGTAAGTATATGAGGCTGGATTTGAACTCAGGTCTTCCTGAGTCCAGGTCTGGAGCTCTATCCACTGCCCTGCCTCTCTACTTCTAAAAAATGCTTTTCATACCTTGCAGTTGATCCTCATGATAATCCTGTGAGGTTGTATTAGCTGCAATGGATTCCCAAGACCATCCAGTCCAAGGGTTCTCCACCCTCAGAAGGTTCATGAACTTGGGAAGGGGGGTTAATACTTTTATAAATTTCAATAGAATTATTTACCTTTGTATTACTATGTATTTTGTTTTATTCATTTAAAACCATTATTCTCGGAAGGAATCCATGTATTTCGCTTGATTGTCAAAGGAGTTCATAAAACAGCAAAGATTTGAAGTCATGGTCTAATCTAGTCCAATACCCTAATTTTATAGTTGAGGAAGCTAAGGAACACAGATGTGAAGTGACTTGTCCAGGGTCACAGAGGTAGTAAATGGTAGAGTCAGGACTTAAGTCTAAGTCATCCGGACTCCAATGAGGCAGCTAGGTGACTCAGTGGATAGACCATTGAGCCTGGAGTCAGGAAATCCTGAGTTCAAATCCATACTCAGACACTAGCTGTATGACCTTGAGCAAGTCACTTAACCTCTATTTGCTTTAATCCCTTGGAGAAGGAAACAGCAAACTGCTCCAGTATCTTTACCAAGAAAACCCCTTGGACGGTATGGTCCATGGGGTCATGAAGAGTCAGACACAATTGATCAACAATATCTGACTCCAAATCTAATGTCTTTTTCTCCATTTAATGCTGCCCTCAAATTAATCTGGATCATACCAGCCTCTAAGTCATCTAAAACAAACACTGTCTTTTTAAAAAAAAGGGGGGGGAGGTCCTACTCCAACCCAATTGCCCATAGAAAGGTGCTCCCATCATATCTAGGCCCTAATTCTCGTGACCCATAGACTGTGGGCCTGGATACAAATTCCACAGTCTGGTTCAGGGCATAAGGAAGTCTGGAAACAATGTCTGGGTCCTGGAATCATTTTAATAGCCCTGTAAGTATAACCTCGATGGTGGAACCAAAAAGGTTGCTTTTTGTTCCGTTTATTTGTGCATGCTTTGTCTTCCAGTTCTCTTAAAATCAAAATAATATGGTTGCCTCCTAGGTAGTCCATAAATGTGAGGAAATTCCCCAGGCTCGCGGTGCATGGATTTTATCCCCAAGCCACACTGGCTTGGATTGTCCTCAATCCAACCTTGCTTTCCAGATGCCCTCCAGTCTCTCCCTTAAAAAACGTCATGGAGCCAAGAGGCAATGATGACTTCATTCTGACCTGCTTGTCATTTCTAAGTCAGTCCCCAGACCCACTGCTGAATGTCAGCATCACATTTGGGACATCCTAGGCTATCAGGAAATCTTCTGTAACTCAAGAAAGTGGAGAACATTCCCTCAAACCTCCTCCTGTATTGGTCTTCATTTCCCTCACTTTGTTAAGGAATCCTGACCACCTTCATTCAGCACGTGCTAATGCCCCCAATTTATTTTGAATATATTTTATGTTGAAATATGTGTGTATGTGTGTACGTGTGTGTGTGTGTGTGTGTGTGTGCGCTGCCCTCTCCATCCTGAACCCGCTTCTCGAGGGAAGTGATTCTTTTCTTTCTGTCTTTGCATCCTCTGCCTTGCATACGGCGCCTTACACTTTTCTTATTGTTCGGATATGTGGTTTCATGGGGTTAAAGAACTCCCACTATAGAAATCCTTTCACCAATGTAGATAAACCACTAATCTGAGAATATGACAGATGTGTGGTGAATCCATGGAGTGGCGACTCCCAAGGTGACCTCACCTCATTCTTCTCCCAGCTCTGCTTCTGACTGGGCAGACTTTAGCTGCCTTCTCACCCTGGAATTTCCCTCAATGCACATGGCCTCCTCATCCTGGAGCATTCTTCCACCCCTGAGGCCACCTTCTCCCATTGGAAGTTTCTTCCCAGAACTTCCATTTTGAGGAAGGGCCTGGGGACAACCATCCTTCATTCTTCTAGCTCTGTTTCTGACTCTTCAGACTACTTTGCTACCATGCACCTCTGTAAGTACCTTCTCCCCACCTCCATTTTTCATTCCCCTTTTTATGAGTCCTCTCCCATTAGAATGTAAGCTTCTCTTCACTTAGCACAAAGCCTGCCACAAAGTAAGTGTTTAATAAATTGTTGATCTGACTCCCACCTCTTGCTTGGGCATGTAGATACCTACTTCCTTTTTGGGTTGGTTTACTCATTCCCACCTGCTTCCACGTAGCTTGTCTAGGTCCTCAACATAATCTTCTGTCTAAGAGTTGTCTGGAACATGGAAAGGTTGGTGACTTGCCCCTAGTCAAACAACTAGTAAATGTCAGAGGAAGGACTTGAACCCAGGTCCTCTTGATTTCTCTATCCACTACGTTGTGTTTTTCACATGGGATGGAAACAAACTTGTGATTTTATTGGCTTAGGAAATCCCTAGTGAGGGTACCTCCCTTTACCAATGTGGGTCAGCACCTTTTCTACAATTTATAGGCTTAGGAAGTCACCTGGGCTCACTGAGAGATGAGGGGATTTGCCCAAGGTCTCAGAGTCAGCATGTGCCAAAGGTTAGGTCTCCTTGACTTTGAAGCCACCTCTCAATCCACTGTACCATATTTCTTCTTACCTTACATGGTAGACATTTTAAAACTGTTTATTGAATGAATTAATTAATCTACATGGGAAGTCAACAGACAAGTTGGGTTTTTAACACAAAGGCACAAAGAGGGTAGTTTGAGAGGCATTCAGGAGAGCACAAAGAGAATACCAAGGATCAGGGCAAAGTTCAGCAGAGCTGGTAGAGTCAAGGTCAAGAATGGGGCTCCGGGGTTTGCTGCAGCTACTTGAACCATACCACACAGCTCACACTCCAGTGAACACCGCAGTAGTCCCAGAGCAAGTGTAATGTTGTATCAGAAACTCCTGTTGCCTCATCAATGAGATCAGCCTCAACCTTTTGCCCTTTCGGTAAATACATCTACTGCTATTTGCATGCACTTTTCAGGTCCTTAAATGCTGTCCTGGGAAATTATATTTTTAATTTTGACTGAGGTCCATTTTACTTTTTTTCATAAAAGAAGCAGAAAAATAAACAAATAGGTACAATATATATATATTTTTTAAATATCTTGGTTATTTGCTTTTGGACTTAAATTCTCTGCCATTATCCTGAAGATTTTCCTTGCAGATCTTTTTTGTTAGCTAAAGTGACCAACCTCCTTAATATTTCTTTGGGTAATTACATTTCCTACTTACAAAGTCCAAGCAACTAAAGCCCAGTCCCTGTAAAGGAAATGTCATCCCCATCCAGTCAATATCACCAGGTTTCAGTGGAATTAATGGGAAGCTTCCCCTTTCCCTGAGCTTTCAATGTTACATCCCAAGGGCTGCAGAGCTAATGAAATGGGTTGAGATCCTAATATCTCCTTAAGCATATTGAACGTGGGCATCCAGGAAAACTACCCTGTTGTCATGGCAACGCATCTACTACTTCGGTCAGGAGGGGACCAGGAAAACCTAGCCGCCAACCTGCAAAGCCCCAAATAAAAGTGCTTTAAAAATAAAGTGGTAGGATTTGTAAGGCTGAGGCAAACCAGGAATGATGCTCAACAGAAAGAAAAAAAAAACTTCTGGAAGGCAATATGTGCCTCTAATAAAATCTCCTCCAGTTTGCATAAGATTCACCCTCAGTGAAGTTAGTCTGAAGTCAGACAATTACATTAGAGCATGTTAGTACTTGCAGGAAACTCAGAGGTCATCTAATCCAACTGCTTCATTTTCCAGGGGAAAGGAATTGAGGTTCAGAGTAGTGAGTAACTGGATTGAGGTCACACAGCTAACTAGGAGCAGAGATGAAACTCAAACTCTAGACCTGTGATGCTAAATCCAGTGCTCTTTCCATGGTCTCATGGACATTCCATGATCACCTTTATTGAGGCATGTAGGAGTTAAAGGTATCAAGTGACACTTGAATTTTTAAAAATGATAACAACTAGAGATTTTAAGGAAAGCAGCCCATATGACAAAGATCTAGGGCGTTTAATGGACTTACTTTGAGTCAGTAGAGTGACATGGCAGTCAACAAACCTAGGGTGAGAAAGATAAGGAGACAAGGTTGTGATCAAACAGAAAAAAAAGAAGATGAAGAAGAAGAAGGAAAAGGAGGAGGAGGAGAGGGTGGAAGAGGAGGAGGAAAAGGAGGAGAAAGAGGAAGAGAAGAAGGAGGAGGAGGAGGAGAAGAAGGAGAAGAATAAGGAGGAGGAGGAGGAGAAGAAGAAGAAGAAGAAGAAGAAGAAAAGAAGAAGAAGAAGAAGAAAGAAGAAGAAGAAGAAGAAGAAGAAGAAGAAGAAGGAAGAATTTTGTCCAGAGATTCAATGGGTACAAAATGTTGAGATTGGGACAGGCTTAGGGAAGACATCTTTTTGGTAGACAGGGAGGGGCAAGGGAACAGCTACCGAACCTTTGTTCCCACATCCAGCAGTGGGGAGGCACATGCCTCAGAAGACACACTAGCTCTACCTATGTTCAATTATTATCACAGGAAAATTTCTACAGGTAGCTCATAGCCGATTCATCCTCAAAGTTCAATCTTTCCAGAGAAAACTACTTTTTCAAGTAACACAAAAACAGAATCACTTCCTTTTCTCCCTCCCTTTTTAAAATGAATTTATATAATACAGTTATGTTTGCAAAGCACTTAACATGTTTTTAATTAAATTTTAATTCTTTTAGCTTGGCAAGCATGTACTTTTTCTCTTCAGTTCTCCCTGCCCCCAACACCAAAAAAGAAAAACACTTTTAAAAATATTCATAGCCAAACAAAACTAATTCCCATTTTTCTCATGTCTGAAACTATGTGTCTCAGTCTACATATTTAATCCATCATCTCTCTCTTTCAGGAAATGGATAGCATTTTTCATCATTAGTCTATCTAGAATCATGACTGAATATTAAGTTGATCAGAATTCTTAATTTAATTTTTGCAATGTTGTTATAGTAAAAATTGTTTTCCTGGTTCACTTTACTCTATATCAGTTCATACAAGTCTTCCCAAGTTTCCCTGAAATCATCTCCTTTATAGTTTCTTACAAAGCAATAGTATTTTATTTCATTCTTATATCATAATTTCATCAGCCATTCTCCATGTCTTTGCCACCACAAAAGGAGCTGATAGGCCAGGGTGGAATTTCTGGGTCAAAGTACGTATATTTCCTCATTTGCTATTCACAACAACCTTCTGAGATAAGTGTTACTGGTATTATCCACACGTAGCATTTAAGAAGACAGAGTTTCAGAGATTAAGAGAAATTGGGTAGAGTCAGATACCTAGTAAGTGTCTCAGGCAAGATTTGAAGCCACATCCTCCAACCTCTAAGCCAATGAATGAATAAAGAATAAATAAAGTCTATGTGCTAAAAATCATTATGCTACCTCAACTTTGTCATTACATCTGTGAAGCTGATCCTCCCAAACAAGAAATTGCAATGAACATTAATAATAAAATGATAAAAAATTCATTTTAATCAGGCTTTTGATTTCATATTATGAAATGAAAGGACCTTTTGGTGAGGTCTTGTACAAATTAATAATGTCACCTTTTTCACAGCTTATACCCTTAAAGAGTTGCCTGATCACTGAGAGGTAAAATGATTTTCCCATAGCCAGTATGTTAAAGGAAAGAAGTGAACTCAGGTTTTCCTGCCTGCAGACCCCTTTCTATATGCTACATCATTCTGTCTCTCTAATAGTACAATTATATTCTTATTTAAAATATGTATATGTATATATATATATATATGTACTTGATCAAAGTACTCATCTTCATTAAAAAACACCAGAAAAAAAGAAATAAACCTTCCTTATATTTTTAATTGAAATCAAGAGCTAGCAGTATTAAAATAGAAAAACAAGCTTTCACAAAAGATCAAGGGTAAAGCAAGGAGGTCACTTTTGTCATAATTATCTAAAATAGTAGTAGAAATGTTTCCTATAGCATGACAAGGATAGGATCCAGCAAGGGAGGCAAAATTAATTATTGCTACAAGCAGGGATATGATAGCTTTCTTAGAAAACCTTAAAGAATCAACAACAACAAAAAATAAGATAAAAGTTTCAACAAAGCAAAAAGAGATGAAACAAATGCATAAAAATGATCAAATTTCTTTCATATTACAAATAAACAAAGACAGGGAAAATAGTTGGAAATAAAAATAAGAATAAATAATTAAATAAGAATATTTTAAAATAAGAATTAAGATAATTAAAATAAGAATGAAATGCATTCAATATCTTGAAGTTAATCCATTTGGATCTGCACAAGACTTAGAAAAATAACAATTAAAACTACTCCTCTAGGTAGTACAGAGTAGTGGAAAGAGTGATGAATTTGTAGCAAAGACCTGGGTTCAAATCTTGGTGTGGTCTTGGGCAAGCTATTTAAAACCTAGGTCATAGTTTCTTCAACTTTAAAATGAGGGTGTTAAACTAAATGGCTTTGAGGAGCCCTTCTATCAAGTTTTAGTTTAAATCTCACCTTCTGCAAGAGCCCCTTCCTGATTTTCTCCCACTACTCAAAATGCTAGTACCTTCTCCTCTGAGATTACATTCAATCTACTCTGTGTATATCTTGTACATACTTAGATGATACTTTTTTTTGCCTCCCTCATTAGAATTTGAACTCCTTAAGAAAAGAAATTGCTTTTTACCTTTCTTTGCAACCCTAGCACTTAGCAGAGTGCCTGGAACATAGAAGGTCCTTAATAAATGCTTTTGATTGAATGATTAACAAGTAAGGTTTCACAAATAAAAATATTAACACAAATATAATTAATGCAAGTAGAGTAAGAAGAAAATATGTCAACTATGGAAAATCTTTGTATTATGCCTCTCATAATAGTCTAATATCCAAAATTCTTAGGGAATTCAAGCAAATCTATAAGATTAAAAATTAATCCGTTTCTTGCCCCCATGCCTTTGCACAAGATGCATTTCACATCTGGAATCTAGTCTCTTCTTATGTTTGGGAGGCTCCAAAGGAAAGCATTGAAGAGAAGAAGTATTAGACTGACTACCAAACTGAAGGTCTACAGAGCCATTGTCCTAATCTCATTGTTGTATGCCTGTGAAACCTGGACAGTCTACCAGCACTGTGCCAGGAAACTGAATCGCCTCCATTTGAATTGTCTTAGGAAGATTCTGAAGATCACCTGGCAGGATAAGATACCAGACACTGAGGTCCTTTCTCGAACTAAACTGCCAAGCATTCAAACTGTACTGCAGAGAGCGCAACTACAATGGGCTGGCCACGTTGTTCAAATGCCAAAAATACACTTGCCTAAAAGTCCATTTTATGGAAAACTCACACAGGGCAACCATTCACATGGTGGTCAGAAGATGAGATACAAGGACACTCTCAAAGTCTCTCTTAAGAACTTTGGAATTGATTGTGTGATATGGAAGATCCTGGCACAGGACTGCCCAGCCTGGCACGTCCTTATCTGCTGTGCTCTATGAGCAAAGCAGAATTGAAGTAGCTCAAAAGAAATGTAAGATGTGCAGATTTGAAGAATCCACTCCAAAATGTTCACATGGACTATTTGTGCCCGACCTGCAGTAGAGCATTCTGAGCTCATATTGGTCTGATCAGCCACAGTCAGACACATTGTAACTTGACTGTAACATAGTGATGTCATTTTGGTCCTCTTCGAGAACAAAGGACAATTCCAACCAACCAGTCCAGATGTGATCTTCTACATGAGCCCTTTCCTGCCCCGCCCCCACCAGGCTCACATTATAGTCTCTTCCTCTTTAATTTATACTACTTTGTATATACATTTGACTACTCATTTGTGGATACACTACATACCTCCAGTAGAACATAAACTCCTTAGGGGTGAGGACGTTCTTTTCACTTTTGTGAACCTAGCACCAAGGACAGTGTACATAGTAGGTGCCAATTGTTCTTCTCAGGACCCAATTAGAGAGTGAAAAGCTTTCTGCTTTTAGTCTCCAAATTATTGTGCCTGCTGCTGGGTCCTCTAACTTTTCTACTCACCCTGCTTGTACATACTCCTCTGGTAACTTCAGGAATCTCTCTCGACCAGGAAACTCACACTGAATACTGTCCTGGATATTTATGTCATTCTTACATGTTTATAATAAGTTTCAATTTATTCCTGGAAAACGTTGGGTCTATGGTCCTGTTTTAATTTATGCCTTTCAGGCCCCATAGATGTTTCATCTCAGTGGAGGAGCCTGGAATATTTTCATTTATAGGACACTGCATTACCCTCACTATATCAAAGTCACTCCCACTATCAACCTACTGACAGCCTCTCCTTGGCTAAAACTTTGATTAGAAGGAGAATGAAATGACAACACAGTAGCTTGTTGCTGAAAATCACCCTCTCACTAAAAGAGTGAGGCTTAAAACTTGAGTGTAGGTGCAAATCCTTTCCCCTTCCCCCCAACACACACACACACACACACACACACACACACACACACACACACACACATCTGCAGTGTCAATCACTCTAATCGAGTAATTTGGTTTATGCCATACTCACTGTGCTATTGAACTGATGGAGGGTTACATGTGGCAAACATATGTGGGCTAAACAGCTAAGCACCAGACCAGATTCTTGTGAATGCATGCATCATTTGGTAGAACTTAAAGGGATCTTAGATACTATTGAATCCAAACTCTTTTTTTTTAGAAATGGGGGGATTGGTTGGTAGAAACCCAAATGCAAGGCCCCATAATCAATGGGTCAGAATCTATGCAGTAGAGAATCATGATAATAACCGAGACTTATAGAGTGCTTCAAAATCTGAACATATACTTTACATAGGATTGAAAGGTGGAGAAAATCCTAGAGATCATCTGTTCCCACCCCTTACTTTACAGATGAGGAAAATGGGACAAAGAAAGGATTTGTTCAGGGTTACATGGATGAGTCAGTGGCAGGGCAGAGATTCAAACAAATTTCTCTAACAAAGTCTGCTGCTTTCATTTGATCTTCATCACCACCCTGTGGGATAGGGACTAGGAGTACCATTATACCCATTTTAAAGATGAGGAAATTGAGGTTCTAAAAAGGTTATTAGTTTGTCCATGGTCATGCAGCTAATAAGTGTAAACATCAGAGGCAGGATGTTAATATCCAAGGACTTTCTGAGTCTTGATCTAGCACTCTCTTGACTCTAACATGTTCTCTTGTCTGGTAGAAGTCCAAGATGGCCGCTACTACGGTATCCTGTTATCAACAGTTTTCTAGAATTTCCGGTGGAAAATAGAATGTAGGTAGCAATGGTGCCCATTCCACTAATAGACCTCAGGCATTGCCCTTTCAACTATTTTCAGACCATTACAATGTTAGCACCTTGAGAGTTTAGTATTTGTATTTCCAGTACCTGGTATACACTAGGTGTGAAATAGATGCTTATTTATCGATTCAACCCCACCCTCCAAAGGACTTCACAGCCAGCAGCATATTTAGAGCTAGAAAGAACCTCAGACATCATCTAGTGCAAGCTCCTTGTTTTATAAGGGAAGCATCCAAAGTCCAGAAAGATCCAGCTCCATGATTCTAGGAGGAGAAATTGAGAGAAAGAAAAAAGGATCAAAGGGGAGGGTTTTGTGTAAGGATCCACTTTATGAAGCCATTAATAAAGGGCCAATCTAAGGTAATATTATATGCTTGGCTTTGCCAGGCACTGGGGATACAAGGATAGAAATGAAAGAGTCCCTGCCCTCAAGGAACTTACTTTCTATCAGGGGAGAGAGCATATACTTAACCTTAGGTATTCAGCTGGGTAATTGTGCATCATGGTGTGGATCTTTCCCTGTCTTCTCATTCTTGACAAATCTTGTCCATGTGTACCCATCAGTTTTCTGTAGAGAATCCCCTCAAAATGCAGGAGACAATTCCTATAATTCTTTTAATATCCTGGGGAAATTAATGCAGTCCTGATGCTGTCAGAGCTATGATTCAAATGAGAACATATTTGTAAAAAATAATTGCAACTGGGCCTGGCACATAGTAGGTACTTAATAAATACTTTTCCCCTTCTCCTTTGGGGAAGGAGTCTCCCTATGACTACTGTGAGGTAACTGGTACTTTGTTCCATGGGTTCAAGATCTGGCAGAGGGGAATTCCAGACCTGGAAGGGGGTGGGGGAAGTGATTCTTCCCTTTAATGATAGCCATCCCCATCCTTTGCCCTGTGATCCTCTGCTGATCAAATGATGCAATTACCCCTCAGGTTCCATTACCCCGGTACCCCTCTCAAGGGACTTGCCCCAGCAAAGGGCATCATTTAAATTGGCTGGGAGATGGGCTGTTCCTTCTCCCAGCACAACTTCACCCACTATCTAGAAAGAAGGACTGTTCTATGCCACTGCCCACTCCTGTTTTTTTTTTTAAATGTATATGTGTGTATACATACATACATGTAGGTATGTATACACACATATGCATTTACATACATGAATATACACACAATTTATAACATTTTCTCTTTTAATTTTGAGGTCCAATTCTCTCCCTCCCTCCAGCTTCTCCCCCAGGCACTGAGAAGTCAAGAAATAAATCAATTATACAGACTGCCTACTGTTAAAGGAATCTTCCCTAGAGCTAAGGATTCTGAGTTATGGCTCTGCCATCTCTTTCATGTCATTCTCAATATGTGGCATGTCAACCTCCTTTTCTGGACCTATGTGTTCAGGATGATGGCTTCTCTAGTGCTACTCCTTCCACATACAAATCATCTCTGTAATGACTTTATGTATACCTTGCATGAGTATAAGGAAACCCAAACAGTGAATAAATTGATAGGGCAAAATTTCTATATCCCAATCTCCAAGGTGAAGAGAACATCAGGTATGATTAGGCATTCCATGGAGTTTGATTTTTCTGTCGATTATCTTTCCAAGATACAAGCACTACTTTAGACCTGGGAGGTGGTTGGGCTCTTTTACTCCTCCTGATAAAAAGTACCAGTGCTCTCATCTGGGGACCTCACTGAGCTGGCAAGAGGGCTGTTTGTTTGTGTTTAATAAAAGACACCATAGAATGCTCAGCTTTTCTTCTCCCTCACTTCTCTTCCAAATGTTATATTTGGAAGCTATCCGAACTCACCGAGCTTTCGGCATAGAGCAAAACAAACAAACAAACAAATACACAATTAGTTGCAAGGCTCCGTTTTTGGCTCAGGGGATCAGATTTCTGTGATCCTGGTGGATGGGACAGCTGGCAGTAGCTCAGGTCTGGAATTCTGAAACATACCAGTAGCTACAAATGGAATGGGCTCCTCTGGGATGCAGTGGGTTCTCCCTCAGTGGAGCTCCTCAAGCAGACCCAGGATGACCACTTACTGGCAGAGATGGAGAAGATTCATATTCAGGCATAAGTTAGAACAGATGGCCTCTGAACTTTCTTCCAACTCTGAGCTTCTGTGAGTTTGTGATTTTCCAGGGGTCCACTTGTCTTCCTCAGTCTGGATAACTTCTGAGGACCTTGGGAATGATGGGAGGTGAAGACACTCATACTGAAATGGTTCTGATATATATAATATAATGGTCTTGAACCCTAAGTTCTGAGTTTACACATACTGGGTCCCTGCTTGGGATGGGAGGCAAAGTGGTGTCCAAAAAATCTCTATTTAGCTTGTGCCCAACCCCCTGGGAATATTAGAATAAAATTTATAGCAAGGCTTCTACCAAGTTGGGTAAAAGGGCTCCCAGCTACTGTACAAGCACTCGAGTCACAGGATAATCTTTATTTTAGGAGCTATACCAAGCAGTAAGGGAAATATTTGTTGTAGTTTCTCCTTTGTTTTTTAAGAGAACTGGTGACATTATGTGATAATGGCATGACTCGTCTCTTCCGCTCATCAAAGTCCAGTGGCAAGACAAAAGCCAAGACAACTGGCGATGGCCTGGGATGCAGTGGACGACCTTGGCCTCTTTGATGTCTAACCAAGCTCTAAGCACTCCACAGAGGCTACTTCAGTTGTCTTCAGGGCTGTTGGCAAAAACTGTTCTTGTCTGCCCATTCTGCCAAGGGAAGTCTTCACGTGCTTTGTGCAGACATCTCCTAACTCGTCACTTACCTCGATCTGATTGAGCCTGTCTGCCAAGATGGTTTACCAAGGTGTGGTTGTTGCACATGCTACAGCTTCTAGGAGAGTTGAGTGCCAAGTGGACACCAAGGATGGAAAGCAGCCCTGAAAAGGGCTTGGCAGTCTTCACAACAGAGGTGCTAGTCCTACTTGAACACCCCATACATATATTTAGGAGCCAGGGGAATCACTGATTCTCAAATCATTGATTTGAGCAAAAATCCCTTAGACATCATTGCCAGCAAGTAGTGATCCAGCCTGTGCCTAAAGACCTCTGACAAGATGAAACCCACTACTTCCTGAACCTAGCCATCCCATTTTTAGAGAAGGAAATTTTCTTTGCCTTCTTCCCATCATACAATCCCAGGTCTCCTTAACTCTTGTTGCTAATTTGCTCCAATGTATCCAACTAATTGCCAAGTCTTTTTGATTCCAACTCCATAACATCCCTTGCCTGTCTCTCTACTCCCATCACCACCAACATAATTCAGGCTCATATTATCTCCTACCTATGTGAGTTCAATAGTCTCCTAAGGGTCTCCTTGCATCCAGCCTCTCATCTCTTCAATATGTTCTCCACACAGGTGCCAAGTTGAGTGACATGTGACTCTCCTGCCCATGAACTTTCAGTAGCTCCCTATTGCTTCTAGGACAAAAAACAGACTGATCTGTTTGAAATTGAACACCCTTCATAATCTGTATCCAGTCTCTCTTTCCTGATTATTACATGCCATCCCTACAAGTACTTTATACTCTCACTAAACTGGCCTGTTTATTGTACCCCAGACACTGCATTCCACAAGCCTTTGTGCTTTGGACAAATAGTCCCCCACTGTGAAATACTCTCCTTTCTCACCCTTGCCTTTTGGAATCCCTAGCTCACTTAAAATCTCAGCTCCAGTGCCACCTCCTATAAGAGACCTTTCCAAAATAATACTTCTTATTATTTTGAATATCTTATATTTACTTCTCCATCAACATGTCATACTCTCCAGAATTCAGAAGGTGAACTTGTTGAGGACAGTGAATCTTTGCTTTACCTCTATATCCCCAACACCTAAACCAGTGCCTGACACATAGTAGGGGCTTGCTAAATGCTTATCCAGTTGAAGTACTGAAGTCTAAATGTACTTCTCTGTACCTTCCACCCATTAATCCTAATTATGTCATTTGGGGCCAAACAGAATAAGCCTAATCACTGCCACATGACAGCCTTTCGACTACTTTAAGAAAGCCGCCATGTCCCCACTAAGCCTTCTCTTCCCAAGGCTAAATATCTCTGGTCCATTCAACTAGTCTTTGTATTTCATGATCTCAAGACCCATCACCATTTTGATTGTCCTTTTGAGGATGCTTGTTGATGAGTTTTCCCAGCAACTTTCAATTCATATCATGTAAGTGAATATCCAAAATAAAACAATTCTATTTTGCCACAAATCCATCCTTCCAACAAATTTCCCTATATTTACTGGGGGCACCATCATCTTTCTCGTCACCCAGTTTATCCACCTTAGAGTCATCCTCAGTCTGTCCTTTCTCATACCTCAAATCCAGTCACTTTCCATGTTTTGGCATTTCTACCCACATGCCAGCCTGGTTGATACCCTATTACCTCTCACCAAGATTAAAATTCTGCCTCTACACAACTGTAAAATTGCTATTCCTTTTTTTTTTATTTTTTTTTTAGGCAAGTGGGGTTAAGTGACTTGCCCAGGGTCACACATCTAGTACATGTCAAGTGTTTGGTCTGAGGCCATAAAACTGCTATTCCTAAAATATGATGAGCGTGTCATTAAAGTCTTTATTGGCTTCCTATGGTTAAAATGCAAACCACTCAGACTGAGATTTAAAACCAATCCACAGTAAGGCTCCTACCTGCCTTTCTAACCTAATTGCATAAGAAAAGCAGGATGATAGGGTGAAAAATGTGCTGGATCTGAAGTAAATGGACCTGGGGCCAAAAATCAACTACCATTTACTACTTGTATGATTTAGGCAAGTCTCTTAAACTCTTTTGACATCGGTTTCTTCATTTGTAAAATGAGGGAGATGGACTTAATGACTTAAATAGCACCTTCCAGCACTGTCTATGATCCTTGTATTATTCCCACGTAGACAGTGTCCACTAGTCAACTCGTTTTACTAGATCTTCTCTATACTTTACATTTCATTTCTCATCCTTGTGTCTTTGCACAAGTGATCCTATATGTACAGAATACAATCCTTCCTCATCTCTACCAACTAACTTGACTAGTTTCCTTCAAAGCACAGCTCAAATGCCACCAACATGACTTTTCTTCATCCCCATCCTGCAAAACCCCAAACCCCAGCTGTAAGTGCTCACTCCTCCTGAAACCATTTTATGTTGTTTTGGGTCGGCTTCGCATATCTGTGAGTGGGCCATATTCCTCTCCTTCAAAGTTCCTTGGGGGAAAGAGATACTTCCTTTTTGTCTTTCTGTCTCAGTCACCTATTACAAAGCCTAGCACATAGTTGACACAATAAATATGTTTGTTCGAGCTGAGTTGAATTGGTTGATGTCTACTCTGTCTTCTTGCAAGGCGAAATCTATTTTTTCAGGCCCCAAAAGTGGTTGTGATATCTGTGCTTAGGCAAAACCCCACCACACTCATCACCCTAATGCCAAGTGGAAGCATAAGCATTTCTTGCTAGTGGGATTCAAATCTTTAACTTATACAAGCAAACACATGAAATCAGCTGCCAAAGGAGAGCTCCCAGAGACAGTGGTGTGTTTGCTGTTCCTGGATTGTTATAATTATGTCATTACTTAACTTCATTCAATCCCATACTCTTTCTCAGTCATAGTTGGCAGTAATTATAATGATAATGTGGCATGTGCTGAAATATTCAGCCCTGCTCCTAACAGTAGGATGTTCACAATTTGAATTAGATCAGTGTTTCCCAATTCAAACAGCACTATGGGCTAGTAACCTCTGTAAACTTTCTACTACACACCATTCCACTCTCACAACCTCTACGTTAATGGTCAGGAAGCTGCAACCAGGAGCCATTAGAAGTGAGTGGGGGCTGGAAGAAAAGAAAAAGATAGAGAGAAGGGGAAAGGAGAAGAAGGAGGAGGAGTCATTTGGGGGTCATTTTTAATGAAACCCATCCTAGAAGATTATGGGGAAACTAGGTGGTACAGTGAATAGAGTACCAGGCCTGGAGTCAGGAAGACTCACCTTCTTGAGTTCAAATCCAGCCTCAGACATTTTACTAGCTGTGTGACCCTGGGAAAGTCACTTAATTCTGTTTCCCTCAGTTTCTCCATCTGTAAAATGAGCTGGAGAAAGAAATGGCAAACCACTCCAGTGGCTTTGTCAAGAAAACACCAAATGGGGTCACAAAGAATTGGACAGAATTGAAAAATGACTGAATGATAAGATTATAGAGGCATCTGAATACAACCTTACATGGACAGTGTGCAAAGGTGTAAATCCACACTCCCTTACTTCTAAGAGGTTCCCAGGGACTGAGATTCAAGGTGTTAGACTTAGGGGCTGCTGATTCATGGTGTGTAGAAGTAACCAGCCTGCAATGGACCCAGTGTTGCTCCCTCTTTGCCTTTTGCCTTGTGCCTAGAGTGGAACAAGGGGAGTAGGGAAGGTATTTTTCCCTTCCCCATTTCCTCCAATAGTAGCAGCAATGCCGCCTCATGGGACAATGACAGTGGTAGCAGACATGTGATTCTATTTGCACTGACATGAAAGTTCAGGGACACTGATTGCAAACCTGCTGTGTAGAAAAGGGAGGATTTTTAATTTTCTCAACATAATCTGGAAATCTAGCCTCCTGAACAGATAAGGGAGATTTCCTGGGCAGGACGGCTTTGTGGGTTGCCTGGTGGGTACTCTCAACTTCAAGAGTTATGAAGTAACTGAGAATTTCTAAGCTTAAGAATTAGATATTAGTCTCCTACAGAGAAAAGATTTCATCAAATCTTGTTGATGTCCAGGGACTTGAACCCAGATCTTTTGACTCTAAATTTATCACTAGTATGATGTTTGGAGAAAGAAGAGGACTGGCCTGCAGCTGAAGGGTTGAACGATACCATGATGGGGCAAGAAAAAAGACCTTGCCAACTCTGCCATCATCCTGCACTGCTCAGATGATGCAGGTCCAAGAGAAATGAGCAACATTTCTTCAGCAGTCTCTCAAAGTATCTACCATTTGGGTAAGAAGGAAGTTTAATGGGTCATTTGAATGCTTTATGCTTCCATACTTGTTCATGGGCCCCCAAGTGCCTTTGGCATGTTAGCACTATTTTCTATGGTGGGTTAAATAAAAATCATCCTATGCTCAATATCCATACTGTATACAATCATGAAGAAGTTGGGGGACCTTGCTGCCCACATCTTGGGAAGCCTAGACAAGAGCTATATCTAATCTTTATCCAAATTTTCCAGGAGTAAAACCCCAGAATGAGTGGGAGCCAAAAAGAATCATTCGTTGGGTCTAGCTCCAAGGATAAGATCTCATTTGCATGATCCCACAGTCCTTTGGGACCCCTAAGCCATGGATTACTTTAAGTTTTAGTAATAAAGATACCAAGTAATAAAAATTTTGCAGACAGAAAAATACTTTCCACACAATAACAATTCATGGACTGGTGGTTGGGAAACATAATTAGACAAAATGAGACAAAAACACAAGGAAAAAATGTTAAGGTCTGGATTTCTTTGGGAATTAGTTGGGAGTTGGTTGTGTGGGCCACAGGGCTAGAACACTCAGTCCATCCTGCTGCCTGGCATCTAAGGGTATGTCTACACAAACAAGGTTGAGGGTCAGGTAAGGAAGACTAAATAAAACCCAACCTTTTCATTTTCTTCTTGTGCTTTCAGGCAATATAGATTACAAATACACTCACCAAGGGCAGCATCTCAGGCTTGTCTGAGCAATGCCAAGCATTCCAGCAAACACTACATCATGGAAACAATTTCTGTCCACTGTGATTGAAATAGTAAAAACCAATATTTATACGGCACTCTAAAGTTTGCAAAGTGCTTCACCTACAATATATTTTTAAGTCCCACAAAAACCTTTTGTAATATGTGCTACAGGTTTTACCTGTCCCCAATTTACAGATGAGGAAACTGATGTTCTCAGAAGCCACATGGCTTGTTCATGGTTACACAGTTGGCAAGTGTCAAAAGTGGTATTTGAACCCAGACCTTTGACTCCAAGAACAGTACTATATCTACTGTGCCACCACGAGATGTTTAAATGAATGAGTGATGGCTGCTAAAATCTAGTGTCTGTTTCCTGAATACCAGAAAGCCACGCCCTTTAAGAAGTCATATAGTGAATAGACAGTGTCCATAAACACAGTATTAAAAGGAAGCTGGGCTGGAGCAACTGCCTTTGTGTATCTACCAAATGGACCCTTATCCTCTCAAGCTTCATACAAACTTGATCTGCTTTCTGACCTTGATTCCTTCTGATTCATTGTCCCATTTTGTCCAAATCTCTGCCTGTACCATTTCATCCTTAAATATACATCAGGCATCCTCTTTCAACACTGACATTCTTCAGTACTGGCCTTCAACTAAACCCTCAGTTTGGGGCAATGATGAAGATGGCTATGCATCTCTTGACAGAGAGAAGATGGGCTCAAGGTGCAGAATGAGACATATTTTGTACATGGTCAACATGGGAATTCATTATAAATTTGTTACAAGGGCTTTGTTTTGTGTTGTTTTAATGGTGGGGGGGTGGGAAAGAAATAATTTTGTCAATTGAAAAAAAATAATTAAAAAAACTAAGTCTTCAATTTCTGCCATCCCTGCTTCATAGTCAGTTTTTAGGATGATGGATTATATTTGGAAAAGAGTTTAGAGACTGAGGCCAACTCCTTCATTTTAAAGACGAGGAGACTTGGTCAAGGTCATCCAGCCTATCAAGTGGGCAGTGCGGCATTCAAATCCAGGTCCTCTACTCTAATTCCAGTTCTCTTTTCACCATATTATACCTGAACTGACTGAAAAACTACTTCCACAAACAATGAAGTGCCATTTTACTCCCAGACTGGCTACTACTGGTTGTAGGCTATGCCTATTGGGATCACAAAATTATAATATCATTATAATAAAACTGGAAAAAAAAACCAGAGGACCAAATTTGGAGCAACTATTTATAAGTCTACTTTATTACTGATTTATTGATTGATTCCCAATCCTAAATTGATACTCAATCTGAGTTATGGGCTAATAATAGGGAGTCTCTTTATCTCAAGGGAAGCAGATGAGATCTTAGCACAAGAAAAAATTATTCACATTCATGTAAATAATTAATACATCTCACTCAATATCTTTTTTCTTTCATTGGTGGTATAGGAGAGGACAAGAAAGGACAAGAATCTCACAGTGCCAACTGTGCTGTAACTTCACAAAGTTTCACCATCACCAATCTCCCAATGGTCCATATGTCAATGGAGCTGTGATCTCAATGAGGTGGGCATATTCTCCAGCAATGCAGATCACAGTCCATCCGTGCCTTTCAGACCTGTATGATTCTTGCTGATAAATCCTCCATGGTGATCTGCTTAGCCTACTGACAGTCTTCCTTGAGATCTCTGGACTTTGTGTGGATCCTCATTAAGCATGTGGGTAGATCACTGTTTATCCCTCACTTTTAGCAATGGCACGTGAGCTCTTTTAGGCAGGGACCTTCCATTTTCATCATTCTATCCAAAGCCTTCTTTAGCACCTAGCACAGCACCTAGCACATAGGGCCAGAGACTGCACCTGTGCTTTCATTGGTTTAGGGAATTCCCAGGTGAGAAAGCTCCCTCTATAAAAGCAGGTCAGAGCCTTTTCTAAACTTTATATTCTCAAAGAATTACCCAAAGGTCTGAGAGGTTAAGTAACTTGTCTATGATCACACAGCCATTGTCACAGGCAGGAATTAAACCCAGATCTTGCTGGTTCTAAGGCCAACTTATACCACGCTACCTTGAGACATGGTAGGCACTTAATAAAAATTACACGTTTTTCCTATTCTTACATTTCTCCGATGATACAACAGTCAGGGAAGAAAAAGATGTATATACATTCAAACTATTACTCTGAACTGTTAATACTGATCAAGTCCACATTCCCTTAGGATCACACACATTGGGTTAGAGTTGGGGGGTGAAACATATGATAACAGTAATGTATATTTTCATAACTATGGTAACAGAAGCACCATGTTTAGCCAAACGTACTTAAAATGCTTTGCAAGCCTTCAAGTACTAGATAAAGGTCAGCTATCATTATTGTTGTTGATGTAGAAATTCTACCACCCAGAATTTTCAGAGATTTTTAAATAATAACCATTGCCTTTGTTTAATTTAAAGCTAAGGCATGGATGGTTAAGAAGCTGCTAAAAATAATCTACTTCATATTGATGCCTTTGGTTTTGTTGACTCATAAAATGTCAGGGTTTGGGGGGAAATAACTAAGAGAAGCTTTAGCTGTGATTGCCCCCTCAATTATTGATGCCTAGGTCTTTGCCTTCAAACCACACAGCTCAGATGAACCACAATGGAACAGAAGTCAACAGATAGACTGGAAAATGGCCATGTTCCATCTTTATTCTTTCCAAAAGACTCTTAAACTAGCGTTTAAAATTAAAAATTTTAGAGTCAAGGTATTTGTTCATTTCCTGGCATTGCTTCTCATGGGAACGTAAGCAGACAAGAGTGGATGAACATGATTTCCCAGACCTGTCATCAGAATGTTGTAGAGGAAGCAACAGTCGAGGTGTGTGGGAGGAGATGACGGAGAACATTTAAATAGCAACTCTAACATCAGAGCAGGAGAATATCATTACTGCAGGATATGGTCCCTGCCTTCCACTAAAGTCTTACGTGTAGTGGCCTGGGAGTGACCCTGGGCTTTCAAAGATCACGCCAATGGTGTACGAGCTATGGATGGCCTTTCCAAACTGGGAAGACTCTTTGCATAGCTCAGCAACAGAGGTTGTCTAAGTCCAAAGACCAGCCTAATAGGAAGGGATGGTGAGGAGCTGATACTTTTTTTTTTACCACAGCAATTTATGAAGGCTGTGTACTAAGGTATAGGGGGCTTGTGATCTGCATGCTTGGACTGAGTGTCCACAGTGAAGACATCACATCTCCTGAAGCATATATCATATACATGTGATAAGAAGCTACAAAGTTCCTACTATGTGCTAGGCACTATACTAAGTGCTAGGGATGCAAAGAAAGACAAAGTATCACTTTTCTCAAGGAGCTCACATTCTAATTGGGGAGTCAACACGAAGACAATTATGTACAAACAAGCTATATACAGGCTTCATTGATTACGCGTAATAGAGACAGAACGAATCACTAGCATCAAGGGGGATTAAGAAAGGCTTCTCTTAGAAGATGGAATTTTATCTGAAGCTTGAAGGAATCCAGGAAGACCTGGAGGCAGAAATGAGCAGGGAAACCCTTCTAAGAATGAGAGCCAGCCAAGTGAAAACGGCCAGCATCTGGAGATAGAGTATCCATGGTGGGGAAATGCAACACGGTGTATGAAGACTAGAAAGCTAAAGAGGGCTTTGGATGGCAAACACAAGGTTTTACATTTGATCCTGGAAGTGATAAGGAGTCACTAGGCTTTACTGAATGGAGAGGTGACACAGTAACATCTATTGTTTAAGAAGATTAATTTGACAGCTGAGTGGAAGGCAGACTGGAACGGAGAGAGACTGATGGGAGGCAGACTCACCATCAGGCTATTGCAATAGTCCAGTTGCAAAATGATGAGAGCCTGGTGAGAGTGGTGGAATGTCAGAGGTAAGAAGAGGGCATATATGACAAATGTAACACAGATAAAACTAACAGACATTGACAACAGATTGGATGGGGGAAGAGGCAGTAAGAAAGAGTGAGGAGTCAAAGACCCCACCTAGATTCTGAGCCTGGGTGACTGAAAAGATCATGGTTCCCTCAATAATAATAAAGGAAAATTCTGAAGGGGGGAGTTTTGTCAGGGAAGGAAAGTGAGTTTCATTTTGGACATGCTGAGTTTAAGATATCTATGGGATATCCAGTTTGAGCTATCTAATAGGCAGCTAGAGATACAAGTCTGGAGGTCAGGAGAAAGGTCAGGACTAAATAAGTAAATCTAAGAATCATCGGCATAGAAATGATCATTGAAACCATGGCAACTGATGAGAGCACCAAGTGAAATAGTATAGAGAAGAAGATAGGGCCCAGGTGAGAACCCTGGAAGACATCCATCTTTAATGGGTATAACTGGTTCAGATGGGTAGCAGAAGAATCGGGATACAGTTGTGTCATGGAAACATGGAGAGAAGAGGCTATCAAGGAGAAGAAGGTGCTCAACAGGACCAAAGGCTGCAGAAAGTTCAAGAAGGATGAGGATTTGGAAAAGGCCATTATATCTGGCAATTAAGAGATCACTGTTAACTTTGATAATGGTGTCAGTTAAGCAGTGAGATCAGAAACCAGACTGGAGTGAGTTTAAAAGAGTGAGAAGAAAGGAAGTATGTACCCTTACTGTAGACCACCTTCTCAAGGAATTTAGACACAAAAGGAAAGAAGATATGGGATGACAGATATTAAGGATGGAAAGATCAAATGACAGGTTTTTTTTTTGAAGACTGAGGAGAACATGGGTGTGTCTGTAGGCAGTAGGGAAGCAGTTAGAAGATAAGGAGAAACTGAAGACAAATGAAAGACTGGGGATGAGAAAGGGAGCTATCTAACAGAGAAGAAGGGATAGAAGAGGATCACTTCAGTACGTACAAGGGTTTGCCTTAGTAAGCAGGGCCATCTACAGACATCCATTTCAAAATGTCAGGTAGACAGTTGGTGATGACTAGAGCTCAGGGCAGCTAGATGGCACAGTGGATAGAGTGCCAAGCTGGAAGTTAAGAAGACTCATTTTCTGGCCTCAGACATTTACTACCTTTGTAGTAGTAGACCTAGGCAAGTCATTTAATCTTGTTTGCCTCAGTTTCCTCATACATGAAATGAGCTGGAAAAGGAAATGGCAAACCACTCTAGCATCTTTGCCAAAAAAAAAACCCAAATAGTGTCATAGGAAGTTGGATACGACTGAAATGACTGAACAACAGAGCTCAAGAGACAGAATGTGGCTAGATATATAGATTTGGGAGTCATCTTTGTAGAGATAGTCATTGAACCCACGAGCTGGTTAAGTCACCAAGAAGGAGAATGTAAAGAAAGAAAAGGAGAGGGGCCAAGACAGAGCCTTGGGGTATAGTCACAATTATGGGATGGTATATGGACGATAAGGCAACAAAAGAGCCTGAAGAGGAGCCGCTAAAGGAGGTAGAAGGAGGCCTGAGAAAGAGCAACATAATGAAAATCTAGAGAGAAGAGGGCAGTCAACAGAGAGGTTAAGAATGATAGACCAAGAAAAGACTAATTGTCTGCCCTCCCACCCCTAGACATTCAACCAAATGTTGGGATTCTTCTGTATTTGCTCATCCATGATTGCAGAATCAGTTCTTCACTGTTAACAATAAACATGTGTTTGATTGAAAAAAAAAAAAGTAAAAAGGGCCATTTCATCATATGAAGCAAGGGTGAAAGAGGAGAGAGGTAGAAAGTGTTTGAGTGATGTGAGATGGGAAGGAGAGGAGAGGGAGCCTTCTACGACTTCAATTTTTTCCACAAAATACAAGGCAAGGTTCTCAGCTGAGAAGGTGTGGGCAGGCAATCTGAGGAGGGATAAACAGGTCTGGAAGTCCTGCTGTGGTGAATGGGATGATGATTTAATTAGGAAGGTGTAAAAAGATTGCCTTGTCCAAGTGAGGATCCGGTTGCAATTATGTAATATAAATTTGTAGTCAACCCAGTCAGCATGATCTCTTATCCATTTTCTTCAGCTTCATCCAACAGCACATGTATAGGAGCAAAAGCAGAGAATGGTGGGAGTGATCCAAAGCTGGGTCTTGGCAGAACCACAATAAGGGGGTAAGGGACTCAGAAGAAGACACACATATATGTATGCATTTATGCAGGGTGTCCCAAAAGTATTAATGCAGTTTTGAGCTTTAATAGCTTAAAATATTGTGTATGCATATACAACATATGTAGGTACATAAATATGTTGTGATACCTACATAGTTGTGCATATGTACATATGTGTTTGTGTATAAATGGAAATACATTCATATAAACATCTGTGTGGGTTGGACTGAATCTGCTATTTTATTGGCATAGCAAACTCCCAATGAAAGCATTCTCTTCACTAATGTAAGTCAGTATTTCTTCTGCAACTCATAGTCTTATAGAGTTAACTGGGGCACAAAGACAGTAAGGGATTTGCCCAGAATCAGACAACCAGTACATGACAGAGGCAAGATTTGAACACACATCCTCCTGACTTCAAATCCAGCTCTCTATCCACTACTACACACCACCTCTTGTATTGAAGTATATAGCTCTCATAAAATCAACTCCTTGTTTATACCAAAGAGTAGAGGAAAGATTCCAAGGTATCATAGAAGCAGAATCCCAAAACTGCTAGAGACCACAAAGGTCATTTAGTTAAACCTTTACTCAACATTTAAACTCAAGAAACATTTGGTATGTGTAAGGTACTAATATCTCCAGTAAGTGGTCATTTCCATTTGAACAATTTCAGTGATGAAGAACTCTCTTTTTCCCTCAAAAGTAGCCCATTCCATTTTTGGGGGGTAGCTCTAATTATTTAGAAGTTTCCTCATATTGAATAGAAATCTGCTTCCAAGAAACAAGACACATGTATGGAACCCCATGAAATGATGACTGCCTTGCTTTCCATAGACCAGTTCAAGCTGCATAAGTTGAAAAGATGAAATTGATTTCTAAAAGTTACAAGCAGGGACATGACATAACCTTTCCAAATGGTGTCAAGATGGTGGTAAATCATGAATTGTTCATGAAAGACTATGGGACAAAGGGAACAACTCAGCATTCAGGGAGACATGCTTCCTACTTGTGGTGGTTTTATTTTCTTAGATGTCTTTCCTATAATTTATAGATTTTTTTAAGCTTTCATACAGCAAGTCTACAAAGTCGAAGAAAACCTACAACATACCTCCCCACAGGTCCTGATTCAGTTGTATCTGGTTTTGAGATACAAAAAGCTGACTGAGGCTCAGTGTTCTAGTAGCCCAGAAAGTGTTCTCAAGTTCTATTGGCTCTGTATAGGAAAAGGGAAGAGTGGGCATTTGTGAATTGGTGGAAGAGTGGGCATTTGTGAATTGGTGGACAGGAGGAGGAATGGAAGTATCTAAAGGTTCCCAAAGGTTATAACCTTACATTTCAGTAGAACAAAAACTCTGGACCCAAGAAAGACACAGAAAGTATTCAAACGATCTCTGCTAGAATGTGAGCTGCCATTAAGAGTAGGGATTATTTCAGTCTTTCCCCAGTCCTTCTGACTACTAGAGCGTTTGCCTCAAAGTGACCTAGTGTCTACTCTGTAGGTATCTTCCATGTACCTAATTATCTGCATGACGTCTCTCCTGTTGAGTCATTTTCCGTCATGTCTGACTCTTCATGACCCCATCTGGGGTTTTCTTGGCAAAGATACTGGAGTGCTTTGCCACTTCATTCTCCAGCTCATTTTAAGATGGGAAAACTGAGGCAAACAGAGTTAAGTGACTTACCCAGGGTCACACAGCTAGTAGGTGTCTAAGGTCGGATTTGAACTCAGGTCTTCCTGACTCTAGGCCAAGCACTCTTTCCACTGTGCCACCTAGCTGCTCTCTCCTAACAAAAGACAATCTCTCTGAGGGTAGAAGCTGGTTTTTGCCTTTCTTTGTACTCAGAAAACACAGCCTAGCGTCTGACCCAGCCTGCTTATAGCAGACACACTTAAACACATGTTGATTGACTGCATCCCAGCACCTAACACAGTGCTTGGCACAGAGTAAGCATTGAATAAGTGTTTATTAAGTAATTGATTAGTCAGTAGAAGTAAACAAATGGATGAAATCACCAGTATCGGAAAAGTACTGTGATATCAGGCTTGCCTTTGCTTGTTTTTCTCCTGTAGTGAGGATCAGCTGAGGCAAGATTTGTAAAGGGTTTAGCCAATGCTTAGGATATAGCAGGTGCCTAATAAATGCATGTTTCTTCCCCATGACTAGGGTGAAGGGAGCATTTGAGTAGAAATGTGGGTGGAGTGCTCAAGAATGTGCCAAAGAATCATTTTTTTTTCTAATTAGCCAAGAGTGAGTCTGGGAGTTTAGAAAGGATCAGAACGGATCAATAAGTTGTAACCAGAGCTCCCCAGTGGGTCAATCTCCAGTTAATGGACATATCCTGGTATCCTGAGGGTTGCCATTTTTCAGAAGCAGCACTGACTTAAGTTGGAGGAACTTCAAAGTCTACATAGTACTGTTGGTACCTGAACAAGAATCCTTTCCACACTGTTCCAAGCAAGTAGTAATACAGCCTTTGCTTTACACTAGCACATAGGGGAAGCCCATCCTTCTCAAGGCAGCTTTTTCCATTTTGGGATAGCGCTAAATTGTTAGGGAATGTTACCTTACTTTTGACCCACACTTGCCTCTCTTCAGTTTTCCCCCACTCCTCCTTGCTCAGCCACTCTTCCACATGACAGGCTTTTAAAATCTTGAAGAAGTCACCTTCCCTAAGTCTTCCTTCTCTCTCCCAGGATAAGCATCTCCAATTCCTTCAACTGAAAATGCTCTAGCTTAAGATCCAGGCTCTTCACCATCCTGGTCCCCATCCTCTCTAATCTATCAATGTCTGCCTTAAAATGTGGCATCCAGAAAAGATTGGTCTCTATGTCTCTGGTCTCTTCTTTGTCCAGTCTGTGCTCCACACCATGGCCAGAGTGATTTTTCTAAAGCTCAGGTATGACCACCTCACTCTCTTTCCCAATAAACTCCAATGGCTTCCTATTACCTCCAGAATCAAACATAAACGCCTCTAGCAATAAAAGCCCTCCACAGCCTAGGCCCAGCCTACCTCGAGGTAGAAGACAAGCATTTATTGAGCACTTCCTGTGTCAAGGGTGTTGCGGAGCTCAGGGGATACAAATACAGGGGAAAAGAAAGACAATCCCTGCTCATACGAACTTACCATTTGAATAGGGGAAGACACAACATAAAAGGGGGCTGAAGGGGGTGGAGGTAGTTTCAGAAAGTCAAAAGCACAACCAGGAAGAAAAGGAAGGATTGCTCCCACAGACTCTCACAAGTGGGAGAAACTGAGATATGGGGGTGAAGCCCTGAAAGCTGGAGGGAAACCTTATCATGGTTCTTCCCTCCAATCAAAGTAGCCTTGGGCTTTATTCCTCACACAGGACACTTCAGATTCCAGCTTTCCTCCAGGCCTGGTATGGACTTTCTCCCCTACCTATTAGAATCCACAACTTGCTTCTCTATTCCTACACAAGGGGCACGTCTAATCTCTCCAGATGCTGAGTCTTTCCCTAAAAAATTACTTTGCAGTTATTCGTTAAATGTTTTATGTTTTATAGACGAGGCAGTGTAGTTTAGCTGGCCTCAGAGTTAGGAAGCCCCGGGTTCAAATCCTGCCTCTCACAAATAGTGCCTATGTCACATTGGGCAAATTGTGAACCTCTTAGTGATCCAGACAATTCCCTAAAACTTGACATTGCAGTTGGGAGATAATCTTCCTCCCTCCAGGCTCTGCACACCAATTAAATCACAGGTCCATTCAGAACTATGTATGTTTGTATATATTGCATATGTGCATTGGGCTATATCAACATGTAGACTGTATCTATCTATCTATCTATCTATCTATCTATCTATATCTATATATGTATGTATCTATATGTATCTATATATATATATGCGTATGTGTATATCGAATGCCTATTACCTATATGTACGAGCATGTGCATATCTATCTGTGTATATATCTATAGCGTACATATGTACATGTAGGTATGCATATATATTATATTGTTGTGTGTATGCATATAAAATATTTATATGTTTGTATATACTACCTATATGCATGTATGTGTGTGATGTGCATATGTATAAATATGCATACATACACATTGTTATATGTTTTCATATGTATACATCTATTTGTATATGTATATACCTGCATTGCATTACAAAGCTACAGGCATACATATTTGTATTACATGTGTATATGCACACATGAGCATATAAACATGTATACATGTGTGTGCATGTGTGTATTGCATGTGTGTGTGTATACACACATACATACATACACTTGTTTATCTCCATGACAGAATGTAAATTCACTGGGGGAAGGGACCACTTAATTTTTCCCTTTGTATTCTTGGGTTTGGCATGCAATAGGTGCTGAATAGGTATTTTCTGATTGGTCAATTGTGTGACGTAGGGCAGATCATACACTGTCTATGAGCCTCCCCTTTTTCATTTATAAAAGAAGGTAATAAGATGGAATGAGAAGTAGCATGGCAGCATGGGTAGATAGCATGCCTACAAGGTAGGCAGCCCTGGGCTCGAATCCTCACCTCTGACACACAGTGGCATTATGAACAGAGGCAAGTGACCCAGGCCCTCCATGCTCTAGAGCAGTGGCCTCAAGCCCAAGTACATTTCTATGCATGAATTCTCACCTTCATGGAGCTAGCCATTTTCAAACACAAACCTTTCACGGCTCCACGTGAATCTCTCATTTATTTTACTTCAATATTTCTTCCTTCATCCATTAGGATGAATCACCAAATTATGTCTTTGTAATCTCAACATGCAATCATTTGGGCCATCACAATTCTTTCTATGGCAACAGAGCAAAGCACCTGAGGCCAATGGCAGGTGGTTACTGGTAGCAACACTTAGAACAGGGGAGGGAAACAAGAGATGTAACCATGGCCAGGGATGGGTGATTGCTGATTGGTGAAATACCCTAATACAGAAGGGATTGTGGGCCTTGAAACTTGGACACACCACAGAAAACAAGGGAAGGCCCAAAACAGAATCTGCCTCCCAGGGGATTTCACCACTTCTTGCAGGCAGAGGCTGTTCCATTTTCTTGCCATGGTATCCCCATTGCTTAACACTGTCAGCCACAAAATGGGAGGTGGGGATGGGGTGGGGGCCAGGGATCCCCACTGGTATGAGGAACCCCAGGGTTAGGAAACTTCCTCTGTAAATGCATGTTGGCATTTTCTTTTCATCTGTAGGAGAAAGGTGCCTAGAGCACTCACAGGTTAAGTGACTTGTCCAGGGTCACACAGCTAATATGTGTCAAAATCAGGATTTGAACCCAGGTCTTCCTGGCTTCCCAGGTTAGCTCTCTATCCATTATGCACATAATAGATGCTTAATAAATGCTTCTTTTTGCTTGTCTAACACTATGTATATCTTGGACTGAAAGGACAATGAGCTGGATCTGAGGTTGAAACAGAGGAGGAGAGTGAGTTGAATTGCTTTTGGGAAATTGCAAAGTTCATTTAGTGAACCTTCATTTCCCTGCAATCAAAGGTCAATCTCTTCAATACTGTCATTTTTCCAGTATCAATATATGGCAACAAGATACGGCATACCACTGCCTGTAAACAATTAAAGATGAGCATTACACAGAGGTCATTGAAGAGTTATATGGTGGGTATGGACAAACTGCAGTATATAACCAACAGGGAAATTTGAAGAATAGGAACTGAGGATGTCATCAAGGAATCGTATGATTGGAATAGAAGACAGGGTGGTCATATGATAAGAAGGACAGCAGAGTATTCCATTGGTACCCTCACAATGAGGAAGGCTTCCAGTATGTTGGCTGGACCCCTTGCGACAAATTTTGGGGTGAACACGGATTAGAATCACATAGGGCAACAGGCATGGGTGGGCATTGTTACAATCTTCATCACTGGCAAGAACTACTGAATCAATGACATTATAAGTTCATTTCAGTATATAAGTACATATTATCTTCCCATATAGAGACTGTAAATTCTTTGAGGTCAGAGATAATTTCATTTTTGTCTTGTTTCCACAGAGCCTGGCACGTTACAGACATTTAATAAAAATGGATGGATGGATACATGAGTGGATGTGTGGGTAGAAGGATAGATGAATGGAGAGATGGTTAGATGGATTGATGGATGGGTGGGTGGATGGCCTCCAATGTGGTATTGTGTGGGGAATCCTGACCACAAAAGAAAAATCATGGTTCTAAAAAGTTCAGAAGAGTTATTATTACATTATCCATTTATCAAGCACATCACAATTGTAACCTGAAAATCATAACCATCATCTCCTCTCCTTTGGGGAAGGTGGCATGAAATCTACATTCTGGGATCTTCTGCGTGTATTTTTTTAGTCTATTTGAGTAATTCCTGTCACAGTTCTGATTATGGTATGAGACAAGACAGGAAAAAAGTCATAATCCCAGCCCACAAAGTTGCTTACACACCAGGTATGGTCTCAGAATCAATAATCAGCCTGATTTAATGATTTCCTTGTTGGTAAAGAAAATAACCATGGTGTCAACAAGGAAATCATTAAATCAGGCTGATTAACTTTGAGTGGGTGGTAAATAGATTAGATACTGAGGATAGATGGGTGGGAATTCATTTAAATTAATTCCTGATGAGATAATAAAGTTGCCAGACCCACCAGAAAACACACTCATTTCCCAAGTCAGGTTCTTGGAGTCCTGGGAAGGCAGGAATATTTGTCATCAAAGTATCTGATGCAAGAAGTAGTGCCAAAGTTGTCATCAAGGACAGACACAAGGGACCAGAAAGGGGAGGAAGGCTCATCATATAGCAAGAGTAGGGATGACAAGCGGATGGCCCAACCAATGCCCATGGACTAATGAGAAGGGCACCACTAGACAGGTTCTCTGGGAAGGCTGGAGGGAGGAGATGTTAATACCACAGGAGCCTAGAAGTCACCCAGCCCTATGCCCTCAATTTACAGTTGAGAAAATGATGACCCAGAGCACTGAAGTGACTTGCTCAAAGTCACATAGGAAATAACAGAGCCAGATTTAAACTTGGGTCCTAGGACTATTAGGTTCAGCTTTATGCCCAGTGTAATATGGTGCTTTCCCATCACAGATTCATCAAAGTATTTCTTCCTCTCATATAGATCTCAGCCCTTCAGTGCCTTGGAAGATGCTCTTCGTGAGTTGTTTTGGCCCCCAAATGTTCAAACACTAGTGATCAGCTTTCTGGTAATGAAGCTCTCCAACTATCTAGATAATCATGCACGTGTTCATTAAGCCTTCACCTTAGTAAGTAAGGAGTACCAACACTTACATTAGGCCTGCATTGCCCTGAAGAATGAAGAATAATTTCCATTCCTCAACGAAGCATCAGAGGATGGCTTTTATGCAAGAAGGTTTCACCCTATTGAAATCATGGATCCTTCAAGTATTAACTATCAGATCACAGGGAGAATTCATCAATGAGCAATTCACATGAACCCACATTATCTTGTCTGTGGGAATAACATAACCAAAGCAAAAGACAGTATGCTACCAGAGAAAGGTTCCCAGACTCTGATTCAGAAGAGCAGGGTCCACGTCCCAGCCCTGCTGTTAATTAGCTTCCCTCACTGTGGGCATTAGCCAGAGTCTGGGCTTTGGCCTGAATACGCCTCTGCCATAGCTAAAGGGACTAAGGAGGATCACCAGAGCATAAGAACGTGTGACAAGAATCCAAATTCTGCCACTGATGTGGGGAGAGTTGAGATAAGTTTCTCTAAACTTGGAGGCTCAACTCTCTTAGTTAATTTTCTACCGTCGTATTCACAGTAGATATAAAGCCAGCCTCAAAGCCAGAAAAACCCGACTTCAGATCCCACTTCTGACACACACTGGCTGTGCAACTGTGGACAAATCATTTAACCTCTCTCGGTGCTCCCAGCTATGAAGTATAGAGAAGGTACCAACCTGCACTGATCGAGGGAGTTTCCTCATTGGGGCATTCCCTCCCCCAGTGAAATCACAAGTCCACTCCCAATACTTACTTTATTGCTAGCCCACCAACAATACTGTTATCCCTTCCATATCACAAAGGTTAGGGGAGCAGCACCCCCATGACCTGGAAAATGCTCATAAGATGTCTTAGCCCTCCCTTTGTCCCAGAAAAGAAGTGCCGATTTTTTATTTTTCATTTTTGGGATGTTTACAGTGCCTTATTATAAAATTTAGGTTGATATTATACAATACTATACATATATTTTATCTATTTGTGAGCTTCTGAACCTTTTCTGTGTCATCTGATCTCAGTGTATTGTCTGCAGCTTCTGCAAAACTCCCCAAAATTTCCCATATAATTTCTTATGCCAACCCCCCAATATATCAAAACTATGATGGGGAAAGTTGCAATGTGGAAGGGATAACTGGAATGTCTACCAACTATATTCAGAATTCATTCATTTGTTCCCAAAGTCTGAGGTTTTCTGTTAAAGCACTAAGAAGAATGACAGCTTCTATGGTGTTTCAAGATTTGCAAAGTGCTTTGAATACATTAATCGACAATCAACAGGCATTTATTGAGCATCTACTATGTAGCTCATATGATCTTAGTAAGGGCCTTGTGGGGAAGGGCTATATATATATTATTATTATTTCCATTTTACAGATAAGGAAACTGAGGCTCAGAGAAATAGAGTCAATTCCCCAGGGCAGTATTATTTGAATCAGGATATAAACCATTAGAATGAAGTGACGACACAGATATTGGAGAGTGAGAGGTAGGGCAAGAGGGAGGGAGGAACAGTTGGGATTGGGGCAAGCAGTCCTAGCCAGCATCTAATTCTGTAACTGGGGCCACACATCCTCTTCCCCAGAAGGAAACTCTTAGATTTCCACTTTCTGTGTTCAGTTGACATATTGTATTGAATCCTTGCCCACATGTTGGGGAAGACTGGGCCCCTTTTCCCACTAGTCTGTCCCTAGTGGGCAACAGGAACAGGAAGTGGCCATATTGGCTTCCAATTGGACAATTCCTCATGTTCTCGGCCCGGAGAGTGAGCGAAATCTTGCTGTCAAAGGGAACAAGGCCAAAGTGGTCATTTCCAAGCTGGAAATGGAAAAAGAACGTTTTATCACTTGCTACATCAGCGGCAGGGGCCAAAAGACACTCTGAAGACACATTAGAAGGAAGACAGCTGACATAATAAAGTTCTCTCAGTCCGAGAGGCCCACAGCTGAGATTTATTTCCACAGTCAATGCAAAGGTAATACAGGCTGGCCCAACGTATATTCTAGGGGGTAAATGTCCACCACAAGCACTGAAGACCCATAAGCCTCATTAGCAATCCTGGCTTCATGAGCCAACAGAGAAACATCAAAAGGTTTGTCACCATTGACACATGCAGAGTAGGGAGCTGAGCTGTCTCTCAGAAACCCCAGGACCCAACAATCCCTCTACAAAATTGTAAAGAAACTGTTTGAGCAAACCACAAATTAGGGGAAGATAGAAAACGAGAAAGTGAAAGAGCATACGCCAGACCGAGAAAGATAGACTGGGTTAGCGGGAGTGACCTGGTCTGGAAAAGGCCTCACAGGGTGCAGAAGGCTGCTGAAGACGCCTGAGGATTTTCCTCTGCACATGTACGTTTTGTTGTACATGGTCCCTTATATAGAACGCAGGCTGTTCCATTTTGGACAAGTCAACAAGCTGAACCAACGCGCATTTATTAAGTGCCAACTACATTGTGCTAAATGCTGCAGACGCAAATAAAAGAAAAGCCACAATGACAGTGGTCTCTCGAAAAGTTCATATCAGGGGTAGGGAACCTGAAGTACCGAAGCCCCAGGGATTTGGTCTGGGAAGTGTGGCTTCAGTCAAAGGGCCACACTTGAGGACCTAGAGGGCTACATGAGGTCTCAAGGCCACAGATTCCCACCCCTGGATCACATCTATCCTTAGCACTTACCACAATATCTAGTACACTGTAGGGACCTAGTAAAACTAGGTTGACTGACTGAAGCTCCCTATTTAGGTACTGCACCACCTAGCAAATGCAGGAAACCACCAACCAGTTATGGGTGGAACCCATCTGTTAGGGAGACATATTGCTTGTCCTGAGATTAGTGTGAACCACCCTATTCCCAGGATCCAAAAGTAGGCAGAGAGGGTCCATCTACAAGTCACTTTCTTTATCCTCATCAGCTCAATCTGCCTGAGGGGTCTATACTCCTATGTCAGACCCAGGTTGGCCTAGCCATGAGAGAAGACACAAATCCTAATTCAGGTACATGGCCAGTGGTATCATCTGGATAGTACCTGCACCAGAGAAATTGTCAAGCAGACTGTCTTGGCTAATCGCATGCTAAGCACTATGGTATCTGTTATTGGGGTTCAGGCTGAGTTGTCAAGGGGGCCATGGAAAAGCACTAGACTTTTAGGTCAGAAAACTGGCTCTGGTCTTAAATCTGCCACTGACTCACTGTGTATCTTTCTGGGACTCAGTTTCCTCATATGTAAGATATGGCTACTTATCCTTGAATTCTCAACCTACAATTCCGTGAGATAATGTGTACAAGACTGCTTTGAAAAGCATGTAAGTCTTGATTTTAAAATTAGGAAAAGCATTGTTGAAGATTAGAGATGGCCCATGTAGGAGTCAAATAGGATGGTCATCCCACAACTACCATCCAGCAGGACCCTCTTGAAGCACTCTTACTACTGATGCTGAAAGGTAACATTATACAAGCTGGATTGCTTTTTAAAATGCAAATACCCATTAGGGCAAAACATTAACAGGAAGGGGCTATTAACAGTCTTAACAGGTATTTGTTATTTAAATAATCACCTTGGAAATCAGCCAATCACATAAAACAGAGCAATTCTGACTGGGCCTACTGGGGAAGGATAGGAGGAAAGGCTCTAGGAAGGGAGGCTGCCTCCAGCTTTCAGAGCAGAAAGAAAGATATTGTTGTGGGTGCAACTTAAAAACCTAAGAGATGAGCCTCACCTGCATTCCAATTGTGTCTGCATCCTTCATGGGCAGTGTCCCTCACCTTGATTCTTCAGGCCATTTAGGGGGGTAGAATGAGAAAGGAACAAAATGAAAAATAACAGAATCCAGTACTGACAGCCTCAGGAAAGTCTGCAATTAGGGCAGTTTTATTCAGTATGAAGGACTAGAACTAGGGTAGGGTGAACCCACCAAATCTTTCATGAAATCTGAGCAAGGTCAAAAAGCAAGGAGAGGAGAGGAGAGAGAGGAAGGGAAAGAAAGGGAGAGAAGAGGAGAAGAGAAGAGAAGAGAGAAGAGAAGAGAAGAGAAGAGAAGAGAAGAGAAGAGAAGAGAAGAGAAGAGAAGAGAAGAAGAAGAAGAGAGAGAAGAGAAGAGAAGAGAAGAGAAGAGAAGAGAAGAGAAGAGAAGAGAAGAGAGGAGAGGGGAGGGGAGGAGAGAGAGGAAGGGAAAGAAAGGGAGAGGAGGGGAGAAGAGAAGAGAAGAGAAGAGAAGAGAAGAGAAGAGAAGAGAAGAGAAGAGAAGAGAAGAGAAGAGAAGAGAAGAGAAGAGAAGAGAGAAGAGAGAAGAGAGAAGAGAGAAGAGAGAAGAGAGAAGAGAGAAGAGAGAAGAGAGAAGAGAAGAGAAGAGAAGAGAAGAGAAGAGAAGAGAAGAGAAGAGAAGAGAAGAGAAGAGAAAAAATTCCCAAACAAGTGCATTGAGGCCTCCCCAACAGCTTCACTGGCAGCTTGCCCAATGGTGGCCTGTGGGATGCCGCCCATTGATGGAAGAGCACTCCACAGTCCTCAGCCCTCAGTGCAGAAAGCTCAGCCCTCTTGCCCTCTCAAAATTATGCTGTTTGACTAAGAGCTGGAGATCTGTAGTTACTGCTCTTGAAAGCAATCATTTCATCCTTTCTCCCGTGGTGACCTACAGCAGGGATGCCCAGGGCTGACGAGAGAGCTAATGGCCAGGGGGAAAAAAGAGAAATAAAAATCCAGAAAGCTAAAATTAATGCTTCCTGAGAAAATATATTTAATTATTAAATGTTTAATGCTGGGCTTTCATTTAATGACTAAAACAGGCACTGAAAATAAATGCCAAAGAGGGCAGGAGAAGGTTGGCCATGACCCTCACCAATAACAGCAAATTATTTGTTCCTTCCCAAAGTGGTATTTTAACCCAGCAGGCTGCACGTATGATGTGACAGGATAATGTGTGTGTAACACACCCCTATAATAGAGCTATCCCACAGGCACTGTTAGTCAGCTCGCTGTGCTGCTGAAGCAGCCACTTGGGGGGCAGGCAGTTTCCAGGGCTTCCTTAGAACTGTATTAGATTGGCTCAGTCCCGCCACTACAACATCTTTGCGGGATCTACCAATACCGGTCTGAGGTATCAAAGCAGAAAGAGAACATTTTTATTTTAAACACTTCCCAGGTTAAAAGTCCAAAACCTGGGGGAGAAAATAGAGCCAGGAGGATTGATTCTTTTTGGAAGGTATTTAGCTTTTAGCCAGTAATTCCAAAATGGCCCCATGTCCATCCCTTACTTTTCTGATATGGTCAAACCACAGTGAAAATCAGTAACACCAATGGAGATCCTGCTTCGTATATCGGACTCCTTGTGGTGGCCAGGAAAACCTATTTGGGAACCATCAAAAATTGCATTGGCACCAAAACCTACCACAAACTTTCAAAGTCTTTTTGGGCATTTGGAGAACCAATAACCATCCAGTATTTCTTAACCTAAGATATAACAGGCTTGTCACTTACTCCATCTTCCCCTTCAATGTCCCAGGATCATCATTAACATCCTGTTAGGTCAAAGCCTCCAAATTGACTCAAAAAGAGATTAATCATCTCCAGATCAAGCCAGGAGGAAGCTCAAGAGCTATCCAGGCAATGTAGTCCATGGACTGAGTCATCAAAGAACTCAAAGAGTAATTTCATAAAGTAAATGTCTTTTCAGAAAAGATAGAACTGCCTAATGGTTAGCAGGATAGAAAGTCATTTATGGGTTGAGCTGTAGTGGAGTTTCCCTCACCTCGAGTCCTCAACCAAAAGGCTAGATGCCTACTTACTGGTTCTGTTGTAGAATAGATTCTTGTTCAAGTACAGAAGTTAGACCTGATAGCCTTTGCAAACCCATCTGACCCTAAGATTCTGCAAACCATTAGTAGTAATTTGAGGGGAGTCAAATGGAAATCAAACAAAGTTCTTTTGTCATTTATCAGTTATGTCTGACTCTAAGTGACTCCATTTGGAGTTTTCTTGGCAAAGATACTGTAGTGGCTTGCAATTTCCTTCTCCAGCTCATTTTATAAATGAGGAAACTGAGGCAAACAGGGTTAAGTGACTTGCCCAGGGTCACATAGCTAGTAAGTGTCTGAGGCCAGATTTGAACTTAGAAAGATGTGTCTTCCTGACTCTATCCACCACTCAGTTAACTCTACTACCTAGCTGCCCAAAAATCCCACCAAAACTAGCTTGCTATGGTACCTGAAATTCTCTAAAGGTCATAAAGGCATTTCATAGGGTTAAGATACTGTAATATTTAGCAGAGG
The DNA here is from genome assembly GCF_003287225.1 of Phascolarctos cinereus. NCBI lineage: Eukaryota > Metazoa > Chordata > Mammalia > Diprotodontia > Phascolarctidae > Phascolarctos > Phascolarctos cinereus. The sequence goes on along the minus strand of NW_027556402.1, from coordinate 226,046,389 downwards.
GATGCCCAAGGAGTTTGGTCAGGAACATTGTGGTTTTTCTCTATATACACATATTCTCTTCCCCAATAGAACATAAACTCCTTGAGATCAAGGACTATTTCAATTTTGTCTCTGTATCCCTGCAGCCTAGGCCAGTTCTTGGCACACAGTAGGTACTTAATAGATGCTTGTCGGTTGATTTGTTGATTGATACCATTCTAAAAACTTGGTGAATACTGACATGAATCAACTCTCTTTTTAGAAAGCATTTGATACATTAGTGGGCTGGACGTATAGAATAGGTTGCTTCCTAATCCCCACCTACCAGAAAACACAATCCTGAGGGAACAAGAAACAGGATAGATATACACAGTTTGGAGGGAGAAATTTCAGAGCATGGAACACTGGCTAGGCCCAGGGCTGCTATGACGAAGAGCCCTAAGTGGCCAGTGGAAGGGCCCTGGAGTTTGTTAAATGGGGCCAAGGAGTTGCAAAAAGAGGTAGTGTGATATGATGGGAAGATCCCTGGGGGGCAGAGTTAGGAGACTTGAGTGCAGGCCCAGATGTATCAGTAACCCACTTTCTGACCATGGGTGTGTCCCTTCTGAATTTCAGTTATCTTATCTGTGACATGGGAAGGATAGGCTATGTGGCTCCTGTATTGGTGTCTATTGGATCATGACATTCTACAATCCAGTAATTCTATAAAAAGTAGTGGTCGAGGCTTCCAAAGATGAACCAGTTTCCCAATTTTGCCTGAGGTGGCCTGTGGCTGGAAGCCTTCAGGACATATATATGTGTATATATATACACATACACACACACACACACACACACATATACATATACATACATACATACATATATATGTATGTATATATGTATGTACATGTGTGTATACATGTGTATATGTGTATGTATATGTGTATGTACATATATATGTATACATGTGTATATGTGTATGTATATGTGTATGTACATATATACACACACATACACACTCATACACACATATTTATATGTATGTATATATGTATATATGTATGTATATATGTGTATATGTGTGTATATATATATATACACACACATACATACACTCATACACACACACACACACACACACACACACACACACACACATATATATTGTATGTACGGGTGGTACAGTGGATAAAGTCAGGAAGACCTGAGTTCAAATCTGGCCTCAGACACTTACTAGCTGTGTGATTCTGAGCAAGTCACTTAAGCCTATTTGCTTCAGCTCCTCATTTGTAAAATGAGCTGGAGAAAGAAATGGCAAACCACACCAGTGTCTCTTCCAAGAGAATGCTAAATGGGGTCACCAAGAGTTGGACATAACTGAAAACAACAGCAGAATCACATACAGGGCGAATCTAGGCCTGCTTAGTACTGTTCTAGACCTGAATTGTCCCCAGAGTAGTTAAGGATAATTAGAAGGGACATCAGAGATCATCTCATCTTACACAGAGTTGACGAAGAATCCCTCTGAAGTTTTCCCAACCAAACTTATAAGCTGCCACTTGAAAAACATCCAGTGATGGAAAACTCATTACTTTCCAAGGCAATCTATTGCACTTTCAGACAGTGGTAATTGTTAGGAGGATTTCCCTTGCTACGGAGCCAAAATCTGTGCCTCTGCAGCTTCTCCTCATTGGTCCTCGTTCTATGCTCTGGGACCAAGCAGAATAGTCTAGCCCATATTCCAAATTGAGAGGCAGCTTGGTGCATAGTGGGAAGAATGCTGGACTTTGGCTCAAACCTCACTTCCGCCATTGCATATTATTTGTGTGAACCTCTGACAGAGTCTGCTTCTTCACTATAAAATGGGGTAATAATTCCTGAACTCCTATCTCCTGAGGTTGTTGCAAGGAAAGCGTTTTACAAACCTTAAAGAACCATGTAGTTATGAATCAGTTTGTGACAAAACTTCAGATATGTGAAGGGATCAATTTTGCATTCCCCTAAGTCTTCTCTTTTGAAGGCTAACTGTCCTCAGTTCCTTCATCTGGTCCTGTATAGCATTGTCTCCAGCTCCATCATCTTAAAAAATAATGGATGATTTTTTTCACTAGTAAGCTCTCAATATACCCTTCTATAAAGCTCTCCCTTATAACAAAAAAAAGTTAAGCAAAATTGAGAAAAAATTCCCTAGCATATACAACATTCTTCTTATACAGTCTTCCTCCTTCCTACTGAGAGGAAGGAGGTATTTCATCACCAGTTCTCTGTGACCAAAATTGGCCATTACGTTCCAATTAATCAATCAGTCATCAATCAATATTTATTCAGTGCCTCCTGTGTGGGTCAGGAAGAGTTGGATGCAACTGAAAACCAGCTGAACAAAAATGTGTCAGGCACTGTGCTAAGCACTGGAGATACCAAAAAAAGCAAAAGATAATTTCCACCCTTAATGAGCTTAGAATCTAGTGGGAGAGACAAGATGCAAACAAATACATACAAAGCAAGATATATGTAGGAAATAACTAATAGAGGGAAGGTATCAGAATTAAGAGGGGCTGAAGGTTTCCTGTAAAAGATGAGATTCTAATTGGGACCTAAAGGAAACCAAGGAAGCCAGAGGGTGGAGGGGAGGGAGAGCATAAACTGCCCAGAGCAGAGAGAAGGAAAGTCCCCTGAGGAACAGCCAGGAGACCAGTGTCACGGAGCTGAATAATACATGTCAAAAGGAAGGTGTAATGAGACCAGAAAGATAGAGGAGGCCAGGTTATGAAGGCTTTGAAGGCTTCTTGTATTAGATCCTGGAGGCAATAAGGAACCACTCGAGTTTGATCTAAGATGTCCTGCCATTTACATTATTTACCCTTGTGTGGATTGCTCTCCTGGTTCTGCTTTCCTCCCTCTGCATCAGTTTCTATGAGTATTCTCATGTTTCCAGGAAAGGGAAAATCAAAGAGATGTCTCATGGGAGAAAATAAACCCTGCAGAGGGTGATTTGCCATTAGCCCCATGTCACCCTGCTGCCCCACCCCCTGGGGATGATTCTGGCAATAATGCCTACCTAGGAAAACCCAGGGCAAAAATTGAAACTCTCATTTTAAAAACAAAGATTCCAAGCAGTAGGCCTCTAGGTTAAAGTCAGAAAGGCAAGGTAACCTTTTTGGGTCACCATATTGGGTCCAGATCATTTCTTGCCTCTCTCTGGAGAATAACTACGTCAAGGTGAAACTGCACACTACTTAAGAAAGGACATTCAAAGTCACAACCCATCCAAGCAGGTCTCCAAACAGCATCCTAATTAGTATTACTCACACAAAACAAATTGGGATTCTAAAAAACAAATCCCTTGAAAAAGGAGACAACTTCAAGTGTTGGATTGACTAATGAAAAAATGACTTCAGAGGTCTTTGGGACCTTTTTGGACCCATATAACCACAGACTCTCAAAACTGAAGGGGACCCCAAAGACCACCTAGTCCAACCTCTAGCTGGAGGGGAAGTCCCTCTACAACATCCTCAGTAAGTGATCACCCAGTTTTTGCTTAATGGGGAACTGCTCCTGAAGACACTCATTCTACCATGGGTCAGCTCTGATGGTTAGGAAGGAGTGTGTGTGTGTGTGTATGTGTGTGTGTGTGTGTGTGTGTGTGTGTGTGTGTGTGTGTGTGTGTGTCCTGACATCAAGCCTAAATCTGCCTCTTTGCAGCTCTGCCCTCCGGAACCAAGAGCAAACCTGCTCCATCACCCCCATCATAGCCCTTCAAACATCTGAAGACAGTTAAAATGTTCCCAGTCAAACCTTATCTTCTCCAGATTAAAAGTCCCCATTTCCTTCGATCTATCCCCAGATGTCATGATCTTGTCGAGGTCTTTCCCTACTCTGGTCACCCTGCTAGGGAAGCTCCCTGCTTTGCTGATGCTCTCCCAAGATAGGACAGAACACAACACTCCATGTGTGGAGTGATGAGGACAGGGTCCAGTGCAACCACCACTTCCCATGCTCTGGACACTGTCTTTCTTTACAAATTTAAAGGAGGACATAATCTTTTTTATGTCATGGATCCTCTGTGGCAGTCTGGTGAATCCTATGGACCATTTTTCATAATAATGTTTTTAAATAAGACGAAATACATAGAATTGCAAAGGAAACCAAATATATTGGAAAAAGTTATCAAAATTTATTTTTTTTTTAGGCAATTGGGGTTAAGTGACTTGCCAAGGGTCACACTGCTAGTAAGTGTCAAGTGTTTGGTCTGAGGTCACATTTGAACTCAGGTCCTTCTGACTTCAGGGCCAGTGCTCTATCCACTGTGCCATCTAGCTGACCCCCCAAAATATTTTTTAAAATGCACACAATCACAAGGTCATGTTAACAAGGCTCCAAGTTAAAAATTCTTGCTGTAAGTTCTCCTTGATATCTTTCTTGGCTGCTATTACACTGCTGACTTATCTTGAGTTTATAGTCACATGAAATATTTTCTAAACTTTCCTCACCCATCACACTCTTGAAAAGTTAACTTTAATGCAATATTCAGAGAGTATTTATCTCTATACAAATCTTGCCTTTTAAGATTCAATCCATTTTGCACACCTATTGAAATCTGGCTGTATCTTTACCATTGTGCACTTAGTTATCCCTCCCAACTTTATGTCACCTGCACATTCAAAAATTGTCTATGCCATTTATGTTGTCGTTGCTATTTAGTTATTTTCAGTCATGTCCAACTCTTCCTGATGCCATTTGGGATTTTTTTGGAAAAGATAATGGGTGGTTTGCCATTTCCTTCTGTAGCTCATTTTACAGATGAGGGAATGGAAGCAAACAGGGTTAAGTGACTTGCCCAGAGTCACACAGCTAGTAAGTGTCTGGGGCCAGATTTGAACTCAGGTCTTCCTGACTCTAGGCCCAGTTCTCCATCCACTGAGCTACCTAGCTACCCCTTAGGCCATCTATGCCTTCATTCACGTCATGGAAAACACTGGACCAACAAAATGGGACCAAGGACAGATCCTTCAGACCTTTGTTGCAGGCCCCCCCTTAATGACCACTCTTTGGATCTTTCCAGTTCTGAATTCACCTCACTGTACCGTTATCTACCTCACATCTTTCCACTCTTGTATACAAAGATGGCACGGGAGATCCTACACACAGGGTGAACAGTCTCACATCTTAGCTTTTATTGACTGGCCCCAGAAAAGCTGTGGAAACATTGATGACATCTTTACACTCTATTCCACAGGATTAAAAGCCATTGCACTGAATTTGAACCCAGAGGGTGGCACTGCTCTGACAGGAAACCTTCCCAGGCAGGAATGGTTTCCAAGCAGAGACAGAAGCCTCAGAGCCAGGTCACACTGATGCATGGACAAGCTTATGGTTCCAATGTGACTGGAAAAGGCTGTGAGCAAACTGAGAAAGCACTGAGCCTTAGTTCTTGAGGCACTTTTCAAAGACTACCAGGTGAATAGAAGGTTATTTTTCATGGTATGCCAATCTATGCATACTGTGATCCCATCTCCTCTTTCATGATGATAGCTAACATTTATACATCATCTTAAAGTTTGAAAAGAGATTTATAAATATCTTATTTGATCCACCCAACAACACTGAGAGGTAGGCATTATACATTATCTACATCTTATAGATGAGGAAACTGAGGCTAACAGTTCAAATCCAGTCTCAGATATTTACTAGCTGTATAATCCTGGGTAAGTCACTTAACCTCTTAATTTCCTCATCTGTAAAATAGGGCTAATAATAGCACTTACCCCCCAGTGCTAAGGACAAAAAGAGCTAATTTCAAATGCTTTATAAATGCTAACCAGTACTTTTATTATCTTTCTTTTGTGCTTATGTTATGATTCCTTGTTTCATAGTAATACGTATATTTGTCCTTCACCCCATTGGATAACAGGCTCCTTGAGAACAGACTCCCTCTGACCTCCAAGCCATATCTTTGTTTCTTCAGCTTCTCCAATACCTAACAAATGCCTTGGCCTGGGATGTTTTATTTCTGGGAGGGCCTGTGATTTAAGAACCACTGCCTTGGTAGAAGGTCAGGACTTATCTGAGTGCCTGGCTCATGGGGAAGGCAACATGGTTCAATGGAAAAATCACTGAAGTCAGAAGACCTGGGTTCCAATCTCACCCATAATTCTTTACTGCCTGAATGATGGTGGGCAAATCTTTTTTTTTTTACTTCTCTTGGACTTAACTTTCTTATTGATAAAATGAGGGGCCAGGCTAGATGGCTTCTGAGTGCTCTTCCAAATCTAGATCTATATGCCTTATCTGAGTACCACGTAACAGCTAAGTGATTGAATGTACCAATAAGACCATTACTGGAGGCTGGTGAGATACCAACATTGTAAGGGTGTAGAGCCCCACTAGACGTTATTAAAGGAATTAGCAAAATATTGGCATTCATGGCTCTGTGCCAGTTTGGGGAGAGGTGTGTGGAACGGTTAGCAGCAGCTGGCCCTGAAACTGGCCAACCCTCAAAAGCCCAGTTCAAAGGAGCCCTATAATTGAAAATAAGTGCCTGAAATTTTAGAATCATTCCTAGCTTAGCCACGTGGAGGCTGCTGAGGTGTTCGGGGAGACTGAAAATAGAGCTACCATGATCTAGCACCTTCTTCCTGGCTAGGATGTGGATCAAGGAGAGCCATACACCCATGGTCCAATAAGAAAGCTCATGGTCTTGAAATAGGCAGCATTGTTCTTCAGTCAAGCATCTGAGTCACAGCATTAACAAGTAAACACTTGGAACACCCAGTTTCCACAAGTGGCCTAGAGAAAAGTACTTCCTTCTCCTGGTGGAAAAAAAAAAAGACAACATGATGCTTCTGCTGGGGTAATAATTCAGAAAATTCTCTGCAAGGCAAGGGGGGAAATAGCCCAGACCCTGACATGATCTTTCATACTGAAAGCTATGAGCCAAAAATACAATTCCTAGAAAACAGCACAGTGGGGACCCTACTATAAGAATGAAATGTAAATTATTCAAATGAGATTCTTTGCATACTATCCCCAGGAAGTCTGCCTTTATAAAGGCAAACAAAACAGAAAGGCAAAGTTTCAAGCATCCACAAAATCACTTTAAAATATCACCTTCCCAACAAATGCCCATGTGAACTTGGAAAATAGCTGATTCCAGTTTGCTAAGAAGATAAAAGAATCCTTACTGGGGAATTCTAGCTAAAGCCAGCGTTATAAGCAGACAGAGTGAGTGACAGCTTCTATCATCTCTCTTTCGTAAATGGATAGAGCACCGCTGACCATAGTCACTAGGCTTTAGGTCATTTTTAAGAGCTGGGATGAATTTTCACCATCCACTTCCACACTATGTCCTCTTTGACATAAATTACATCCATTCATGAGTGTGACTGGCACTGGCTGTTTAGTTAACCCATCGATGAACTTGGGAGTATTTAGTATAGAGTGGGAAAGATTCACTAATTTTAATATAGGAAGCATCTATTCCACCACAATTTGTTTACAAACAGATAATCACAGCTTTTCTGAGGGCAACAGACTATCTCATTTTTGCCTTTGTATCTATCCCCTGCACATCCATACTGCCTGGCACATAGGAGGCACTCAGTAAATGCTTATTTGTTGATTGTCCCTTGTAACATAGGTAAGTAACAGAGAAGGGATTTGAAATCAGGTCCTTTGACTCTCAAGACAGGATTCTTCCCATTATCCAATGCTGAAAAATGAAATCAGCAGTGTTAGTTGGGAAGGTTATGAAAGCCACAAATGTGATAACTAGGGAACTTTATCCAACTCATTGAATGTATCAGCTTCTTCAAGATAGCTCAAGCATCACCTTTTAAAGGAAACCTTTATAGATACCTCCAAGTGCTCTAATCCTCCCTCCCTCCATAACTGTCTCACATTTTACTAGCTTATATTTATGAATATTTATTCTATTTAGATTGATACACATACACATACAAACACATGTACATATACATATACATATACATATGCATACACATACACATACACATACACATACACATACACATACACATACACATACACATACACATATACATAGACAGAGACAGAGACATAGACATAGACATAGACATGTTACATCCCCCAATAGAGTGCAAGTTCTTTGAGGACAGGGACTGAGTTTTTTTTTTAATTTTTGTGTCCCTATCCCCTAGCCATGCCAAGCACATAATAGGCCCTTCATAAATACTTGTTGACTAATTATTCAGGGTTGGATTGAACTGGATGGCTTTGAGATTTGAGATTTTGTGATTCTGGCATGAGGAATATGTTTTTGAGGCATCACTGAAATATGTTCAAATTCACATTGTATATAACAACCTATTTAAAAATATTTTGTTGGGTTTATTTTTTGCTTTTAATTGAGTCAATCTAATTAACTATGAAGTGAGTTATTTCAGCAACATGTGAACTAGGAATTACCAGAGTACAGGCAGGTTTTCAAAGGGGCGTAAGAATTAGAGACCAAATTGCCAATGTTCATTGGATTATGGAGAAAGCAAGAGAGTTCCAGAAAAAAAAAACACCTACTTTGCTTCATTGACTACACTAAAATCTTTGACTGTGCAGATCACAACAAAATATGGCAAGTGCTCAAAGAGATGGGAGTACCAGATCATCTTACTTGTCTCCTGAGGAACCTAAATACAGGTCAAGATGCAACAATTAGAACCAAATATGGAACAAAGAATTGGTTTAAGTTTGGAAAAGGAATATGAAAAGGCTGTATTTTGTCACTTTATTTATTTAACTCATATGCAGAGTACATCATGAGAAATGTCAGGCTGGATGAATCAAAAGCTGCAACTAAGGTTGTCTGGAGAAATATCAACAATCTCAGATGTGCAGATGATACCACTCTGATGGCAGAAAGCAAAGAGGAATTAAGAAGCCTCTTGATGATGAAAAATGAGAGTGTAAAAGCTGGCTTGAAATTTAACATAAAAAAAAAAACTAAGATGGTGGCAGCTGGTCCCATCACTCCCTCACAAATAGAAGAAGAAGAAATGGAAGTAGTGTCAGATTTTATACTCTTGGGCTCAAAGACCACTGCAGATGGTGACTGTAACCACAAAATTAAAAAACACTTGCTCCTTGTAAGGAAAGCTATGGCAAATCTGGACAGTACAAAAGCAGAGGCATGTCTTTGGCAACAAAGGTCCATATAGTCAAAACTATGGCTTTTCCAGTAGCAATGAATGGCCGTGAGAGATGGACTCTAAGGAAAGCTGAGCGCTGCAGAATCAATATTTTTGAATTGTGGTGCTGGAGAAGACTTTTGAGAGTCCCTTGGACAGTAAGGAGATCAAAACAGTCAGTACTAAAAGAAATTAACTGCAACTAGTCACTGAAAGGTCAAGTACTAAAGCTTTGGCCACATAATGAGAAGACAGGACTCATTGGAAAAGACCCTGACATTGAGAGAGACTGAAGGTAAAAGGAAAAGGGGACAGCAGAGGATGATGTGGATAGTGTCATGGAAACACCAAACATGAACTTGGATAGACTCAGGAGACAGTGGAGGACAGAAGGGCCTGGCATGCCATGGCCCATGGAGTAACGAAGATCAGACATGACTAAACACCTGAACAACAGCTATTTCATTCCAAGGCCTTCAATGGTCTGAACTGTTGAGTCATTGGAATGTAATCTCCTTCAGGGCAGGGTCTATTTCATTTTTGCCTCTGTACTCCCCAGTATCTGGTACTAGACCTGGTAAAAAGAAAGTGCTTCATCAAGCCTTGTGCAATGGAATGGAATTGAATCTATGTCCTCAGTCCATAGGAAAACTGTTTCCATGTGGCTCAGTGAAGACTTTTATTGACATTTCATTAATACTTTTGTCAGACCTGGGCTCTCTCCTCACTATGAGAATGAGACCTAAAGAGCAGAATGCCATAAGCTGCATGAACATACATCTGAATTCAATATACCTCCACCTATCCCTGGAGGAACTCCATCTAGAGAATCCTAGAACAGGACAAATCAGTGATTTGGGAGGTAGAGAAGTTAGATTCCCATTGGTTTATATAGATTCAGAGCTAGAAGGGTCCTTAGGTGTCATCTAGTACAACCCTCTCATTTTACAAGTGAGGAAACTGAGGCCCAGAGACACCAAGTGATTTGCTCAGAATCATACAGGCTATCTCACACTGGGGAAGCTAGGTGGCACAGTGGATACAGCATTGAGCCTGCAGTCAGGAAGACTCATCAAATCTAGGCTCAGATCCTTATTAGCTGCGTTACTCTGGGCAAGTCACTTAATCCTGTTTGCCTCAGTTTCCTCAATCTGTAAAGTGAGCTAGATAAAAATAAAATGGCCAAACACTCCAGTATCTTTGCCAAGAAAACCCCAAACAGGGTCATGAAGAGCTGGATATAACTGAAAAGTGATTGAACAACGACAAAGAGCACATTAGGATGCAGGCCCAAGTCCTCTTACTCCACATCCCATGCCCTTTCCATTGCACCACTCTGCTAATGTTCCTTGCTCATAACAGCTGATTAATTCCGGTCCCTGCTTTCAAGAGGTCATTTCCCATTAGACTCAGGATTCCATCAAGATCTCAGACCTCATGGAGATTGTTGGAAAAGTGATCCAAACATCAAAAGAGGAGCTCTTAGGTATGACCAGTCACCCTAGACTCCTTGCCACTTGAGATTCAATTCTATTCAATTTAACAAGCATTTATTAAGCACCTCGTGTGTGCCAGCTACTGTGCTAAGTGCTGGGTAAACAAAGACAAGAACAATGTAGTCCCTCCTCTTCAAGAGCTCACATTTTCCTCGGGGATGACTCAGAACCAATCTAAATCATTTGCATAGTTATTAATGCATCTGTAATGGATCCTTATTGCCCTCTGGGAGAAGTTCAGACTCTTCTGCCTGGCATTCCGGGCCCCCCACAAACTTGGCACCACCTTATCTTTCCAATTTTTCTCCCATAACTCTTGGCCATGTATTCAATGCTCCCAGAAGACTGTACACCACTCTGCCTCCCAAACATGCACTGTATTCTCTGATACCCTCATGTCCTTCTTTTCTCCAACCATTTTCTGTGCCAAACATGCCCTCACTTCATCTGTTGAGTTACAATGAATGAATGAGTGCTCAATCAGTCTTTATTATGTGCTAAGAACTGTGCTAAGAGATAAGGGTACAAACACAATAGTAAAGATGGTTCCTGCGGAGGCCCTTAACATTCTAATGGAGGAGAAAACACACAAAGAGCAGTACGAGGCAGGGGGAAAGTGTTTTGGTCCAGAGAGTTACAGGGAGAGATGGTGAATGGAATCTTAGGGAAGCAGACTGACACACCCCATGCAGGAACAATAACACAGCTCATTTGATCATGATACGAGGTTCCAGATTTCATAATTCTCTAATGTACTCATTGTATTATATTCTATATCATAGCCCTCCTTATTGATGTCTTTTCTACCCACCAGATCCCTGTGAAGGTAGGGGCCATAGCTTATCTTTATGAGATAGCACAGTATAGGGGACACTGTGCTGGCAGAGGACATAGGTTCAAATTATGCACTACCTGGTTGACCTTGGATAAGTCACTTCCCTTCTCAAGGTCTCAGTGTCTTCAACTGTAAAATAAGGATACTGGAGTAGGCCTGTAGAAATGGTCAAATGGTGAGTCCTCCTGTGTATTTTCCTTTTTCTTGACTGTTCTATACCCGTCTATACCCTTTATGTCCATACTCTTCCTTAATCATCCCTATCACTGATTTCTGTTAGCCTATTGGAAACCATTCTTTACTTAAGTCAGAAGTGGGTTCCCACACTTATTGGTCCTTGTTTAGCATATCCACCAGTGATTCCTGAAGTAAGGATTGCTCTATCAGCTCTATAAAAGACCATGGCTTCCTTGGAGAGATAAGGCACCTTACCATTGTAGAACTGGGGTCCTAGGCACACCATATTTCCACCAGGAAGAGTGAAGGAGAGCTTGGTGGAACTGTGTATACTAAGTCTGGGAGCAGCCTCTGCGAAGGACCATCATTGTCCCATCCTTCTTCTTTATGCTATATACTGAAGACCAACTATTTCCCCATCCCTTTGATGGTCTAAAGACACCCCACAGACACACACACAGACACACACACACACACACACACACACACACACACAAAAAAGAAAAAAACTTCTAGCAACTGAGACCTTATGGCATCCTTTGCCTAAAAGTCTTCTTCCCTTCTGCTGGTTCCTCCACCCTCCCATCACTGAGTGACTCAAATTAAGCTTTGTGACTTCCTGGGTGCAAGTTAAAACAGTACAATAAAGGCCAATTATTTAATGATTCTTTTTGAAAACCTTCTAATACTGGAAGGAAGTGAGATAAAAATATGAAGGGAGTTGATTACAGGAGTTCTCTACTTAATTTAATGAGACTTGGGGCACTTCGCCAAGAAGAGTATGAGCATGTCCATTGGCACCTGGATGAAAAGACATGAGATAACTTCAGATTACATGTCAGAGATTTCAGACATTGTTTCTGTTCAGTCATTTCAGTCATGTCTGACTCTTCGGGACCCTGTTTGGGATTTTCTTGGCAAAGACACTGGAGTGGTTTGCATTTCCTTCTCCAGCTCATTTTTGCAGATAAGGAAATGAAGGCAAACAGGATGAAGGGACTTGTCCATGGTCATACAGCTGGTAAGTGTCTGAGGCCAGAAGTGACCTCATGGACATGAGTCTTCCTGACTCCAGGTGGCTGATCCCTAGGTTATTCAGTTGACTGGTACGCTGGGGACCATACACAAACAGTTTGCTCCCCCTCAGTAACTAATAACAGTTGCCTTCAGACTGTCTTGTCTGCTTAGTTTGAGATGGGAGTTCACCTCCTAAGTAGAAAAGGATAGTTTGGCTTCCCAGAAAGGATGATGCCACAATCTAGCCCTATAGCCAGAGAAGGAAGAGAGCTTGGGCTTGCCTTGAATGGGGCCCAAAGGTTAAGACTTTTCAGATTGGACCTTATAGGATGAAAAGGAGATTTCCTGAGCAGTGTGCCTCTTAGAGAAAGTGGAAGATTGCCCATATGGCCCCTGTAGCTGGGGAGCAAAGCTTCAACATGAGTGAAGAGAATCTGGACTTGTCATCCCCTTTATAACAGCGAGTTTTTTGGACAGGTTCAATGGGAAGGCAAGTGCCTCACTACAAGCAACAACATATGCTTGCCTTCTGGGAGAAGCCTAAACCATATCAAGGAGATGGAGGAGGGCATTATAAGTATGAGAATTGCTGTGTAGAACCCCATGGGAGAGGTGGGTATTCACCACCATGTAAATGTTGGTCCAATGGTTACCCCAAAGTTAGTTCCTTCCAAAAAGAACTACTATGATTCATGTGATGTTTTTTCTGTATTTGTTTATAGGCTCTTTTGAATCCTTTTCTTCATTTCTTTAGAGTGAAGTATGAATGGTAGCATGGTGCAATGGAAAGTACAATGGACTTTTCCTCTGATTTTGGAGTCATGAGACCTAAGTCTGATTATTGGCTTTGTCGCTTTCTACCTCTATAACCTTGGGAAAACAAACCTCTCTATACTTGTTTCTTTATTCGTAAAGTGAGTGGGGTGGAATGGATGACCTTTGAGATCCCTTCCAGTTGATGTCATGAAATAAAGGCTATCCTACACCAGCTATACATTTGTTACCTTAAGTGCTTATATGGAAGAAAAAAGAGGAAAGGAGTGGGAAAGGGGAAGAGGAATGAAAGAAAAGAAGAAGGGGAAAAGAAAACAAAAGAGAAGGAGGGGAGGGAGGAAAGGAGAAGGAATAGAAGAGGAAAAGGAAAGGAGAGAAGAGAAGAGGAAGGTATGGAAAAAAGAAAGAAACAGATTAGAAAGTGACACCTTGTTCAAGCACATGTAGGGATTTCCTTGCCATTTTTTGCTCTGTAACACATACCACATGTACCAGGGTCTTATCTCATGCACTCCAAATCCATTCCAGGAGCCATGGTCAGGCTCCCTATTTTCCCAAACACGGCCCTGGCTGCTGATGGCAAGAGAACAGAATATCTGAATTCTTAGAAACATTGTCTGAGCAGTAACTGCCTAATCAAGTCTAGTTCTGGCTAATGGTCAAGGCTTTGATATTCATAAAATTCAATTTATGAAAGCTTGACCACCTCTCCCATCCACAGACCATGGCATCTGGGGCTTAGGAGATACTTTTCTATCCCTGTGTTGACAACTACTTTATCAAGAACTTTAGAAGCAATTAAGCTTCTACATTGATACTATCTATGACAAGTCCAAGACACCAGTCTCTGGTTCCTATATGTTGTAAATAATAAAGGCCAAGATGGTAAGAATTCTATTACTGGGCTCCAACAATGGCCATCACCCTTTAATTGCAGGAGTGGTTTCTTTTACTCATTTTTTCCCATTTAAGTTGCTTTCCCTCCCCTGGAGAACTTGTACTTCCGAAAAGGCCATATTTTATCAAAGTTTTTTATTGCAAGCCTGTGAATAGCTGAAATCCCAGCTGGACATTCATTCTTTCTCTACATCTTAGTCTCTTCTGAAGGATTTGATCTGACTCCCCTGAGCTCAACCTTGCGTCATTCAGAAAAATCATTCAAATAGCTTTCACCTCAAAGCTGTTCACTGAGGATTGTTATGTCCTGTCCTCCCCCTTCCCCAACTCCCCGCATTGAATGAGGTCTGCTCTGATTAGCATAGCATCCAGCCAACTTTTGTCTGTTTTACCATCAAGGACAATTTTTCCACCTGTACCAGGAGGTTTATAAGTCTACCAGCTGGAAACATTTTCTGCCAAAACAATGGGGGAAAGTTTGCAGGGGAGGGGGAGAGGGCAGGAACAGGGCTCGTCCAAGCACTTGTTCACAGACGCTTCCGCCTCGACAGACCTTGAGTCAGACTGAACGATGTGCCGCTCCACATAACACAAAAGCTTCTGTGGACGAGTGTGCCTGACTGAAGGCTGGCATAGACAAGGAGAAGAGCCTGAATGGAAAAATACAAATGACATTCTCCTCTTTAACCACCTCCCCTCCAAAGCTGGCTCTGCCATTCAGACTGTTCAAGAAGTGTTTGTGATCCATTCTTAGGGCTCAGAGCAGAAAAGAAGGTAGGAAATATTTTGAGGAGGACAGAGGAAAAAGGGGAAATCAAAGGAATATTGTAGTAAGATCACAGAATCATAGATTGAGAGCTGGAAAGGATATGACAGGTCATTTGGTCCAACTCCCCTCCCCTTTGTTTAACAGGTAAAGAAAGTGAGGCCCAGAGAAACCAAATCACTTGCCCAAGGTCACACTGGTAGCAACTGAGTCAGGATTTGAACCCAGGTCTTCGGATTCCAAATCTTGCACCCTTTCCACTGCATCACACTATGCTAGCAGGGTCTCCTGGTGTTAAATAGTTGGAGCCACTTGTCTGGAATTTTAGCTAAATAGAAAGCTTTCAGAATAGTATGTGATTTTTCCCATAGATACCAATTGACTGATAGAGTTATCAAGTACTATGCTTAATATCTGCTTAATTTAATTTGATTCCATTCTACAAACATTTACAAACACCAAAGTCACTATGTTTAGATAACTGGAGATACGAAGACAAATTCAACACTCTGAGCTTTCAAGATGCTTACATTCTGCTCAGAAGAATGTGCACAGTTAAGTAAATACAAGATAATCTAGGAAAACAGAAATTCCTAGCAACTGGGGAGATTTGAGAGCACTTTACAGAGAAGGTAGCACCCAAGATGAGCCTTGAAGGAGTACAAGGATTTTGAGAGGCAAAGGTAAGGATGACGTATGTTCAATGAATGAAGACCCATAGAAACGGGAACTTGGGCATCATGTCCAGGGATAGACTAGTTCTGTTGGAATGTAGAGTTGATGAAGATTAAATTAAGGTTGCAAAGGTAGGATGCATCCAGATTGTAGAGTGTCCCCAAGTCTAGATGGAGGAGTTTATATTTTTGCCTAGAGGCAATAGGGAGCCATGGAAGATTTTGAATAGAAGAGTGGCACAATCTGATGCGCACTCTAGGAAGATAATTTCAGCAGTTATGGGGTCATGAATCAGTGAAAGGAGACACTGGGAGCAAGGAGATCAAATAAGAGATGGTTATAGAAATTCAAATGAGAGTCAATGAGGACCAAAACTGAGGTGGTATAAGAAGTGTGAGTAGAAACAGATGTATACATATGAGAGACGTTGTGGGGGTAAAAATCGGCAATGTTTAGCTACCGTGGACAAAGGAAAGGGAAGAAGCAACAATGACTCCAGGATGGCCAAACTGGACGAGAAGAAAGTTTCTGTTACCTTCAACACAAATAAGGAAGTTTTGGCGAAAAGTGAATTTCAGAGGGAAAAAAGTCAGTTCTGTTTTGGACATACTGAGTTTGAGATACTGGTGGGATGTCAACGAGATGGTGTCTAGTAAGCAGTTGTCAATGCCAGACTGTAGTTCAAAAAAGCCACTAAGCTAAATTTATAGATTAAGAAATCACATGGGAAGATATGATATGTAAACCCATAGAAAAAGTGAGGTCATCAAAAGAGAGAATGTGGAGAGTGTTCTCATATACATCGTCCAATGAACTCCCACGTCAAAAAAAATCCATGCCATTTTTTTTGTAAAAATGATTATTTGTACCCTCTTTACAAAAGCTGCTTGCTAGCAAAACATGGATAGATCAAATTAACTATATTAAATATGAAAGCACAAGCCAAGCCAAAATACTAGGCTAAGAGAGATTGTCTCATTGCCAACGGAAAAATAAAACTCCCTTCATTGTTGGAAACAACCAACTTGAAAACAATCATTT
This sequence comes from Phascolarctos cinereus, assembly GCF_003287225.1. Classification (NCBI taxonomy): domain Eukaryota; kingdom Metazoa; phylum Chordata; class Mammalia; order Diprotodontia; family Phascolarctidae; genus Phascolarctos; species Phascolarctos cinereus. The sequence goes on along the minus strand of NW_027556402.1, from coordinate 226,029,589 downwards.
CTCAGCAATGGTTACTCCCAGTGCTATTCAAAGAGCTTCTAACCAATCATTTTTTCTGAACTTAGTCCAAATGAAAAGTATGCCCTTTAATCATAAATAAAAAGAAATTATCTTTTCAAACCTTTCTGGGAAAATAGAACTAAGTGTTAAAATAGCAGGAAAGTATAAGTAGAGGAAAAGGACTAAATTAATAAGGAATTAGGATTAGGTTTAGGGTCTGAGCTCCTTGAAAGCAGACACTGTTTCACTCTTGTCTTTGGGCCATTAATACTTATCACGTGTGCCTAGCACAAAGTAGATATTTAATGAATACCCTGGATTGATTGCTTCATAGTACTTTATTGTCAATAAATAGGACAAAAAAAAACACGGATTCAGGTGCTTATTAAGAATTTACTTCATCCTTGACAACCACTCGAGGTATTTTAGTGAATTGCAAGCTCAATATAAGTCAACAATATGACATAGCAGTAAGAAAAGTATCCTAGGTCACATACTAGTGTTTCAGAAAAGGAACACTAGGTAATGTTCCTTGGAGTTCCAGTAGAGACTGGACATATACTTATTGGATATATTGAAGAGAGATTTCTTCAACAAGATCAGGTCATGTCAGACTAACATCATGAGATTTTACTAGAATGTTAGATTAGGAGAATGCTATAGATAGCATTAGATCATAAGCTCCTTTAAGGTCAGGGACTGTCTTTTGACTCTTTTTGTATCTCCAGCACTTAGCACAGTGCCTGGAACATAGCAGGTGCTTGATAAAGTTTTACTGAATGAATTTACCTAAGTTTTAGTAAAACATTGGGCAAAGACTTTCATGTTATTGTGGAAAAGATGGATAGTTGTGAGTTCCATGAAAGTATAGTTATGTAGATTTGAACCTGGCTTAAGCCAGGGGTAATAGGACCCAATGAGTAGCCATTAAAATCCAATGACAGGGGCAGCTAGGTAGTGCAGTGAATAGAGCACCAGCCCTGGAGTCAAAAGGACCTGAGTTCAGATCCAACCTCAGACACATAACACCAGCTGTGTGACTCTGGGCAAGTCACTTAACCCCATTGCCTAGCCAAAATAAATAAATAGAATTTAATGACAACTTGGAAGGTGTGCATCAAGGAGTTGGGCTTGGCCCTTTGCTGTTAGATAAATGTCATCAATAACTTAAAGGAATATATTGCCATACTTATCAAATTAGCGAATGACACAAAGCTGGCAAGGATAAATAACACTTTTGATGGGATGGTCATGATCTGAAAAGATCTTGGCAGTCTAGAATGTTGGGTTGAATGTTAAAAGGTAAAATTTAATAGAATAAATATAAAGTTTTACTCTCGAGAAATTAGCTTCACAGATATAAAATAGGGGAGGTATGGCCAGAAATCAGCTCCTTGAGGGTGGGGAAGAGATTTAAGAATGTTAGTATCATTCCATCAAGCTCAATATTAGTTAGTGGTATATTAAAGCAGCCCCAAATGGTCCAGAGATATGGTGCCACATTGATTTCAGGAAAGAGGAAGTAGGTTGTAGTCTGGTTGTCCTTTGCCTTGGACAGATTACATCTCCTAGGATTATAGACCCAAAGATGAAAGGGACCTTTAAGTCATCTGGTATACCACTTCACTCTCAAACTGAGGAAAGTGAGGCCCAGATAGGGTAAGTGATTTGTTTGAGGTTACTGAGCCCAGCTCCTCGGCTGCAAGTCAAGCAAATTATTAGAACACTGTCTTCAGTTTTAGGCAACATATTTTAGAAAATATATTAACCAGATGGATTGAGTCCATGGTAGGATAGTCAGGATGGTGAAGAGCCTCATGAGCTACATGAGGAGAGTTTCAAGCAAGTGGGGACATTATTAGCCTAGAAAAGAAAAGGCTTGTGATGGAAAGAGGAGCATCAACAGTGTCTTCCAGTATCTGAAGGATTGTTGTGGGGAACAATGGACAACAACTGTCTGGCCTGGCCTCACAGAACAGAACTAGGAGTAATGAGGAGAAGTTGCAAAGACGCAAATCTAGATTTGATGTAAGAGAAGCTTCCTAACAATTAGAACTAGCATTTGTTAATTCAGCAAGCATTCATGAAACACCTACTGTATAACAGGCTCTGGAGATATGAAGGCAAGAACAAAGTAGTTTTTGCCCCCAAAGGGGTTTATCTCCTACTTCTACTTCTAGGAGGGAAGATACCATATAGATAAATTCCCATCCTATCACAAAGAGGAATGAACGGGTTGTTCCAAAGTAGTGGGGTCACCCTCAGTGGAGGTCTTCATGCAAAGACTAGAATAACAGCTCTCATCTATATAATGCTTCTTTTACAAAGAACTTTCTTCCAATAATTTGTGAGGAGACACTTCAAAAATAATGATCTCTACTTTACAAATGGGGAAACTAAGGCTCAGTTAATTTAAAGGACTTGGTCAAGGTCACAAAACAAGCTAGTAGTGGATCTGGGATGAGAATCCAGGTCTTCTCCAAGCCCAATGCTTCATCCAAAATATGATACTACTTTTCAATCCAGCATATGAAGGGTGCTGGAACTAGAAGTCCATATGGAACATGGGCATATTACGCAAAGTCCAAGCAAATGATGAATCTGATGCCCAGGGAAAGTGTAACATAAGATCAGAGATGGATGAAGATGGAAAATGGCCAAAAGGCTTGGTGGAGCAGTGGGTGTGAGGATTACAGAGTTCTGGCCCTGAGAGGAGCAGTCCTGAAAGATGCCTACACACAGCCTTCTACTTGTCTTTTAGACCCAGGTCCCCTGCCATCCCTGTTCAACCCTGCCAGATTCAGTCAACTCCTCAGTGTTAACACTGTAATTAGAGAAGTCCAGAAAGTTTCAGTGAACAGGTGAAATATAACAATGCCACTTCCCTTGAGAGGGCATACATTGGTGGTCTTAATCAAGGTTTTTTCTTAATTAATTTATTTATTTTTAGTTTGCAACATTCACTTCCATAAGATTTTGAGTTCCAAATTTTCTCCCTATCTCTCCCCTCCCCTCACCCCAAGACAGCATGCAATTTGATATAAGCTCTATATATACATTCATCTTGAACCAATTTTCACATTAGTCTGTCGTAAAGCAGAATTAGAACTAATAGGAGAAACCAAACAAAGAAGAAACAAACAAAAAGAAAAAAAAAGAGACAGATCAATATTGTGCTTCAACATGCATTCAGACTCCATAGTTCTTTTTCTGGATGTAGACAGCATTTTCCACCATGAATCTTTTGGAATTGTCTTGGATCCTTGCATTGCTAAGAGGAGACGAGTCTGTCAAAGTCAGTCATCACACATTGTGGCTGTTACTCGGCCCAGTGTTCTCCTGGTTCTGCTCACTTCATTCAGCATCAGTTCATTTAAGTCCTTCCAGCTAATCAAGGTTCTTTAATGAGTACGGGCCATTTCTGATTGCCCACAGACACTAACATGATTGACAATCTTGTTAACATTAGTTGGATCGAGTTGTTTATAGAACAAGAGTCAGGCCCCAGGTAAGCTTCTGAGTTCAGGAAGAGTGCCAAGATACTGTCTGGTTTGCTCAGGACAGTTCCATAGGTCAGCTTGATATATGCTCTGGTGTCAATGGCCTAGTCTTCCACCAAAGGCTAAGTCTGTGATGATAGAGCTATTCAGATCCAGCCTAGGCTGCCTTCATGAAAAGTGAATGCTTTGACATTTTGGCCCATCACCCTAAGGGTTTAAGTCCCAAACTTCACAGAACAAATCCTTTCACTAAGGAGACTTGTTCTGTGAAGTTTGAATTCAAGGCCACAGGTTCCCCATCCCTGGAAGGCATAGATGTAGATATAGTATTTTGGTCTTAAAGTACAATGGAGGGGCACGGGGGAATACAGGTATATGTCCCAGTTATCCGAAGAACTCTACTTCTAGGCAAGTGCTGGGAAAATTTCATCCTGGATGGCATTAGAAAGCTGTAGGGAGATCCCAACTGAAAGGAAGGCTAAGAAAACTCAAAGGATAAGGAGAGCTGGCCTCAGTGGCTGAAGCCCAGGCTCAGAGCTCCTTATCTAGAACTTGCCTCCTTCATATATTGTGAGCCAGGGACCAGCTATGCTAAACCTAGGAAGAAGCATTTGGTTCTGCTCAATTGAACAGAGATTGAGCCTCTATTCATTACCATCCTCTGTTCTCCAGCCATGTTCCTCCATCGTCTCACTTATAATACTGCAATGGTCTTTTAATTGCTCTCCCTGCCTCCAGTCCCTACCCACTCCATTCCTTACTCCACACAATTATCAATACTCTCCTAAAGCGCAAGCTTGTTTATATCACACCCTTCCTCACTAAATTCCAATAGCTCCCTTTTATCTCTAGGCTCAAATACAAATTTGTCTGTTCACCAGTTAAATCAATCAATAAGTATTTTTAAGCACCTACTGTGTGCCAGGCACTGTGCACAAAAAGAGGCAAAAAATAGTCCCTACCCTCAAGGAGCTTACAACCTAATGATTAAGTCATTTACAACTTGGCTCCAACGGACCTCTCCTGCCTCATTATGCATCATTCACTTGCTATACAATCTAGCCAAATTAGCTTCATCACCACTCTTCATATGTGACATTGCATATTCTACTGCCATGCCCACATCCTCTAAGCCTGTGCTCCTTATTCACTTCTGCCTTAAGCAATTCTCTACTTTCCTCTGAAGCTCACCTCCAGTTCCACCTTCTGCATGAAACCTTTTCTGTGGAAGAAAACACTTACATCAATGTACTCTTGGTGGAGTTGTGAATCGGTCTAGCAATTCTGGAAAGCAATTTGGAACTATGCCCCAAAAGTTACTAAATTGTGCATATCTTTTGACCCAGAATGCCACTATTGTGCATATCACTTTGACCCAGTATCCACCCACAAGATGTTAAGGTAAAAGGAAAAACCACCGTGCGCAAAAATATTTATAGGAGATCTTTTTTGTGATGATGAACTGGAAACTAAGGAGGGGGGTAATCATCAGGGAATGGTGGGGAAAATATGCTACATGAATGTAATGGAGTACTATTATGCTCTAAGAAATTATGAGAGAAACGGTTTCAGAGAAACCTGGTAAGAATATGAATTTATGAAGTGTGTAGTGAAGAAGATCAGCAGAACAAGGTGTACCACAATAACAACATTGTAAAGACAAACAACTACAAAAGTCTTAATTACTCCGATGAAGACAAAAACCAACAATGATTTCAGAGGACCAACGATGAAACATATTGCCTGCCTCCCAAATGAGAGGTGATGAATTCAGGGTGAACACAGGACAATGCAAGACTTTGTTTTGCTTTACTATGTATATTTGTAACAGGGGTTTTTCGTTTCCTTTTTTTCCCAGTGGCAGACATAGTAGAATGGAGAGAAAATCTGTTTGTTGGTTTTTTTGGTCAATTGAAATATTAACTTTTTAAAAACAAATCTTTCCTGACCTCCCCAAATGCTAGTGCCTTTCCTGACCAAATCATCTTGTACTAATTCTATATACACTGTATGCATACGTTTGGTGTCTCCAGATAGAATATAGTCCCCTTAAAAGAAAGGACTATTTCATCATATATCCTCAGTGCAATTTCATTTTTGTTACTTTGTATCTTCAGTGCCTAGAACAGTATCTGACATATCACAGTTGCTTAATAAGTGCTTGTTGATTGCAGGTATTATGCAAGGTTGAGAACTGAAAGGTAAATACAAAAAAAAAAGTCCCTCTATGAAGAATGTAAAGGAGAGAGTAGACAAAAAACTCCAGGAATATTTGGGGGAGCTTGATTTTAGAGATCATCATACAGAATAATTAGAGTAAAATGTACATATTCCATGTGCTAGTTTTCAGAACAATGGGTAATTTGCCATGGATTACTGAAAACTAAGCACAAATTTCATTAAATGTGATGCAAATATGGTATCCATGTGAGAGAGGGGAAGAAAATTCAGTATATTTGCAATATAAGAAATGCAGTAAATCCAAGAGGAAAAGCAAATTGTGGGAAAATAGAAAATTTCATAATCAGGAGAGGACTCACAGGAATAAAAACGGGTTGAATTGAGGCATTATCCAACCTTTAATGGAGAGGGACAGACTTTAGGGAGGAGGTTACCATAGGATGGGATCTCACTGGGGTCCAAATAATGACAAAGGAGATGTGTCTGGGGAAAAGCAGAAACCAAGTGCAAGCGATTCGAAGCCCTTTATAATCTGTCTCCAACCAATCTTCTCAGACTCATTTCCCACTATTCTTCTTCCATCACTCTATATTCCAGCCAAATCAAACTTCTTGCTGCTATTCCCCATAATGCAACACTCCATCTTCTGTCTTCCTGTCTTTGCACAGGCTGTCACCACCTCGACTAAGCTTGGAACAGTCCTCAGCTGCATTCAAGGCTCAGCTTGAGAGGCATCTCCTACACAGGCCTTTCTTGACATCCCCAATTATTAGCAATGTACTTCCTTACCAAAATTATTTTGCATTTGCTTTGATTACATATATATTGTATTTACTTATCTGTGTACATGTTATCTCCTCCAAGTAGGGAGTATGGCATTAGGATAAGTTCCATGAAGGCAGGGTTTATTTTTGTCTTTGTCTTTCCTCAATGTGCAGCACAGTGCCTATATACACAGTAAGCATTCAATTATTGCATGTTAAAATGAATTGTATTAAATCAGAGGAAAAATACAGAGTTGATGGAAAAATGTGGCTAAGATAAAACAGAGAGGAATCAGTAACAATTGGGAAACAGGACCAGGGCGCTGCACTGCCAGTATGCTGAATTTCTATGCCCAGGTTCCTTAGGTGTAAGCACCACCATCCCCTCCCCATTTACGTCTGTGTATCCTGGGAGGCTGAGGCTCAGGTATCTGCTGACCTTCATAAGAAGTGTTGTTCCTTCCTCCTTTGCCTTTTAGACTTAAAAGTTGTTCTCAGGTTGATATTATTTGCTATTTTCAAACTTCTTTCTAAGGATGAGCATTTAGAAAGATCAACAAGAGAAAGAATCATATCTGAGTGGGGAGGATGAACCAGGGCAAATCAGACTGTATGTCATTTTCATCTCTCACCCCCATAGCTCTAGATGCAATTGGGTTATAATGAACCTCAAGAGGAAAAAGCTCTTGGATAAACACAGGGTAATGGTTAGAGGGGCCTAGAGGCAGGAAGACCTCAGTTCAAGTATGCCTCTGACCCATCCTGGCCACACGAGCCTAGACAAGGTACTCAGCCTCTCAGTACGCCCAGACAACTCTATAACATAAAAATAAATTACAGAACATTTGCATTGGTAGAGGGAGGCTCCTCATAGGACCATAAACAAATAAATGAATGAATTAGTGAATGAATTCCAGTGGTTTTCTATTATCTTTAGAATTAATGAGATCAAAGGAGCTAGGAAGTGGAAAACACGCTATGCTAAAGGGAGGAGGTAGGGGTCAGCCCCCTACTTTGTCTTGGTTCTGGGGGATAGTACCTGTTTTCATTGGGCCTTTTTAAAGGATCCAGTGAGACAGTATTATCTTCTCTTGAATGGACTGCCACTCTGAGTCAAGGTTTCATTATTCATAATGTATATCCCAGGTCAATTAGCTTGACTCACTGCACTGGGATGGCTCTGGCAAGAAATATTCTCTATGATAGCCCTGTCATGTCTTAGCATTTGAGGCGTAGTTCTATGAAAGTAAATATTTATAGTGAATCACCCATGATGCCACGGAGAAAAGGTCCCTTGTAATAACTGTAGAAAACATAGGGGCAGGATTTGGCCTAATGTAAATAGAACCCTTAAAATGTTCTTAAAAGAGAAATCAAAGACCAGGAAGAAATCACTGTTATCTTAAAAGATTTTAAAATACAAAATGTACCTGGTTACTTAGATTTCATACAGTTTTACTTCCCAGAAAATATTTATCCTAATATCATACTGCATATTTGTCTTTCTTTCTTTGTTCCTTCGTTTTTATCCTTTCCTTCCTTTCTTCCTTCTTTCTTTCCTCTCTTTTTTTTTGTGGATAATGAAAGGGCAGCAAGAAGTTAAAAAAATTAGGGGCACTCAAAGTTGAAGCATGATTTTGGCCAAGTCTTATTTTTTCCTCTGTAAATTGGGAGACTCTCTAAATGTTCCTTCCATTTGAGACATTCTATATCCTGTGATCTCTTTCAGCACTGACATCTTTGGTCTACATTCTATGGTTCCTTTCGGTTCTGACATCACATGTCTATGTTTTAAGGTTTCTTCAAGCTCTAGCATTCTATGCTCTAAACTCCCTTCTATATTCAGCATTCTGATTCTTCAAATACATTAATTAAAGCCCTTATAATTGCTAAGTTAATATATGTACCTGCTGACAAAAAAAATCCAGAAATGAATGGCCATCTATGTCTAATTCAGCAACAGAAACATTATCTTTGCCACTGTGTTATAAAAGAAAAGTCTTATTTGAAATGCCAGTTGGGGTTCAAATTACATGAATAGTATGGGGCCAGTATAGATGCAGTCACAAACCACTTTGTCTAAAATTCAAATGACTTAATATAAAGAATAAGCCTAGGACTGTGCTCCAGTTAGAAAATGGGCAGCAATAATAATTTTTAAAAAAACATAAATTTATAAAAATGTTCATAGCAGCCTTATTTAAGATAAGGCTCATCTTAAATAAGCCAAACCAAAATATAGACCCAAAGATGGGGGAATGCCTACTAGTCAATTATGGTAAATATCACATTTTTATTTAATGAAATTATACTCCTCTCTAAGGAATAACGAATACAATGAATTTAGAGAAATGTGGGAAGAACTATGCGAACTTCCAGAGAAGGAAGAAAGCAAAGGCCAAAGAATGATAAATATAAAGACTGTAAATCAAATCAACACGGAGAGACAAAATAACCACCAAACTGACAGTCCAAGGACTCGGCCCCAACAGTCCTATGGGACATTTACGGTTAGAGGACATGACCTGGATAATGATCCAGTAAAGGAGACAGAAGAAGCATCTGTATGATAGGGACGGGTACAAGAGATAGGAATTAGGAGAATAGCAGAGAGATAGGATAGAGCAAGGGTGGAAGAGTACCAGCCAAGACCCAGTTAAACTTCCCCAATATTTCCCTCCAAACAACTTTAAATAACATGTCAAATCAGAGCCCAAAAAAGGCCGTAAGAAGACATGTTTTCAGCCTAAGACATCTTAGGAGGTCCTCAGAAGAGGTACCACGGGGGTAGGCATAGGGCCAGAGCGTGCCAGCAAGGCCCCCACTGCTGGGCCTTAAAGGCGGCTGTGACAGAAGCAGCAGTTTCAGGGGCTTCAGGCCCAGAGACAGTAAGGGGTGAGATAACTGATCAGAAAGAGATTACAGGAGACTCTTTGCTGGAACTGATTGGCAGCTCTATTGCTCATAAGCAGTTCTGGGTAATCGTTCCAGGAAAGAAAGGAGCGTTTGTGATAAGTCACAAGGGAGCAGAGGTCTCAGTCATAGTTCCAGAGCCAAGAGGAGCACTAGTACTTGAGGCTAGAGGGAAGCAGGGGCCCTTCCTGGGTAAAAAACAGAGAAGAGTTTAGGAGAGCAAGGACCACAGCTATCCCAGGATAATACTACCCTGGAAGTACTGAAAACTTGCAGACCCCTAGAACTAGATCTGCAAACAGTAGCATGAAAAAGCCTGAAGCTTGGCATAGTGCCTCCCCACCCCAAGATGAGCTTCCCACCCCAACTTTAACATAAAATTAAAAACCAAGAAATAGACTGGGAAATGAGCAAGCAACAAAAAAAGAATTTGGCCATAAAAAGGTACTATGATGGTAGGAAAGACCAAAACATAAATGTAGAAGACAGCAATCTGAAAACAACTACAAGCAAAGCATCAAAGAAAAATGTTAATTGAATCCAAGGCCAGCAAGAATTCCTAGAAGAGTTAGAGAAAGTGATAAGAGTGGTAGAGGAAAAAATTGGGCAAAGAAATGAGAGTGATGCAAGAAAATTATGAAAAAAATTAACAGCTTGGTAAAAGAGGTACAAAAATACTAAAGAAAATATCCTGTTAAAAAAAAAAACAACAGAATTGTCCAAATAGTAAAAGAGGCACACGTGCGTGCACACACACACACACACACATACACACACACACACACACACACACACACACACACTATTATTGAAGAAAAATACCCCCTTTAAAAGCAGAATAGGACAAATGGAAAAGAAGGCACAAAAATTCACTGAAGAAAAGAACTCTTATAAAGGAGAATTAGCTAAGTGGAAAAAGAGGTACAAAAGCTCACTGAAGAAAATAAATCCTTAAAAATTAGAATTGGTCAAGTAAAAGCTAATGACTCTATGAGACTTCAAGAAACAATAAAACAAAGTCAAAAGAATGAAAAAAAAAACAGAAGAAAACATGGACTATCTCATTGGAAAAACAACTGATCTTGAAAATAGATCAAGGAGAGATAATTTAAGAATTATCACACTACTTGAAAACCATGATAAAAAAAAAGAGCCTAGACATCATATTTCAAGAAATTAGCAAGGAAAACTGCCTTTATATCTTAGATCCAGAGGGTAAAATAAAATTTGAGAGTCTAGCAATCAACTCCTGAAAGAGATCCCAAAATGAAACTTCCAGGTCAAGGAGAAAATATTACAAGTAGCCAGAAAGAAACAATTCAAATTACAACAAACGATTACAATAAAATTACAACAAATTACAAATAAACGATTAAAGCTTCCATGTTAAAGGATCAGAGGGATTGGAATATGTATTCTGGAGTGCAAAGGAGCTAAGACTACAACCAAGAATAATCTACCCAACAAAACTGAGTATAATCCTTCAGGAGGAAAATGGAAATTTAATGAAATAGAGAACTTCCAAGCATTCCTGATGAAAACATGAGAGCTGAATAGAAATTTTTACATTCAAACAGAAGACTCAAGAGAAGTGTAAAAAGGTAAACATGAAAGAGTTAAGGGACTCAATGGAGTTAACCTGTTTACATACTATATCAGAAGATGACATATGTAAGTACTAAGAACTTTGTCATTATTAGAGCAGTTGGAAGGAGTCTGCATTGACAGAAAGCACAGGCATGAGTTGATAATGTTGGGATGATCTCCAAAAAAAGAATGTCGAGTGAGAAAGATGGATGCACTAGGAAAACAGAAAAGGGAGAGGTAGAATGGGACGAATTTTCTCATGCAAAAGAGGCACACAAGGAAAAGCTTTTGTACTCAAGAGGAAAATAACAGGGGTGGGGGGCAGTGCGGAAGGTAATACTTGAACCTTAGTCTCATTGAAATTGGTTCAAAGAGGGAAGAATATATATACACACTCATTTGGAAATCTGTCTTACCCAATGTAGAGATAGGAGGGGAAGGGGATGAGAAATATGGTGGCAGGGGAAATGACAAAGAATAGGGTGAATTGGATGAGGCAGTGGTCAGAAGCAACGCAGATTTTTAAGGAGGGACAGAATGCAATGAGAAACAGAAGGATAAACAGAGGAAAATGGCATGGGAGAAAATGCAGTTAGTGATCACAACTGAATGTGAATGGAATGAGCTAGCCCACAGAATTGAAGCAGATAGCAGAATAGATTAGAAACCAGAATCTAACAACATAATATATGAAAGAGACACTTGGGACAGAAAGACACACACACACAGAGTTGAAATAAAGAGCTGGAGCAGAATCTAGTGCGCTTCAGCTAAACTGAAGTGGGCATGGGTGCTAATCATGATCTCAGACACAGCAAAAGTGAAAATAAACCTAATTAAAAGAGATAATCAGGGAAACTACCTTTTGCTAAAAAAGTACGACAGACAGTATCAAAAATTTTACACCAAGTTTCTCTGACAAAAGCCTTATTTCCCAAATATATAAGGAACTTACTCAAAGTTATTTTAAAAAAATAAGTCATTCTCCAATTGATAAGTGGTCAAAGGTTATAAATAGGCAGTTTTCAAAAGAAGAAATCAAAGCTATCTACAATCATATGGGGAAAAATGCTCTAAATTATTACTGTTTAGAGCAAATTAAACAACTTTGAGGTATGACTTCATACCTACCAGAAATGACAAATGCTGGAAGAAATGAGTGAAAATTAGGTACATTAATGAATTGTTGGTGGAGTATGATCAGGAAATACACCCAAATGGCTATAAAGCTGTGCATACAGTGTGATTCAGCAATACTGCTACTAGGTCTGTACCCCAAAGAGATAAAAAAGGGAAAAGACCTCTATGTACAAAAATATTTACACAAACTCTTTTTGTAGTGGCAAAGAATTGGAAATTAAGGGGATACTTACTCATCAATTGAGGAATGGCTGAACAAGTTGTGGCATATGGTTGTGATGGAATACTATTGTGGTATAAGAAATGACGAGGGGGTGGATTCAGAAAAAAAAAAACCATAGGAAGACCTATATGAACCCATGCAAAATGAGGTGAGAAGAATCAGGAGATTATCTGGCTCAATAACAGCAATATTGTAACAATGATCAACAGTGAATGATTAGACTATTCTGGTTAATGCCGTGATCCAAAACAATTCCAAAGGATCCATAATGGAAAAACGCTCTCCACCTCCAGAGAGACAACTGATGCACTCTGAGTATACATTATTTTTCTTCTTTCTTTCTTTCTTTCTGTCTGTCTGTCTGTCTTTCTTTCTTTCTGTCTTTCTTTCTGTCTTTCTTTCTTCCTTTCTTCCTTTCTTCCTTCCTTCCTTTCTTTCTTTCCTTCCTTCTTTCTTCCTTTCTTTCTTTCTGTCTTTCTGTCTTTCTTTTTCTCTTTCTTTCTTCCTTTCTCTCTCTCTTTCTTTTCCTTTCCTTTTCTTTTTTTGTGATATGGCTAACATGGAAATGTTGTGCATGATTTCACATGTATAATTGACATATTGATTGTCTTATCAGTGGGTGAAGAAAGGGTGGGAGGGAGGGAGAGCATCTAGAAATCAAAATTTCAAAAGAAAGGAATGTTAAAAATAAATAAATAATAAAGTAAGAAAAAAAAGGATTCAACCCTTCTTTCTGTTAACAGTGGTTTAACTATTGGTATAATACTCAAAAGGTCAAAGAATTGCAGATGCAGGGCTCTAAGGGCCTTAGCCATCATCTAGTCTCCATTTTGCAGATGAAGAAGCTGAGGCGCAGGGGAATTGACTTTTCCCAAGTTCACGTAGGAAAGAAGTGTCTGAAGCTAGATTCAACCTCAGATCGTCTTGTCTGAAGGTCCAGTGATCTACTCACCATGCCACACTGTCTCACCATCACTATCCCTCAGAGTCCCAGTTTTCTTTTCCACAAAAGTGACAGCAATATGTATCCTGTCTCCTTAATGAGGCTATGATGAGATTTCAACTGAATTCAGTTCAAAGATTTAAGTGTCCACTTTATGCAAAACCTTGTGGCAAACCCAGGGATAAAAAAAATAGTAAGAAGACTCAAACCAAAAACAAATCCTTCCTTGCAGGAGGTTTTCATTCTGCTCTGAGGTTCATGATACATACCCAACTGAGTACAAAGCACATATAAAGTCGAACAAAGTATTTCTTATCCAATCATCTACCATTTCCTGGACATCTCCATACCCTACTACCTCCTCTCCAGCCATCATCTTCACCTCTGTCCACAGGAATTTCGGACTCCACTCCTGGGAATCTGGACTTTGATAAATGAACTTTCACCTCATCTTGCTTGCAGTCAGGTCTCCATGATACTTCCTAACAATCTCCATACCATGCCACCTCTTCCCCTGCCCCAACTTTTAATTCACCTTCATGCAATGACATCCCCCTTTAGAATTTAAGCTCTTTGAGGGTGAGGACAGGGGCTTACTTCCTTCTATTTGTATCCATTGTGTTCAGCACATTGCCTGGCATAGTGAGTGGTTGATATGTTTTATCTTTATCTCTCATCTAAATGTCTGTCCATCTGCCTATCTCCATACATCCATTTATCCACCCATCCATTTGTCTATCTATCTCCTATTTAACTATGTGTCTTCTGTCTGTGTCTTTATCTTTCTGTCTGCATGTATCTATCTCTTTTAAACTGGTGCTAATGAGGGGCCCTGTGTTTACTGGCCCTTCAGAAGTCCTATTCATTGAAGTCCTAGTCACTGAGTTGCAGATGGCTGGCTGCTTGGCCATGAACGCAGGGCTAAAGAGAAAGGCTGTCTTATGGAAAATGCAAGAGAGAGGAGTGTGGTAAAGTGGCAAAGAAGTGGCTCCGATGTTAGAGGCTTGTGCTCAGCTCCTGATCCTGCTTCTTCCTGGCTTCAGCCAGTCTCCTGTCCTCTCTACGCCCCAGCTGTAAAATGGATTAAATGTCCTTTGAGGTCCCTTACTGTGTCCTAATGAGAATGAAAGAGCTTTGTAAATGCTAAGGTGCTCTAGAAGCACAGGTTATTACTGCTATTCTCACAAGTCTCTCCTATGTATTGGGGAATTGCCCGTTTGCTGCAGAATGAGAGTGTTAAAGCTGGGAAAGAACTGAAGAGATCATCTAGCCCAGCTTCTTCCTTTTATGTAGGAGGAAGCTGAGGTCCAGAGAGAGAAAGGTTTTGTCCCAAATCAAAAAATCCAATTAGTGGCATCAGGACTGGATCTCAGTTCTCCCGTGTTCTTTCAACTATTTTTTGACTCTTTTCTGTCTGGTGACCTCAGCAGCTACAGCAATCCCAACATGCTAACGATGATTCAGGCTAGATCATGAAAGAGGTCAGAGGGGAGTGAACAGGAGGTCTGGGGAGTGAAGACCACCAGGGAAAACATCTAGATACAGCTTCTATTGAAAAACAAAATGCCTCTGAGTTTTAAAAAACCATCCTGGGAAAGAACAGGGCCTAGTTGTTCAGTCTTATCTGGGGTGCAGTCCCCTCCCACACAAAGGCTGCAGAACGCTCTCCAGCTCCCCTCCTCCAGCAGATGGGAGGCTGAGTCAGCTCTGCCCAGACTCAAGCCTCGGGTTCCCCTCAGTCCAAGGGATCGAAGCCAGATGCTTCTGCTACTCGATCTCGACTGAATGTGCACATTCCACAGTGAAATCCACTTGAAAAGGGAAATGGAAAGCCATCAGAGGGAGCCCATTGTACAGTGGGCATTGGGGTGAACAACGGAGGCTCCAGAGACCCTGGAAATATGTACACAACAGGGAGCCATATGGTTGTCTGTGCCCCCAAAGCCACGGCACCTTAGTCAAGCAGAAAGAACCCAGCTCTTAATTGGGCTTGGCTTAGAAAACACAAACATCGTTACAGGACAATTTCCATGTTGAGGCCTGCTCTGCCCGGTGCTGAAATCTCACTTATGCCTCCTAAAGATCTCCAGGGGCAGCAGCACAGCTCTAACTAGGAATCTTCGTACCTGGAAGTAAGCCTTCAGTTGCGGGTGGGGGAGAAGAGGAGGAAGGCTATTTCCCCACGGAGGTAAAAAGAAGGCCAAGACAGAGACCCCACAACACATGAGGCTTCTGCTGGGGAAAGGGAGGAATAACTTACTGCCCCCTCCGGTAGACTTCTATTTTACCTTATTTTCTGGCTAATTAATTGCTACACTGTTGTTTTTATGCTGCTGAAGAGCTGTGAGCACCCTTTAAATTCAGGAACTTGGGACAAACTGCCAGTCACCCTGCCCTAGTTATGCCTCTGGGGAGGTGGTGTCTGTAACATGCTCTGTTGTCTTTGCCCACTGTCACTGGGGTGGGGGCTTGGAGGGGGAAGTGGCCTATTGCAGAAAACTTTCTTTTTTCATTGAGTTCATTTTGTGGAAAGAATTAGAGCTACAGCCAAGAAGTTGATCATATGGTCAAGCTTCCCCAAAACGTACCTGGAACAAGCAGTTCAAAGCGGCTTTCTAATCAAGTTGTTAAGAAAAGCCCAGGACACTACCCACCTAGTGGGAGGAGGGGGAAGGGAGACATACCACAGTAGTGACAGAATACTCGAATCTAAGACTTGGAGGTGCCCTCAGAGGCCACGTGGCCCAGCCAGCGCACACACAAAAGGATTCGTCTCTACAGCATATCCGACAAGCAGACCAGCCTCTGCTTAAAGGCCTCCAAGGGGGACAAACCCACCGCCTCTCTGAGCAGACCATTCCACGCAGGAACAGCACAAATTGCTGTCATTGAAACCCAAGTCCTTATCACTCCAAGTCCAAACAAGCCACCTGGCTGTCACGTGCTTCCTCCCAGTCTGGTATGAGGATGCCGGCACCCAGGGGTGGCTGTGCAATGACATCAGAGGGCCCTCGGATTTAGAGGAGAATGGGGGGATGAGGGGAATTGGGTCTTTCTCAGATGCACCTGACTGGTTATCCATCTTTGGGATGTTAGGCAGGGAAACACCCAGACCATGGTTGAGTCCAGCAGCAGACTGGTTTTCAGCATATAACAGCCCAGACATGGAGTGTCCTAAGCAGGGCTGTAGTTCGGACAGGACGTGGCCACTCCAGGAGTAGAGGTAGCCTGTCAACACCTTACAGATCTAATGGCCAAACAAGCACAAAGGTCTGTTCAAACTATCACAGAACGCTCCCACCACGGTAAGGGCAGGCAGCAGTGGGTGCTAGAGCTAAAAAAGGAGAAGGATCAAAAGAAGCTGAAAAATGACTGCAAAGACATAGTGGAGGGAGCGTTCCCTCAGGGCTCTTGGAGAGCTTGCTCAACAGTTTTTCGTTGTCTGGCCTGTCCTCTTGCCTGACCGGAAGTTTAATGGGAAACCGTGCCTCAATCAAGAAAACAATAGTGAGAAAGCTGAGCCTTGAACACTCACAAATGTCTGTGAAACTCTCAGAAGCCAAGGCAGCCTTTTCATAAGAAATCACTGATGTTGATCTTACAAAACAGGGAATTGACAGGAGGAGAAAAACAACCGCTAGCTGCCTTTTTTTTTTCTTTCACATCAATGACTTCCTACCATATTTATTCTGGTCCTTTTGTCCTGCTGGAGGTCTGGTTCAATCTCTTTTTGTAGAGCATCATTAATGCCTCCCTTCTGACACTGTCAGAAATTTCCACACGTGTGAAATTCAGGAAAGATACCGACAAGTGGGGGCTTATCCAGATAAGGGAGACCAGGAAGGGGAGGAGAATTGGAGACTGGGCCACTTGGTGATTGGTTAAAGACCCAGGGCTGGTTGTCATAGGGCTTGACAAGAAAACTGTCTCCAAGTATTTGAAAGGTTGCCATGGGGAAGAGGGATTAGCTTGGTTCTGCCTGGATCCAGACAACAGAAAAAGGAGGAATGGGTAAAAAAAATCTGCAAAGAGGCAGATTTCAACTTGATATAAGTTTAAGCTTCCTAACAATTACAGGAGACCTCAAAGCAGCGCAGTCTGCCTCAGACAGTAGTGGGTTCTCTCTCACTGGAAATCTGTAAGCAGAGGCTGAACGAATGCTTCTTGGGGTGTTCTCGGGGGAAATCTGTATTCAGGTAGTGCATGAACTAGATAGCCAACGGCAGGGGTGGGGAACCTGTGGCCTGAAGGCCACCTGTGGCCCTCTAGGCCCTCAAGTGCAGCCCTTTGACTGAATGCTAACTTCACAGAACCAAAGGGCCACACTTGAGGACCTAGAGGGCCACAGGTTCCCCACCCCCGGCCTACGGTATACTGTAAATTCTCCATGTAACTGAAGCTTAACCCCTCACACATCAAGGCTCAGACAGCTAGATGTCTGAGTGGATAGAGCAGATCATTTATCCTCTCTCAGCCTCAGTATCATCATCCATACAATGGGGATAATAATAGCATCTACCTCACAGAGTTCCTAGGACGATTAAATGAGGTAATGGGTGTAAAGTTCTTTAGCAGCTCTTTCACATTTTGAATAGATATCCTATCCTCAAATGGATGGCTTATGCCCTTTAGTTCAGGTTCATGCCTCATGGATACAATTATGTTGCCCCCTTCCCATCCAGTATTACACTGCGCCAATGCTTAGATGGCTCTTTCTAAACAGAGTACTCTGAATACCTGGTAACCTTACCTGGAAGGCATAATTATGGGAAAACACGGATGAGAATCACACTCAGTGAGAAGGTATGGCAAAGGGTGGTGGAAGAGTATGCCCGGGCCTAAGCTGTGTGAGCTGAGGAAGCCGGAGCCACCTTTGTTCCTCCACAAAATGGAATCAACCCTGTCTTTGCTACAAGCCTCTCCAGGCTGGGGAGAAAGAGTTTGCAAAATCTTCAAGCACTACACAAATCCGAGTTGTTGTTGTTGCTGCTGCTGCTGTGGCTACCACGGCTATTTAAACTCTCTATCAGTGGAGGAAATACCCACAATGGCAAAATCAGGGATCCATGAAAGTCTTTCTTGGACCCAAGATTACATCATAGTTTCCAGAACTCAAGACATTACAAAGCACAATGACATCAATGAGCATTGTTAAGCGCCTGCTCGCTGTCCAGCCCTGGCTGGCCACCACAACACTTAAGGAGATCCTATTCTATGGGTGAAGAGATGAAGGGTGCATTCTCACTTGATCCTCAGAACCACTATATTATATATAAGATAATAAGACGGCACTATTAGCCCCATTTTACTGATGGAGAAGCTAAGATGAAGTGGCTTATTAGTGGAATGCCAGGGATAGAACTCAAGTTTTATGTTGAAAGATTCCAATGTTCTTTCTATTACTTTAATCTCGTCTGACCATTTGTTCTATGACAGGGATGACTTGTGTAGGGGCTATTGAGTTACACAGAGCTGCTTACCCCTACGCCAACTGGCTGCAGACTACCTTGCTGTTTTTGTTCTCCTGTTGGGTTTTTCTGTCTTCTAATTGTCCCTGTATAAAAAGCATCCTCGAGGAAGGTATGAGCACAAGACACAAGCTTCAGCAAACAGTGCTATACAACAGACACATCTTGAAAGTTGCACAGTTGACTGAAAGGTGAAAAAAGTGGAAGATACAGCTCTTCTTATTGTTTGTCAACTATAGAAAGGCACAGCCAAATGCAACCTTAAAGAAGCCTCTTTCTCCAACAAGTTTCTTCCAGACATACCTTAAAATACTACATTGTTTCTTTTCCCTTCCTTCCATCCTTTATTCCTCTCTCCTTTCTTTCCCTTTCCTTTTTTCTTCCATTCTTCCTGTTTTTATTTCTTCTCTCTCTCTCTCTCTCTCTCTCTCTCTCTCTCTCTCTCTCTCTCTCTCTCTCTCTCTCTCTCTCTCTCTCTCTCTCCCTAGCCTGCAGTGGGCTGGGAATTCATGGAACGTCTATTTTAATTGTATGTAAAATGACTCTGAATTGAGTCCTGAAGAGTTCTCTGATGATAAAAGTGCATGACATTTCATGCATGAGCTTTGTGATAGCTATTTTGACTGTTTATACACCTTTTTTGCTTTTTTCCTGATGCTTAGCTATAACAAAGCTGCTGGATTTGTGACCTGGGGACAAATGTGGTACTATTGCATATGAGACATAATGATAAAGACTCTGTGGGATTTTTCTTACCTATTTATAGCTCCTCAATTATTTATATTTCCATGAATATTACACACCTCCTAGGATCAGACCGGAGGAGAATGAAGCAAGGTATAGCTCTTTGGATTTTTATTTTTTTAACCTTTTGGCAATGTGAAAAACATCTTCCCAATATCCCCTTAGTAAATTCTCCCCTGAGAACATTTTATAGAGTTTAGAACTCATAATTGATTAGAGACATAAAGCAAAAATAGCTGTCCCACTTCCATTTCTTTTATCATTCTTTGTCTCCCGTTTCTACTGACACTTCACATTTAGATACTCTTTTCTCCTTCCTTCTCAGCTCTTGCAGCCTCTATCTCTTTGTAAAAAAAAAAAAGCAATGACCCATTATGCAATGAACATCATTGTGTAGTAAGCAGGTTTTCCTTGACTCCTGAGACTCACCAGGAAGAAGAAAAGAACATGAGATCTTTAATCAAGCTCTTAATGTGAATGAAGTCCAAGCATTATATTTCAAAAGGGAATTTTGGAAATTAGTACAATTTTGTTCTTTTTGTTAAATCACTAGTAAAATATTTCTTTGAAGAAAACAAAGTATAAAGAAGATACACACTAATGGGTTGAGATGGGGACAGATAGTGTAGGTTGTTTTTGTCCTGTTTGTCTCCAAAAAAAAAACCCAACAACATTTATTACAATTTCATTTTAGGACTATATATTTAGAACTGGAAGGAACTTTAGAAGTGATCTGGTCTGACTTCCTCATTTTACAAGAAGAAAGCTGAGGCCCACCTAAGTTAAGCAATTTGTCCAAAATCAAAGTTAATAGGGTATTTTGCAGTTGCCTAAAAGACCTTAAATTGGGAGGATGGAACATGATATGCAGAACTTGGGAAATGAAACCAAAATCCACTGTCTCAGGATCTTTAACTAGTTTTCTCTGCCTCTTATTTCTGACTTGCCTAAACTACAACTATTCATGTTTCAGCTATCCTTATTCTCCAAGGAATATGTGAAAATCATCATTCTTGCTTGCATTTTAACCTCTTCTCCTTGTTTCTAAATCTTTAAGTAAACTCAGAAAGTAAAAGGGAGAAAGTCTATTTATCTGTTTATATTTGAATTTTACTCTTCATTTCTGAATTCCCTAAATTGAACCCATCTTAATACTTTGATAGATCTGTGATTTCATCAATGCAAATATATGGTCTCCCTATCCATGTTGCTTATAAACCCATCCACACCTTCTCATCCTCGACACTCCTGTCCATCTCCTCTTTAGGGAATATATCCATCATGAGGAATGCCTTCCTCAAGATCTCTTGACATTGCATGGAAAACAGGCTATCCATTGGTTTTTCCTTGCTCTTCCCAAATGACCATCTCATCTTTCTTCCTGGTCATACATCTCTTTGCTGGTCTTCATTCTGCCAGTTTTGCCCAATGTTTTAGTAGTGATATGTTATCACAACTCACAGCCCCAATGGGCTCTTCTTTAAGATGACCTTCAACTTTACTTCTTTGAAGGCTCTAGTTATTCATGACTAGTAGCAATATGCTATTACAGAAAAAACAATTATTAGTGCAAATAGGAGAAGTTTGAGGTCCTTAAAAGCACTAGACAAATTCTGAAAAGCCATTTAGCCCATCTTTCTTCTTCTTTTCAATTTTGGTCCTATCTCACATTCCATGAACAATGACTATCTAAGATACTTGTAGTGATGGACCAGAAATGTGAGTTGTCTATCCAACTACAAGACATGCTTTTGACAAAAAAGCATTCTTTATACACTTATCTTTTCTTGTGTGAATCTTTCAATGATTAAAGATCTCAGTTAGGGGGCTTTGCAATGTCATTATTCTTACTGCCTCTCAAGACCTAACAATAATAATAATAATAATAATAATTCACATTTATATTGTCTTAGAATTGACAACATTTTTTAAGTCCATTTCCTCATTTGACCTTCACAGGAATTCTGTGAGGTTAGTTAGTGCATATATTAATAACCCCTTTTTATATGTGAGGAAACTGAGCCTCATAAAGTAACTTACCCACCATCACACAGTCTGTGGCAGAATCCAGATTCAAACCCAAGTCTTAGAACTCTATATTATTTTCACTATGCCACACTGTCTCTCAAAATAAGTTATCTTGAGGGAGGTCGGCATCAAACGGCATTTACTAAATATATTCATGACTAAGGATAAGATTATCAGGAAAATGGTTAATTAAAGAAATGAGTGCTCAGATAGATGCCTATTGTCAGTGATATGCTCCCACCAAGGTAGACCTGTGGGAGTTTGACAGATGGTGAACATAACCATAGGTGCTTGGTGAAAGCCATACACCCCACATAAGTACACACAGCAGAGAACTCAAAGATAGAGATGCAATAAAGAAGGTACAGACACATAAGTGTAGCACAGGGAAGAGAAGTAGCTACAGGCATTCAACCATGAGAGTTAATCAGCAGTGGGCATCTCCACCCCCAAGACCACTACCCTGGTTAAAAGCTTTATGAATATTAGAAAATCAGAAGCAAACAAGCATAAAATGGACAGCTCCTTCCACAGTAATGCAATATTACTCCCTTTCACTGCTACCATGATTAGAAAGGCCAGAAAGATGATCATACAACAAAAAGGAAGCAACCATAGTCCTAATGAGAGTACACAGCATGAGCCTCTCCTTCTCTCCTTCAGAGGCTACCTACACATCGGAGCTGAATGTAGACAGAACTATAGCCCATGGGCTGATGTTTAGTCTGGCCTAAAATCTCAGTTACGGTAGTAGAACTTTGGATCTAGATAGTATTTTATTTCATTTTAACAAGAACAGGAGGACCAGGTAAGGCCTCTTCACGGCAGAGCATAGCAGACAGTTTGTCTCCTTAATGGATTTCTTTATGTGTTCCTTTATGACAACATAAAGATATTTGTACTGATGGACCAGCTATAAGAGTTGCCCCTCCAACTACATAGCAGAGTTTTGACAAAAGGCATTCTTTATACACCTGTTTTTTATATACCTAGCATGTCCTGGGGGATATCTTGAACACTGGGCCGGGCTGTAAATCGCCTGAGGTTTTGGGTGATAACAAGTACCACAGTCAATGGCAGCTGTGTCTGTGACAGCACTCAGGAACCTTTCCCTATTCTCTTGGACATGCCTATCATAAGACCCTGGAAGTCAGAGATTTCAGGACCCTGTAATCTAGTGGTATGAGCTAGTATAACTTCCCTCTGAATCTGCCAGTTTTGATCTGGGCCCAGAGATCTGTTTTGTCTGTTCCTAGGAAAATAAGGACCTTTGGAAAAGCACCATTATACCATGCCTATCTCCAGACAATAAGAAGGAACTGAGAAGCCATTCTAAATTACTCGTCTTACAAATGGTGGCCACTGAGGACCAGTACAAGGTACAGATTAGGCCAAATCATTTCTTGTCTGAGTGTATAAGTTTGAGACACTGTCTTTTTCCTATTTTTTGTGCAAAACGCCTGAGAAAAAAAAGTAAACTTTCACACTTATGATAAAAGACTATGGTAAAAATAGTTTCCTTTTCTTCTGTCTTGGTTTCTCATCTACTGTTCTCTTCTACATTGGAGACATCCAGTAAGTAGTCAGTCAACTAGCATGTATTAAGTGTCTATTATGTGCCAGGTACCATGTGAAGTACTAAAGATACAAAGAAAGGCAAAAAAAAAATTTAAATCCAGTCCTTGTTCACAAGTAGCTGATAGTCTAAAGGGGGAGACAACATGTAAAAAACTACCTGACATGAGATAGACATAGGATAAAATGGGTATAATCTTAGAGAAAGCATTTCCCTTAAAGAGAACTAGATAAGCCTTCTTAGAAAAGGTGATATTTCAGCTGTGGTATCTAAAATGATTTTTATTACCCCTTTTATATCTATTACAATTTTGCTTATTTTAAGAAGCTAAATATCAATGTAAGCTTCTAAACCTGAGTCAGTAACCTCAAATCAAAATTAGGATCTTATATTAGCTATTTGTTACAAAAGCTTTAGAAACAATTATGATGACTTGGATATGTTGATATAACAAAATAGCACCAGTGAATGAGTGTTCAATAGCTGACATTTTGATGCCCTTCCCATGAGGCCTCATAATGACAATAGCTGATATTTGCATTGTGCTTCAAAGTTTGCAAAGTGCTTTACATATATCTTGTCATTTGATCCTCACAAAGACTTTGTGAGGTTGATACAAATGAGTAAACTGAGTCTGATAGAGGGGAAATAACTTGCCAGCTTCAGATAACTTGTAACTGAGGCAGGACGTGAACTCAACTTTTCCTGACTTCATGTGTAGCCTCAATCCATTGTATGACTGTCTTGGTAGGATGCAACAGCCTTGTAACTAAAATCAGGAGATCAAATATCCTGTCAGGAACAGAATAATGAAAACAGTGGCTATCATGACCGCAATGCTCTGTCATGCCCCCAGAAACTTGCTAACAGGAAATTCATCATCCTGCAAGATTATGTCAGCATTGGCACTCATTCCTCACTAGTACGCCTTCTTGGATTCTTGGTTTGGAGGGCTAGAGGGCAGAGCAAAGAACTCCTCCCAAAGCCTTCACTTAAAGAGAGCTCCCAGGCCAGCTTCTGTTCATTCCCACCTACATTCACTCTTTTGGACTGGAGTCCACCATGCCTCCACCATGTGCCCAATTCCTCCCTCCCATCTCAGCTCCTTCTGATATGTTGTTCTCCCCATTAGACCGTAAGCATTTTTGAGAGCAGGGACACAGGGACTGGCTTTTGTGCCCTGGTATCCTTATCAATTAGTCTGGTGCCTGGAACAGAGTAGACAATGTTTATTGACTAGCTGCATGGTTCTCTCCAATTAGGAGGTAAACTTCCAGAATCATATTCCACTGGTGGATTTCATCCTGCCAAGTGTCAGAGGGACTTTTAAGGTCAAATCAATCCTGCTTATTGTCCATATTTTGTGAATTTGTGAATAGATATCTAAGGCCATGAGTTTTATTGTTGGCTCCTTTCTTGGATTACGTAGTTCAAGAGTTGTCTACGTTGGTAGCTATACAGATTTTGGCTTCCCTTTTTTTTAGCTTAAAGCAAGCACCAGAATGATATGTGCATGAACTAGGTTGCTGAAGAAGCAGGGGGAAATGTGCTGGTTTTGGAGTGGCAGAAGCTTGGTTTACATCTTAACTCTACTTGCTAGCTTGCTAGCTGTGTGACTTTGGGAAAGTCAGTTAACCTCTCTGTGCCTCAATTCCTTAATATGTAAAATGAAAAGATTAGATTAGATGGTCTATAAGGTCTTTTCTAGTTCTAAATCTATGATCTTATGATCCACTTTTAGAGTGTAGCTTAGCTGGGGGCAAGAATCATTGCCTTTTTCACCTTATATCTACTGGGCCAAACACAGGAGTTTGCACATAATAGGTTCTTAATAAATGTTTATCTATCATTTTTGTTGAAGTCCAGATGATGAGTTAACTTTGCTCAAATTAAGCCAGACAGAGAGAGATGAGTTGAGGTGAGGGAAAAAGGGCATCAAGACCTGCAGCACTGATATTTCCAAAAGTGGGCTCTAAGTTCCATGAAAGCAGGGACCGTTTCTTCTCAGAACTTTGTTTCCATTCCAGTGCTGAACACAGTGCTCTGCACATATTATGAATGTGTTGAATGGAAAGATAAACAAAATTACTGATTACTAAGTATATTATACAGAAAATTAGAAATTGGGCAAAGTATGTGTAGCCAATCTGAGGAGATAAGAGACTTGAAGGCAGGCAGACTAGTTTGAAGTCTCAGCGAATATTCTAGGCAACTCTCTAAGATCATAACATAAGCTACAGTTGAGACACTGACATAATGACAATAATAATAATTAAGATTTATAAAGTGCAAGTTCCCCACCCCTGAATAGCACTTACTATTTGCCAGGCACTATGCTAAGCACTTTACAAGTATTATCTCCTTTCATCTTCATAATAACCCTGGGAGGTAGGTGCTATTATTATCCCCATTTTACAGATGAGGAAACTGAAGCAAACAGAGATAAGTGGCTGCCCAGGGTCACACATCCAGTAAGTATCCGAGACCAGATTTGAATTCAGGTTTTCCTGACTCCCACCCCAGCACTCTGTTCATTGTGCCACCTAGCTGTCCAAGGACCTGCAGTGGTGGTGGGAGTTTCCACACTAGGATTCTTCATTCTCTGCTATCTCCCAATTTAAAAAGGAGGCAGAATACTTCAACAGGACCAAAATACACACTTGCAACTTTTCTCTGGCACAAAGCTATCACTTTAATTCTAAGAGTATCTACTGAAGTTGACATTATTTTTAAAATTTCTATCAATGAGAGAGACTATGTGATGAGCTGGCCTCGCTACTGCCAAGGAGAACATCACTAATTGTGATCGTCCCAGGAAACAGTCATGGGCTTGGGAAATTAACACCACAAGCGTTGTCAAGTTCCACCACTCAGTGCAGAAGGCTGTGGAAAGGCCAAGGGCACACAGCCAACCAGCAGCTCGTGTTATAAATATAACTAAGAATAAGTGGACACTAAACTCCAGCTGATTCTGTTTATGTGGGGGGAAAAGAGAAAAAAGGTCAATTGCTAAAAAAAAAAAAAGTTGAAACTCCATTCATATATTTGCTATTCTAAAATTTTTGGGATTTCTTTTTTTGTTCCAAGCATAGATGTATACTGTCACGTCTCCATTTGAGACAGGAGGTAGAAGAACATAGCAAAAACAACAACAACAACAACTCTGGACTTGGAATCACAAGATCTGGGTTTGAGACCTTCACTCTACAAGTTCCTGTGTTCCCTAAGTCACTTTAGCTCTCGGAGATGTTTCATTATCTGTAAAATGGATATCATATCGACTAATGTGGATAGCTCTTTGAATTGTGTATGTCCTGGATAGAGATAGCTATTAGACAGGACAGTAAGCTGGGTCTGCAATTGAGACAATCAGTGTTACCCTTGGGAATGGCATAGATCAGAGGAACACAGAACAGAACTTTAGAATCAATACTAAGCAGCAAAGCCAGGATTCAAACCTCCGTCTTCTGACTTCAATCAATAAGCATTTATAAAGTCCCTACTATGGGTTCTGCCTGCACTAAGCACTGGGGATACAAGGACAAACAACACTCAGACCCAGTCTTCAATGCGTTTACATTCTAAGACAGCACGTACACATACATATGTACAACAAATAAAGGTAAAATCCTCTTCCCCACTGTATCCAAAGGCCAGTGGAGCCAATTCTGGCTGCAATCCCTACAAAATACAATCCCCTCCAAAAAACCCACGGAGACTGTCACATTCCACCCTATTACTACAGATCCCACCTTTAGATTCATTGGCCAGCCTCTGTTGTAGCAGGTAGTTCAGCTGCCACCCAAATATCAACCCCCTGAGCTCCAGCCCAGCTGAAAGGACCACTGCTACTCCTACATCCCAACAGCTCCAGCCTCTAGTCTGCCAAGGAGTACAGCAGATACAGTTGCCAAACCAGCTGGTCCTCTGCCTCAACCTCCAGTTCAAAGGCCAGAGTTCTTACCCATAGCCCTTCTCTCAGTCTCAAGGTAGAAGACCTAAACACCAACTACATGGCTCCTGCAACTGGAGCTTATATCCCCAAATCAGGAGTCCCATCTCATCTCAAGCTAGGTAGTGCAGTGGATAGAGTTGGGCCTGAGTTCAAATTTGAACTAGTCAGCTGTTTGATCTTGGGCAAGTCACTTAAACCTGCTCGCCTCAGTTTCCTCAACTGTCAAATCGTGGATAACAGCACTACCTCTTGGAGTTGTGAGGACAAAATGAGTTATTTTTAAAGCATTTAGCATTAGCAGAGTGCCTGGCATGCAGCAGGCACTATATAAATCTTTACTTTTACTACTATTACTACTACTACTACTACTACCACCACCTCCTATTCATTCAGAATCTTTGACTACCACTCAATGTAGTACAAAGAACACTACTCACTGAATCTGGAGTGAAAAGTCCTGGGTTTGATTGCAATTCTATTTACTACCTTTGTGACCTTGGACCTCCCCGGGCATGTTTCAGTATCTAAAAACTGAACTAGACTGTCTCTTCTGCTTTCAATCTGACTATGGACAGCTCTTTAGGGTCCAACAGCCATTACTAAGAATGAAGAATTTCCTGAAATTCCAGAGACTATACATAGGAGGCAACAACCATCACAGTCACTGCTGTTGTCATTCAAGGAAGGAGGAATAAAAAGGGAGACAAGGCAGTAACAAAAGGGAACTAAAACAGAGACCTATACAGAGAAACCTACAGGAACAGAAATATAAAAACAAGGCACTCTATACAAACCTTACAAATAAAAAACTTCTCCAATAGGTATTGAGTAAAAGAAACATTCTAAAGGAAAAAAAAAAACAGTTCTGCAATATGAAAGACGACGTAAGGAATTTTTAATGATATCTACATAGTATTTGAATGCTTGTAAAGTATATAGAATTTCCTCAGAAATGCACGCTGTATCATCCCCAGAAGAGAGGCAAGAAATATCAAACATTCATTACGTGTTGTAAAATAAGGCTAATTTAGCCTAGTAGTATACTAGGGAGCAACATAGACAAAGGACTGACCTAGGCAAAATGCTCTAGTAACATTTGAGATGACACTTTCAACTGGAGCAACTTTTCAGGGAAGGCTTCATGTAGAAAAGAGCTCAGTCAACTCTTAAGAAAAGGTTCTATAAGCGAGAAAAAGGCATTGAGGAAATGGAGAGGACTGCAGGCTGAGACTGAGATTAGGAAGCAGCTAAAAATTAAATAAAGGGAAGTAACATGAATTTAGCATGGAAAACTAAGTTGGGGTCTGAATTAAAATGGCCAAGGAAGATTGTATTTCAGCTTATAGAGCCCTGGGATCCACTAATTTCTACTAAGGGTTTACTTTTTGCTCCTATGTTCAAGGATAGATTGGAAACCAATTAGAAGCCTATATATTCTATTTCTAGTACAGGGCTAGAAGACGGGTGGACAAGCTGAATCTCAATGTTGAGACTGGTGTTCTACTTCCTGAGACAGTCTCTCCCTAGACCTTGTCTAGGTAAGTAATACTTTTCACTTGTAGATATTAAGACTGGGGCCAAAGTTGTGTCCTATGAGTCAGTAGTGGAATTTTCACTTGAAAATTTCCTGTATCATATTTACCTACTGCCTGTATTTCCATTTTCCACTGGACACCTCTGACCCTGGGTTTACTTCCTTATCAGGGACCATCTGCATATTTAGCTATGCACCTTGAAATCAAAAGTGTCTTCTTCAGTATCAGGGTTGACCCTCTGTCATATTACCTACTCTTCCCCCAGGACACCACTGACATACACAGATGATATTAAAGCTTTCAAAGCACTTTACATACATTTTCATATTTGAACCTCATTACAATCCTATGACATGGGTACTAAAACCACCATTTTGCTGACATGGAAACTGAGGCTGAGAGGTTAAGTGAAGTCATAGATATGAAGCATGAAGAGACCTTAAGAGTTCCTTCAGTCCAACACACTTCATTTTACAAATGAGGAACTAAGGTGCAGAGAGGTTAAGTGACTTGGCCAGGGTCACACAGGTAGTAAGCAGAAGAGCTAGGATTCGAATCCAGGTACTCTGACTCCAAATCCAGCACTCTTCCCTCTGTACTACATTTGAGTATTCCATTCCAAGATTACAGGCGTTGGAGTAGATAGCAGGAGGAGAGACCCAAAGCGTTGTCTCCAACGAGGAAAGCCATTCAATTTCAATAATGATTTCAGAGGAGCTGAGCAGGGTCCAGCGCGGTCTCAAGGCGTCCCTCAGTTGGGCCGTGAACCTGAGACAGCTGTGGAGTTCCAAGAGGAGCTGGAACTGCTGGGCCAGGGCCACCGCGTAGTCTAGGAGCTACAGCAGAGGCTGGCGCTATGGTCCCAGAAGACCTCAAGCATATGTGGCACTGAACTTGGGAGCTGCAGCCCCCGAAGGAGCCTGAGCAGGCCCAGCCCGGAAGCAGGGCTGCAACCAGGAAGGAGGGGCCCCAAGCTTGGGGCTGAAGACCCGTAAGGAGAAGGGCCCTGGAGCCAGAGCTGCTGCCTAAGAAGGAGCCTGGGCAGGCCGGGCCCTGGCCCCAGAGCAGGCCCAGGAGGAGCCGTACTTGGAGCCCGAACAAGAGCTGCCAGCGCAGCTGGAGCTGGATCTGGAGGGGCACCCAGGGCAGCGTCTGCTCCCCCACCCTCTGGCCAGCCCTGCTCCGGGCCAGGGGGGCAGGAGGAGCAGCTGTGGCTGCAGCAGTGAGGAGAGCCTAAGGAGGAGCCGCCACAGCAGGCAAGCTACCAAAGTCCGATAGCGGAGGCACGCCCTGCCCAGAGGCTCGAGGCCCCGAGGCCCTGGGAAGCCACCCTGCTGCGTCAGCAGAAAGGGAAAGGGGAGGCCGGGGCCTCCCCCGGGTAGACATTATTGTCCCATCAAATAACAGTAATGGGATAGGTGGTAGCTTCTGTGAACCCCGAGAGGCGAAAAGGGAGCCCCATCTTCCTCTCCGCCGTGCCTCTTTCAAACAGAGAAGGAGCCCGGGAGGTGCCCTCGGTGGCCACCACCATGATCTCCCTTTCCAAGCAACCCATTCCTGGGCTGCTCCTCACACTGCAGAGGGATGGGGTGGAGATCGATCGCCCTGGGTCTTCAGTGCCAAGGGCTGCCGCGATTGCGACCGCTGCCAGGCACGCCCCCCTTCCCCAGCGGGGTGCCGGGAGGAAGGGAGAGAAAAATGGAGCTGCGGGAGGGGACGCCACGCCTTCCTCGCCCCTCCTGGGCCACTTCGTGGCCACGGCCTACGGCTGGTCATTAGTTCAGGGCCACTGCCCAAGGGCCAGGCCAGGGCTTCTAACTAGGGCCTGGGCCCCCGGATTGGCTGAGGAAGTGCTTTGCCTCGAGGGCAGGATCCTGAAGCCCAAGTCAAGCCTTCCATCCTCCTCCGGAGGGCCAAGCCCTTCAGGATCAAGGCGGGGAAGAGAGCTCCGAGGTGCGGTGACTGTGCCCACCGGCCCTGGGCAGCTTCACCGCTCAGCGTGAGGAGAAGGCGGTTTCTACGCCGTTACTGGGCAAGCGAGCTAGGGGCACTGAGCATGCGCAGGGCTGTTTTCTTAGTGGCTGCACGTGGGGGGCGAGCATGAGGCATGTGCAGAGTGGTTTTTTCGAGCAGTTGGGAGTGTGGCGGTTACTGGGCACGCGCAGGGACGTTTTCTGAGCCGTTACATGAGCAAGTGGTTACTAGGCATGTGGGTGTGACGATTTTCTCAACAGCATGTGCAGGGTGGTTTTACTGGGCATGCGCACCGTTGTTTTCTGAACCACTGAGGCACGAGGCATATGCAAGGAGGTTTTTGCTTGGTAAACTTCCTTGCTCATGTGTGGTTTCTTAATGATTTGAGGGTCTTGGGGGGAATGCAGCTCTTTAAGGACATCAAATATATGAGAGATGCAAAAGATCCACAAAAATGTTCATGACACATGAATAGAGGATGCCTCCTTTCCAGATTAAGGACACCGTGGAGCTCACATCCATCTGTGTGTGCACGTGTGTATTTTCTTCCAGTGCTGAATCCTTTTTGATCTTTGCTCCAGCAAGGCAACGGTCTGCACACTGAAGCTGATTCGAAATTTCTGCCACATCAGGAAGGAATGATTTGCTCTGTGTTAAAATTCAGTCTATCTTTGTTGGTGCTCTTATTAGGTGTTTGCCACCTCCAGCACTCTTCATGATAGGGAGGCAGTGAGACTTCTGTGTAGTGTAGGGACTTGGGCATTTCTCATTCTTATTCCTGAAACTTTCCCAACATAAGTTTTGTTGTACTGGCCTCCCACATTTCATTGAAGTTATCAAGTTTCAAAGTATGTGTTGATTATTTTGAAGGATCTTACTGAATACTTCCTAGAATTTTTCTTCTTTATCTTCTTTGATAGATGTTGGAGCCTAAGCTATAATTATTTTCTTTGTGGTCTTTTGGCCAATGCTTATCATAACTGTCAAAGTACCAGGTGACCAAATGCCCCATGGGGAGAGTATATTTTACAAGCATTCATTCTAAAAGGTTAACAGCAGCATGAAATAGGCAAAGAAATAATAGAAAGGGACAGTCCCAGCAAAAAAGATAACAATATAAAACATTGTTTTATATCGGTTGTTAAATAAGCCAAGCATAACAGATATTTAGAAAATTAAATAGAAGAAACAGGAAGTAAACATTTTTGAAGTGTACATGGTACTCTCAAAAATGGTCATATCCTGGGTAATAAGGATGTACAAAGATAAATTCAAAAAGATAGAAATTATACATAATTATTTTCAGTCCGCAATGCAATAATGTTAGAATGTTAAACAACAACATCAGTTTGTCAATACACAGGCATTCCCTGTATGTGCTGGGCTCTGTGCTCAGTGATATAATTGTACATGGAAATGTAAAATCAAATGATTAAACAACAAATTGGTCAAAGAAGAAATCATAAAACAAAAGAAGACATTAAAAATAATGTTGAACTTTTTTGTGAGTTCATCTGTGTACAGTGAGGCCCGCTCTCTCTTCTTACCTTAACTAGCTGCATGGAACACTGAGAGATGAAGTGTCTTGGCCAGACAGAAACATAGAGCCAACCAATATGCTAAAGGAGTAGTGCTGAAGCCAAGTCTTACTCAACACTGAGGCCAGCATCCCACACACCTTGCTCTGCTGCTTCTCATTGATCCCACATATAAAAACCTATAGGATGCAGACAAAATGATTCTTAGGAGAAAGGGTGTATGTTATTAATAAGAAAGAAATGAAAAAATGATGTTTGAACCTAGAGTCAGCAGAAAGGGAACAAAGTAAGTCAAAACAAAGGGGGAAAATATAAGAATAGAAATAAATGAAATAAATTCAACATTAATCCTTTAGACCAAGAATTATTTTTAAGAGCAGTAAAATTACAAACTATTAGCAATCTCCCAAAAGCAGAGCATAAGAACAATCAACCAGCATGAAAAATGAAAAAGGAGAAACTACCACAAATACAAAAGAAATTAAAAATATTATTAGGGGCTTAGTTACCTTTGGCTATATACCAATACATCTTAAAAAATTAAACATAATTGGAGGATTATTTGCAAAAAAAATGGATATTGCCTAAATCATTACAATGAAATATTGTGTCAAAAAACTGAGCTGTCAGCAATCAATTATTTTGCAAAAAGCAAACTTCTCTCCACCAGGGCCAAATGTGTTTCCAGATGAGTATTTTCAAACTTCCAAAGGACTTTATTCAATGATGCCTTTATCACATAGAGGCAAGCTAGGAAAGAAATAAGATTAATCATAAGTGTGCACGCACATGTGCGCACACATGTATTATGGCCCAGATGGATGCACAGGTGAATTATTTCAAGTCATCAAACAACAAAACATTTATCTTGTAGGGTTTTTTCCCTACATATTGAGAAAAATGGAAAGTTACTTTTAATGAGGAAAATATGGTATTCAAATGTAGAAAAACCTAAATTCTTCCCAAAATGGAAACTGTGGACTAATTTCCCTGATAAATACAGAGAGAAAAATATTATCAAGTCAAGAATATTTATTATGTCAACAAGTATTTCTTAAGCACTAACTATGCTAATGTTGAGGTTACTAATATGAGCAGAAAGAAAGTTCCAGCCTTCAAGGAGCTTGTTCTAATAGGGGAAGACAATATATAAAAGACAGTTGAAAGGGGTGGAGAGAGGTGGTGAAGTCACAAATGGGAATGCTTATTAAGTGCTTGCTATGTTTCAGGCACTGGGGATACAAAGAAAGACAAAGTGTTCTGTTATGTTAGTGATGCACATTGGCCAATGAACTTCATTTTGATGTTCAACAAAATTCTACGTGTTATTTAAAAGACGATTAGTTAACAGATGAAGGAAGAAGTAATGATCACAAAGGCAGCATGGATTCATCAAGAACAGGTCATAGCAGACTACTCTTTTTTTGTTGTTCTTTTTGACAGTGTTACTAAAATGGTAGAACAAGAGAATACTGTAACTGTCATCGATTTGGCAAAGCATCCGATCAAGTCTTTCAAGCTGTTCCTGTGGATGATGGAGACATGTGGGCTAGATCATAGCTCAATTAGATGGAATCAGAGCCAGCTGAATGGTTCCACTGATGGAGTCATCATTGGTAATTCAGCATCAGCCTGAAATGCTGCTGTTCCCAGTGTAGTGTTCTCTTTTTAGCCCAGTTCTGTTTAGCTTTTTTTCAATGACTTGGACAAAGGCATAGGTGGTATGCTTAATAAATTTGCAGATGATACAAAAATGGGAAGGATGTTAAACAAGTGAGACGAGCTAAACTATCGGGCCTAATCAAATGAAGTTATATTTAATAGAGACGGATGTCGAGCCCTTACCCTTGTGTTAAAACAAAACAAAATAGAACAAAACGTCACAATTGCAGGATGGAGGAGGCATGACTAAACACCTGAACAAAAGATCTGGAGATTTCCTTGGACTGCACTCAAGAGAGCTAATGAATTCTTAGGTGTTATTAAAGAGGTATAACTTCAAGGAATAAGGAGACAACTTTTCTTCTAGGGGCAGTCAGTTGGCAGAGTGGATAGAATGCTGTACCTGGAGTCCAGAAAATCTGAGTTCAAATAGGACATCAGATACTTCCTAGATGGGTGACCTTGGGCAAGTCATTTAAACTCCATTTGTCTCAGTTTCCTCAATTGTAAAATGTGGATAATTGCACCTACCTCCTAGGGTTGTTGTGAGGATCAAATGAGATATTTGTGAAATGCTTAGCATAGTTCCTGGCACATAGGAGGCAGTTAATAAATGTTTATTTATTCTCCTCCTCCCTCTCCTGCACTCTGCCCTAGTCAGATCACATTTGGAATATTGTTTTTTATTCTGAGTGCCAAATTTTAGGCACTTTAGGAGGAATATTGATAAAGTAAAGACAGGTAACCAGGATAATGACAGACATCTGAACCTTTAAAATTGTATGACCCACTTTTGGTGAATTAGTATCGGGTAATTTCTACATTAATGGTCATATGAGCAGAACGAAGCTCACAGAGTTATTTTGGGGCTCAAGCATTAGCTCAGATAATCATCATAATCTATTGTACATCCTAAG
The DNA here is from genome assembly GCF_003287225.1 of Phascolarctos cinereus. Classification (NCBI taxonomy): domain Eukaryota; kingdom Metazoa; phylum Chordata; class Mammalia; order Diprotodontia; family Phascolarctidae; genus Phascolarctos; species Phascolarctos cinereus. Next base: position 225,994,941 of record NW_027556402.1, on the reverse strand, counting down.
CATGTGTGCTAGAGAAATGCTTTGCAATGTTATGATGGGAGTGGTTGTAATGTATTTATGATGCTAAGGCATATGGAGTCTCTTGTTGAATAACAAAGTTAGAATTTGAACTTAGAAGGCATTTGGCTTGAGCCCCATTTTACAGATAATAATAATTGCTCATATTTATATATAAATATGCATATATAAAAGTAAGCATGCTTATAAGTATGCTTAAGTCACAGAACAGATGAGGAGTTGTGCCAGATATGTTGTTAATTATAGACTTAGATCTGGAAGGGACCTGAGAGGTCATCTAATGCAGACCCCTCATTTTACAAGTGAAAGAAGAAACTTAGTTCTAAAGGTTCAGTGACTTGCCCAAGGTCACACAGGTACTAAGTAGCGGAATTAGGATTTGAACCTACATCTTTTGACTTCAGATCCAGTATCTCTTTCCAGTACATATCAGATTTATTTTAGAAGAAAACAGTGAAAAGTTCCTTTCCCAAAAGCAACCCAAGCAGCCATGTAGAACATGATACCATATCATCTTATTGGCATTGAATTGTATTCCTTTATTTGTTACCTAGGGCAACTAGATGGCACAGGGGATAACATGCTGGTCCTGGAGTCAGGCAGATGTGAGTCCAAATCCAGCCTCAAATGCTTACTAGCTATGTGACCCTGGGCAAGTCACTTTACCCTATTTGCCTCAGTTTCCTCATCTGTAAAATGAGCCTTGCCAAGAAAACCCCAAATGGGGTCACAGAGAGTCAAATGTGACTGAACAACAATGACAACAACACTTACTACCTTAAATGTCAAGGACATAATCCACAGAGCAAAGGTACAAGGTATTTCAATTGCTTCACATGAGGAATCCCGACACAAAAAAAAAACCATGAAAATCTGATAATCGGCCCAAGTGAACACAGATGACAGAAATGAGTCATTTTCTGAGTATCTGTAGACTCTGCTTGACCTTTCACTCCATTTAGTGGGGTCCCTTCCTCCTCTGCTGATATCCCTTCAAATGCTCTGCAGTTTCAATGTTGTTAAGACAAAAGCAATATATTTTTCTAGTCACAGATGGATCCACAGATGGATGGAAAACTCCACTGAATAGTGTGTTGGCAATGTGACATCCAACATCTGAATGACATCCAACGAAGAGCATACGGGACAAACCTGTAGCCTGCAGTGTGGTTATATTTAGCCCAATCCACTGGGTGACATATTTGTTTCCTGCCAGGACCAAGGGAGCGGAGACCAACAGTTCCATGAATGGAAAACGTCACCAAATGAGCAGCATTGCTGGGGTGACCAGAAACCAAAGTGGAGCTTGCTTTGTGGTGGTTGGCCACGTAAACCGAAGCAATGGGGGAAAGACCCTGACACAGCCTCAGCCCAATTTTACGAATGGCACAAATGTAACACGGGTAACACATCGACATGTCCAGCTCAAAAATCAAAGGGGTAGCAGAAATAGCGTCTTGCAGACCACTAATCTTGCATCCAAACCTGAATTTCAGACCTCCACAGAAAATGAATAGGAGGTGCAAAAAGGCAGAAGCTGCATATTCCATGTATTTGCTAAAAATTAGAAAACAATATCCACCCAAGACCTCCCCAGAGGTTTCATAATTGCAGAGGGATAGCCTTGCATTCTTGAAGGCTTTGCTAGCACTGTGCAATTTGCTGTTAGAAAATCTAGATCCAAATTCCAGGTCTGCTGCTTAGTACCGGATGTCCAAAATACCTTCCCGTCTTTGGATCTTATTCTTCTCGCTTGCAAAATGAAGTAGTTGGAGTATCCTTAATGGATAAGCCTCCTAAGCCAAGGGCTGTGGGTTCAATCTCATCTGGAGTAAATAATTTTGAGACAGTTTGGTGGTGCAATGGCTAGAGCACTGAACTTGGAGTCAGGAAGTCCTGAATTTGAATCCCTTCCTCAGATATTTACTAGCTATGCAACCATGGGTAAGTCATTTACCCTCTCAGCCTCAGTTTCCTTATATGTAAAATCAAGACATTGGACTTGGTGGCTTCCAAGGTCCCTTGACCATATTGTTAAGTAACCTCAATAAGTTTCTTCCAGGACTAAATCATTTGATCCTATGTATTTTGGGACTTAAACCCAGGTTTCCAAAGAGAAGCCAAAGTCCAATGCAATAAATAAGATTTTCAGTTAATATAGTTTATTTTTTCTTTAGTATATGGGTTGCTGAACAAGAAACACCTCTTGCCATGGGACGTACATTATCCATATCATTCACTGTAATAGAGGGGAGTGACCAGGTCCAGATTCTTTGTTTCTCCAAGGCACAGTGAAGGTTCCCTTCACTGCCACTTTACCCTTGGGGACCACAGGGATGATTCTTTTTCAAAAAAACATGCTATTTAAAAATTATTCTTTTTCAGGCCTCATTTCTAAAATATATAGAGAATTAAGATAAATTTATAAGAACACAAGCCATTCCCCAATTGATAAATGGTCAAAGGATATGAACAGACAGTTCTCAGATGAAGAAATTAAAGCCATCTATAGTTATATGAAAAAATGCTCTAAATCGTTATTGATTAGAGAAATGCAAATCAAAACAACTCTGAGGTACCACATCACACCTATCAGATTGGCCAACATGACAAAACAGGAAAATGATAAATGTTGGAGAAGATGTGGGAAAATTGGAACACTAATACATTGTTGGTGGAGTTGTGAAATGATCCAACCATTTTGGAGAACAATTTGTAACTATGCCCAAAGGGCTACAAAAATGTGCATACCCTTAGATCTAGCAATAGCACTTCTAGGGCTATATCCCAAAGAGATCAAACAAATGGGAAAAGGACCCACATGTACAAAAATATTCATAGCAGCTCTTTTTGTGGTGGCAAAGAATTGGAAATTGAGAGGATGCCCATCAATTGGGGAATGACTGAGCAAGTTGTGGTATATGAATGTAATGGAATACTATTGTGCTATAAGAAATGATGAACAGGCTGACTTCAGAAAAACCTGGAAAGACTTGTATGGTCTGATGCTGAGTGAAGTGAGCAGAACCAAGAGGACTTTGTACACAATAACAGCCACGTTATGCAATGACTAAGATTGTTAAACTGAACCCTTCTCAGCATTACAAGGATCTAAGACATCTCCAGAGGCCTCAGGATGGAAAATGCTGTCCACATCCGAAGAAAGAACTATGGAAGTCAAATGCTATCACATACTTTTACCTTCTGTTGAGTTTTGTTTCCTCTTTCTCATGGTTCCTCCTATTGGTTTTAATTTTTACTTACAACTTCACTAATGTGAAAATATGTTTAATGGGTATGTAAATGTAAAGCCTATATCAGATTGTGCGCCATCTTGGGGGGGGTGAAAGAGGGGGAGAAAAATTTTCAACTCAAAAGCATATGGAAGTGATTGCTGATAAATCAAAATAAATTAATAAAATTTAAAACAAAAACCAAAACAAAAAACAAAAAAATATATATTCTTTTTCTAGGAGTCTAGGTATTTAAGACTTTTAACTTAAGACCTCTCAAACTTGGGTTCTGTCCCCAAAGCTGGCTCTACCTAGGAAATGTGCCTTTTCTGGCCAGAAGGCTAGATTCAGGGAACATGCTGCCTAGACAGTCAAAATTCCCCTTTCTCTATATAGAAGGTTGTATTCAGGATCATTGTCTGTGAAGTTGCATTTTGGGACAAAAATTCTCCTGCTTTGTGCTCCTGCATAAAATCTATCAGTGCCCCAGCTGCTGACATCTCTTGGACTGGCAAAATTCACTCTTATGCACTCTTATTTCAGACATCATGTGATCACATATCTACCTTTGCCATGTGCTTCTGCTGCAAATCAACATCATTTCTCCTTGAGATAAGAAAGTAAGAAATTCCTTCTTTTTGCCCCATGCTGTGGAACATGGTACAATTGAACAAAGAGAGGACCCAAAAGAGGTTGAAGTGGCATTGTTCTCCTTTGCAGAGGGGTAGCTTTGACAAGTTTGGCATTTTGAGTTCCTTCACTCAAAGCCAAACAGGAGTTGTTGATTGTACTCTTAATAGAGTGTCAGTACATAAGAGGTATGCTAAAAATCAGTCTGGGGGAACCCCCTAAAGTATCCCCTTCTCCTTATACACAATAACCACAGGGATGGGGGTGGAAGTGGGTAGGTGGTTGGGGTTGTAGGTAATACAGGTATCACGATCCCCATTTTATAGATGAGCTGAAAGTGAGGTTCAGAGAGGGGAAGCCAGTGCCCAAGGTCATCCAAGCTAGTAAGTGGCAGACTCAAGCCCAAGCCTTCTGACTCTTATTTCCCTCTCTCTTTCTCTTATTCTATTTAACGCTATGACAAGATATAGCAAATATGTGATTTGTATAAAGAGTTGTACTGTGGAGACAGCTGTTAATTGAACTTTTAATTTATTTGAAGCAAATTAATTTGAAGTAAAAACTTTCCTCCCAGGAAGAAAAATGACCAATTTTTTTTCCTATTAAATCTCTGATACTGAGTCATTTCTGCATCCCCTGAAGATTGCCTTCTAGTTTTAGACTAATGGCATCTCAGCATTAGAAGGGACCTAAACAGAATCAAGTTCAACCCATATCTGAAACATGAATCTCCTTTAGAGCTCACCTTGTCATTAAGCTTCTCCTTACAGCCTTTGTCCATGGAATTGTGTGTACCATCTTTGGCTCTGCTCAGGTTCATGACGTAACTGAGGTAATCTTCTATCTAGAATCACAGATGGTGTCGTTTGTTGTGAGGATCAGATGAGATGGTAACTGTTAAACACTTCACACAGTGCCTGGCACGTAGTAGGCGCTTATATAAATGTTAGCTATTACTATTAGTAAATTTAATTCAATGAATATTAAGTATCTGCTACGTGTAAATCATTATGCTGGGTGCTAAGGTATAAAGACAAATGTGACAGTCCTTGCCCTTGGGGAAAGAGAATGGCACATTTGAAGTTTACTTCAAAACTCCAGTGGACCTGTCCTCTCATTGATATTGGTGCAGTAGATAGAGTGCTACATCTGAAGTCAGGCTGATCTGAGTTCAAATGTAGCCTCAGATGCTTACTTGCCATAAGATTCTGGGCATGTCACTTAACTGCTCTCCACCTCAGTTTCTTCATCTGTAAAACTGGGATTACAATAGCACCTACCTTCAATGGTTGTTGTAAGGATGAAATGAGAAAACATCTGTAAGGTACTTTCCAAACCTCAAAAGTGCTATATAAATACCAGCTATTATTATCCATTGTTCATTCAACGTGGACATTCTAAAGTATAAGAAGGAGATCTGATTTTTGTCAGTTCTCTGCAAAGAACCTGATCCTTTACAAAATTCAAACCATTTAAGACCTCCACAATCAGATGCCACCCTATCTTTCTATCTCACCTCACATTATTTCCCACCACATACCCTTCTTCAAAAAAAAAAAAAGATTTTATTGAAATCTTTTGAATTTACATCATCTAAATTTCCCATCTCCCCTACCCCACCCAGACAGAGAGCCACCCCATATAACAAAGAATATTTTTTAAAAAGGAAGAAGAGGGGAAAAATCAACAAACTGATCAATACGTTGAAAAAATTTGAAAATGAATGCACTGTTCCACCCTGTGCATCTTCACTTCTGTAAGAAAATCCACCACATCTTCCAGCCAAACTGCTGTTCTTACTATCCTCAGTACACATTCCTGGACTTCCCCAGAAAAATGACTTTTGCTCACACAACATTCCATCCATCTGGAGTAGTCTTCCCGAGCCCCACAGGCAGCTCCCTGCCCCACTTGCTGAGATCTTCTCTTTCTTTCCATCAGAGTCTCTCTCTGAATCCCCACTTCTCAGAGCTGAATGGAAACTTAGAGGCCAGCCAGTGCCCTCGGCACCAGAATACGAGACCGTTCTTCGGTCAGAATACCTTCACGTGGAGATCACCCACAAGGAGGAACCTAATCCTTATTCTGCTTGAGGACGATTTTCTTCTTAGGAAGTTTTTCCTTCCTAGAACTATTGCTTACCCTGCCCTTTGGGGCCAAGAAGAACAAGTCCAGCCCTTCTGGCACTTTGTCTTGTTATTCAGTCATTTTCAGTCATGCCCTACCCTTCATGACCTCATTTGGGGTTTTCTTGGCAAAGATACTGGAGCACTTTGACATTTCCTTCTAGCAATTAACTATTTTCAGATATTTCAAGGGCTATGATGCAAGATACTACAGATTCAGCCCTTTCTGTGTTTGTGCACAAGTAGGAATTTCCCTGGTCAGTTAGTAAATGTTTGCTAAGTGCCTACTTTATGCCATGCACTATGCTAAGTACTGGGGTACAAAAAGAGGCAAAAGATAGTGCCTGCCCTTAAAGAGCTTACAATCTAATGGGGGAGACAACATGCAAACAAATATAAACAAACAAGCTACATACAAGATAAATAGGAAAACAAATAAAAGAAGCAAGGTAATAGAATTAAGATGGGTTTGGGGAGGCTTCCTGTGGAAGACTGGATTTTAGTTGTGACTTAAAGGAAGCCAGCAAGGTCAGTAGTTGGAGCAGAGGAGGGAGAGTATTCTAGGCCAGAGAAAATGCCCAGAGTTGAGAGAGGCAGTGTCTTGGTGATGGAACAGCCAGGAGGCCAGTGTCAAAGAGCATGTGGGAATAAGGAGTAAGAAGACTGGAAAAGTTGGAGGAGCTAGGTTATGACGGGCTTTTAATGCCAAACAGAGGATTTTATATTTGATCCTGGAGTCAACAGGAAGCCACTGAGTAGGAGGTGACATGGTGAGATCTGTGCTTTAGGAAAATCACTTTGGTGGCTGAATGGATGATGGATTGGAGTGGGGAGAGACTCAAGGCAGGCAGACCCCCCAACAGCTATTGCAGTAATCCGGGCTTGGGGCAATGAGGGCCTATACCAGAGGGGTGACAGTGTCAGAGGGAAAAAGGGAGCAGGTTACAAAGATGTTCCAAAGGTCAGATCGATGGACCTTGGTGACAGCTTAGCTGTGGGAGGTGAGAGAGTGAATGACACCTAGGCTGTGAGTCTGAGGGACTGGAAGGGTGGTGTTACCTTCTGTGATAACAGGGAAGGTAGAAGCGGGGGAGGGTGTTGGGGAAAAGACGGTGAGTTCAGTTTGAAACATGTTGGGTTTTTGATGTCTACTAGACATCCAGTTTGAGACGTCTGAAAAACAGTTGGAAATGTGAGGTTGGAGGTTGGCAGACAGCTTGGGGTAGGATAGGTAAACTTAAGAATCATCAGCATAGACGTGGTAATTAAATCCATGGGAGCTGATGAGATCACCAAGGGAAGTAGGCTAGAAGGAGAAGAAAAGAAGGTCCAGGAAAGAACCCTTTGGGACACCTGGTGACACCCTCTTATCCTGTCCAACCCACAGGGTTCCAACAGTAGGCCATGAAGAGCCCTCTCAGCTTGAACTGAGTGGTTTGCCTTACTTTAGGTGCATACACCTACATCTTGACTTCTCCAATCAGGAGATCCTGTGGGACCAGGATGGCAGTGAGGTAGTGCTCACATGTTTTGTATCTCTTTTGCATAGTAGAGTCCCCATGAGTGGTTGACATGCGATTCAGCAAATCCTGTGGTTAGTAGATAGTGTGAGTCTTTGTCTAAGTTCCCAGAAATCTTGGACCTTGCTAACACAGGCTCTAATTGTGTGCCTTCTCAGTCTTCTCTTCTGAGAGCTAAATATTCCCTATTCCCTCAAACTAGCGTGGCGTGGACTTCAGCCCCCTCGCCACTGTGTTCGCCCTCATCACGACAGCTTGTCAAAATTAGATTTGTTCTTTTGGATACCATGTCACGCTGTTGACTTAGATTGAGTTTGCAGCCCACTAAACCCACCTGACCCCCCCCCACTCAGTTCTTTTTAAGAAGAATCTAGCCATACCTCCACTGCTCAGGAAGTCGAATTTTTAAAAACCCAAATTTAGAAGTTTCTTTCTGTTGTACGTCATCTTTTAAGAATGACTACTCATTTTATGCTGTCAAGATCTGTTTGGTTCTCAACTCTTCCATATAACATTTTACCTTTCTCTTCCAGCTTAGCAGCATTTGCCAGTCTGCTAGGATTACTACTTATGCCTTCACCCAAGTCATCAATAAAAATGTGCAGTACAGTGTAAATGAGAGATCCCTGAAGCACTCCACTAGAGACCTCCCTCTGCATTGACTTGGGCCATTAATAGCCACTCTTTGGGTCCAGATATTCCACCAGTTCTGAATCCTACTAATTATATTTATCTTCCATATCTTCATTGTTGCCAAGAGTTGCATGAGAGATTTTGTCAAATGTTTTCCTGAGATGTTTGTAAAGCGCCTATAGCAGGGGGTGGGGAACCTGCAGTCTTGAGGCCACATGTGGCCTTCCAAGTCCTTGGGTGTGACCTTTTGATTGAGTCCAAATTTTACAGAACAAATCCTTTTATTAAGGGGATTTGTCCTGTGAAGTTTGGATTCAGTCAAAGAGCCACACTTGAGGACCTAGAGGGCCACATGTGGCCTCAAGGCTACAGATTCCCCAACCCTAACCTGTAGCATTCCTGGATCTACCAGTCTGGTAACCCCATCAAAAGGAGATTATAGGTCATCAATTTAGGGTTAGAAGGGACCTTTGAAAGCATCTAGTTCAACCCACTCATTTTATAGATGAGGAAACTGAGTCTTAGAGAGGTTTCATAGCCTGCTTTTGAAGAATAAAGAGCTGGGAATCAACCCTGACCTGGGATTTGAACCAAGGTCTCTAACTCCCAATACAGTGCTACTATTAGATTTATACTGCCTCTGGTCTCATTCCTGCTTTACCATTCTTAATATCATCCTGCTTCCATCTCTTCTCCCATTATTTCTTGTCTTTTCTCAAATCTTTCTTCCTTTTTTTTATTTTCTTTGCCTCCTTCCCAGTTTCCTTCTTTCCCGTTCTTGACTTCAAGATGTATTTCTCATACATAGCCCTGAGCTAGACATTTTCACCTAAGTGCCAAATGAAAAATAAATAAGATAAATACTTTGTGAGTACAGAAAACTCATAAATGCCTATCAGTTTTTTAGATGCACAAAAGTGGGAAGGATAGCTATTATTCTAGACCATGGTATTAGGATCCAAAAAGAAACTCAATGGGACAGAATAGTAGGCTATGTCTAGTAAGATGAAATTTAACAGGGATGCATCCAAAGTCTTCCTTTGGGTTCATTAAATCAATTGGACAAATGGAATATGGGGAAGACATAGCTAGACGATAATTCAAGTGATGGGGATTTTAGTGTGATGCAATATGAGTTGACAGTGTGATATAACAAGAGGACAGGGGAGATCTTCAGCTGTGTTAACAGAGGAAATGTGTCCAGTACAAGGAAGATGATGGGACTGTGGAAGAGATCCCCTCCAAAGTCTTATGCTTAGGTCCAGGTGGAAGTCGAGCATGACCTGTTTTTGATACAGGTCAAGTGCTGTGTTTTCTTCAGTCTCCCTTATTCCACTATTTCCCTTGGAAATGATCTTTCCTTTCCCCAATTTCACAGAGCATATTGTTTGTGCATCTTTTGCATACTTGTCATGGATGGTTAGCCTAGAGAAGAAAAGACTTGGGTGGGACATGGTGAGTCTCTTCAAGTGTGTGAAGGCTCAATTCAACAAGCATTTTTTTTTAGGCAATTGAGGTTAAGTGACTTGCCCAGGGTCACACAGCTTGTAAGTGTCAAGTGTTTGGTCTGAGGCCAGATTTGAACTCAGGTCTTCCTGAGTTCAGGGCCAGTGCTCTATCCATTGCGCCACCGAGCTGCCCCCCAACAAGCATTTTTAATGTTCCAATATATGCAAGGAACTACGATAGGCCATGTGGGAAACAAAGACCAAAAAAAAAAAAGTTCTTCCTCTCAAACAGCTTACATTCTGCTCTGTGTTTGTGTGTGTGTGTGTGTGTGTGTATGTGTGTGAGAGAGAGAGAGAGAGAGAGAGAGAGAGAGAAAAAGAGAGACAGAGAGAGACAAAGGCAGAGACAGAGAGACTGAGAATGTATGTGAGGGGGTGACTCAGTTACAAAGATAGGTAAATACCAGACATTTTGAGGAGGGAAAAGCACTAACAAATAGGATTGTCCTATAGAAGAATTCATTTTGTTTTGCTTCGCTGAAGAGGAAAGAACCTGGAGTGACTGGTGGATGTTTTTCAAGGAAGCAGATTTCTACTTAATATAAGAATACCTTCCTGACTAGTAGAGCTGCTGAAAAGTGGAATTCACCTCCCCCCTCCCCAAGGTAGTGATTTCTCATTCACCATTATTTCTTCCCCATAAAGTGGTTGACCTATTGCTCTGGATGGATTTCTGTTCTGGTATACCTTGGGCCAAGTGGCCTTTTAGGGTCCCTTTTTCCCTGTGATTCTGTTAAGTCTTTGATTTTTATACTGCAGGTATTTGTACCTATGTCCTCTCTTTTATTCGGTCGTAGTCCTTTAGAGCAGGGATTATGTTTTGTTCATCCATATATTTCAACAATGCCCTGCACATAGCCTCACCTTACAATAGGTGTTTAACTCTATAAATGTTTATTGAAACATTGACTTCATTGCATTTAAGGAAAAGCAACATTTTAAACATCTCCACAAAAAAACAAAAAAACACCAACTCAGCACAGTAATACTCAAAAGTCTAAAAACAGGCACCTTGGACTTTGGCCAAAACAGTCAGTTACTCTGGCTTAGCCAAGCCCAAAGGTCAAGCACTTTGGGTCACAAATTTGTTTCAACCCATTTGATCCATCTTCCCTTGTGACATAACTTCCATTTCCCAAGTATCTGTAAATAATTAGGTAAAAACTTAGATTAAAATTCAATGAAGCTTTGGTGCATATCTGAACTAATTTCCATGCTTCCATTATTTTGTCTCAGGGGTGACTTAGGAGTGTTTATGTTCTCACTATTTAAGGTAATTCAAAGTTCCCCAAATCCAGTGGGATCTCACAGTCCAAAATATCATTACAGCTACAAATTTACTCTGCCTCAAAGCAGCATCACCAAATGGCCCAGATTGCCCCCCCTACTAAAGATGCAAAGATTCAGCACCACTGCTTTCTGGATATTTTAACCTCTCAGGAGGGAGTAGAGCTGAGTAAGAGCCAAAATAGCTCTGTGATTCCAGAAATGACAGACAAGAAAGCAAATAGAAATAGCATCAATGAGCCACACAGCTCAAACAGTCCCAGGGAGAATTCGGCTCTCTTCTCAATGTCAGGCTCCCGAATCTCTCCATTCAGTTGTGGCATTCTTGGCAAACCCCACCATAAATTCAAATTATTTTCACCTAGCTAATGGATGATTTTCTCCGGTTCACTGCATCGTGATAGCCCTCCAAAAAAACAAAAAACTGTCGCAAGCATTCACATTTTACATTTATTGTGGATGGTTCTGGGATTTGGATATACCCTGGCTGGAATGTGGCTGATTTTTGCAAAATGCATATGTTAACTATATCAGGTTGGCACCCAGCAGAGGTCAGACTTAATTTATTCTAAGAAAAAACAATATACATAGATCATCTAATTACCTGTCTCCTTTTACAAATGAGGAAACGAAGACCCCGAGAGAATGAGATTTCCCCAAAGTTCATTCCCCAGCTAGTGAGTGGCAGAGCTGAAACTGGAATCCTGATTTCCCCATGCTCTTTAGCAATCTCCTTCTGTCAGTCAAAAGATGAACATGATAGCATGAGGGGAAAAGCGTATGCAGTCATGGAATACCTTCCTGTTCTAGATTACACACTGTCAGTGTGGGATTACCCCAGGGGATAATCTGACCTCTGTGCAATGGTCCCATGGGGGAACCTACTCTTTGTACCCTTATAGAGGGGCTGCTACTACCCGGGAAACTTTGACAAGTTACCTGGTTCCCCAGGAATTGGGCTCATCTGCCTTGTGGAGGCAATCCTACTTCTCTGACTTAGTGTCAAACTAGCTTTTGTGGGGAGAATAGAGGCTAGCGTTAAGGGAGTCCAGACCTGTGACTTAACTGGTATAGGGGATGTCCAGCTTGTAGAAATTCCAATTGCTAAAGTTGACCATCAATCTCTAGGTAACAGTCAGAGAGAGTTTCTAGGGGATTTTGAGAAACTCAGTGACTTGCCCATGGTTACAATGTTCTAGAAACCCAGATTTGCCTGACTCCAAGGCTGCCTCTTAATCAGATTGAGGCTTCATGCTTGGTAGATGACATTCCAGGCTTTCAGAAGAGATTCCTCTCTACCCTATCCCTCTGCAGACATGGAGGTAATTGGGAAGTAAGTCCCATGAGAGACAATATACATTAGAATGTAACATTAGCTTAGAATGTTAGAGCTGGAAAGGACCTTGAAAGTCATCAATCCCTTCATTTTACAGAAAAGAAAAACCAAGTTTCAGAAAGGTGAGGGGATTTGTCAGAGGTCATGTGGCCAAAAATGATGGAGGTAGAATTAGATTCCAGGTCTCCCAACTTCCATGTTAGAACCATGAACTATATAACTCTGCATGGAAGCGGGAAAGACAAGTGACTGAAAATGGTTTTTCAAACATTATAAAGAGCTTGGTGACCAACTATATTCTGTTTCCATTGAGAAGAAGATATGAGGAAATGTGCATGAGTTATAGCACGAGGGGATCAGGGGAGCTAGAAGGAAGGCAGTGCAGAGAATGAGGACTATGGAACACTGGAATGGGTCAGCAAAGGGCATGTGGACTCTTCCCCCCCCCCCCAAGGGCTTTAAAAATAGGCTAAGTCTGTCTGGGCTGGTCAAGATGCAGGGCTGCTGAGGTCCAGGCAGATGGGCCAGATAACCTCTCAAGGTCCCTTCCTTGACCCAGAACCTTGTGATTCCGTGCACAGCTCTATCAGGAAGCATGGGGGAGCAGAGTCCACCTAGGATTGTAAGCATCTTCTAGATGCCCAAGTCAATCCATGTTTCTCATGTTTGTCTTCTCGAACAGACTGGGAGCTCTTGAAGGCACGGCCTATCGGGGGCTTTCTTTGTATCCCTGGTGCTTGGCACAGTGCCTGGCATCTAGCAGAACTGTAAGAAATGCTTATTGACTGACTACTCACTTGCCATTACAGGTCTCTTGTTCCTGCTTCTACCTGCAGACCCAGCTCCTTACTCATACCTAACTGGCTGCTGCCCTGACAGAAGGGACCTTCCAACTAAGAGCATTTCTCCAGTGTTTTAAGGTTTGCAGAGCTCTTGGCACAGGCAATTTCATTTGAAACTCACTAACAACCCTGTGAAATGGGTATTATTATCTCTATTTTACAGATAAGAAAACTGAGGTACAGAGAGCTAGGAAGTATTTGCAGTAGAACTTGAACTCAGTGCTTCCTGACTCCAAATCCAGTGGATCTATGAGCTTAGCTATAATCCTAGGATTTTTTCACAAAGTAGCCACATGTCCTTGAGGAAGATCTGGGTCCAAATCCAGCCTCAGTCACTTAATAGCTGTATGATCCTGAGCAAGCCACTTGCATTGGGTTCCTCAACTATAAAATGAAGATAACAATGACACCTACCTGTCAGGGTTGTTGTGAGAATCAGATGAGACCATTTGTAAAGTGCTTAGCACAGTGCTTGACACATAGCAGATGCTTAATAAATGCTTATTTCCTTCCTTCTCTCTTCCTTTTCCCTCCTTCCCTCCTATCCTCCCTTCTTTCCATCCTTCCTTCCATGGGTAACCCTGTCATTTCATTTTTAAACAGTATTTCATTTTTCCAATTACACGTAAAGATAATTTTCAACATTCATTTTTATAAGATTTTTGAGTTCCAAATTTTTCTCCTTCCCTTCCTTCCCCGCACCCCTCCCCAAGACAACAAGCAATCCGATATAGGTTATGCATGTGCAATCATGTAAAACATATTTCCATATCAGTCATGTTGTGAAAGAAGAACTAGAACAAAAGGCAAAACACACACACACAAAGAAAGTGAAAACAGTGTGCTTTGATCTGCATTCAGACTCCATCAGCTCTTTCTCTGGGTGTGGATGGCATTTTCTACCATGAGACTTTTGGAACTGTCTCGGATCATTGTATTGCTGAGTAGAGCTAAGTCTATCATGGCTGATCAACATTTTAGAGGGAACAGAGGCTCTAATCAATCAATCTATAAAAGAAAGAATAAGCATTTACCAAGTCCATGCTCAGCGTTAGACACTCTGCTAGGTGCCAGACAAGAGTGAAAATAGTCCCTGTGCTGAAAAGGTATATACATATTCACCTACATATACATGCATATGTGTACATATAAACATACATGTATATAAATATACATGTATATGTATAATACATGTATATGTCTGTACATGCATATACACAATAATGCAATACAACTCTATAGACAAATATAATGTGTCTATATGTACATACATGTATGGATGTATACATAGATACATTATATATATATACATATACTATGCACACATTCATGAACATATGTATATTCATACACGTATATAGACATGGTACACAGACATGCTTATATCTATAAAAGATATATGTCATGTTAGTGTGCATATGTATATGTATAGCTATATATACACATATGTATACATGTATATTATACATGTGTGTATACCCACAAAGTAGATATAAGTTTAGTGACTGGACTGGGGGCTGGGGAGGCTCTGGAAACTGAGGGGGATCAGGACAAGCCTCGTGCTCCTGCTGTGCCTTGACAAAGCTGAGGATTCACAGAGTCAAAATGAGTAGCTTGTTCAAGATCCTATAGGTATGTAGTTATTAACCCCATTTTACAGATAAGTAAACTGAAGCAGAGAGGGGGAATGTGGCTTGCTTGAGGTCACCAAGCTAATGAGCAGCTGAGCTAGGATATGCACTCAGGTTCCCTGACTAGCACTTTTCTTCATGGGGTCTGTGATATTGTTGTTCAGTCATTTTTCATTTGTGTCCAACTCTTCACAATCCCATGTGGGGTTTTCTTGGCAGAGATACTGCAGTGGTTTGCCATTTCCTTCTCTAGCTCATTTTACAGATGGGGAAGCTGAGGCAAACAGAGTGAAGTGATTTGCCCAGGGTCACACAGCTAGTAAGTTTCTGAGGCCAGATTTGAACTCAAAAAGAGGAGTCTTCCTGACTCCAGGCCCGGCCCAATGCCCTGTCCACTGCAGCACCACCTCGCTGCCCTGGACCTATACCTATCCTCTGTAAGGTACAAAGTCAGTCATGACAGAAGCCATGCACTGTGCTAGAGTGTGGGGATTAAATGTGATCGTGTGCGGAAGCACTCTTTGACAATGTAAGGTGAATTATTAACACACAAGAAAAAACAAACCTTCTTTTGCAAAACTTGCTGCTAAGCCCAACCACCCACCCGAGGAAAGCATCCCTGCTCAAGGATAGGTCAGGACAAAGGCATCCTCATTCCTGGAAAAACAGTTCTACAGAGGGTGACAATGGTACTTATCACTTTCTAGCACTGTGTGCTCACACCTGAATTTCTTTGGAAATCCTGATAAAATGTGTAAGGAAAAGCAGGGTTATAATGGCTGAGTTGGAACAATGATCATAGCTGGCACATGTATTTATTGAAGGGTGGGAAGATACTGACTCATAGGATACTGATGCCAACCTCATAGGGTAGTTTTAGTACCAGCCTCATTTTGCAGAAAAGGAAATTGAGGCTTGGAGAGATTCAGTAACTTTCCCGTGGCCACACACCTGATAAATGTAAAAGGTACCTTTTGTACTCAGGTCTCTCCTAATTCCAAGTCTGGTCTTCTTTTCACTATGCCAAATAGGAGTGTGCTGAACCAATGCCCTGCCACCTAAGCTTTCCCATTTGAAAAAAAAAATTGCACATATAACCAGGTATGCTTTCAACCCCACAGAAACAATACCAATCAAATCAATCCATGTGTTTTGAGCACTGACTCTCCGTGAGGAAGCTAATTTTCTTTGGGAGCGGAGGGGTAGAGACAACTAAGACGGCCTGTGTCATCCCAGAGCTTGTAACACAATACAGTAAAGATAATGACTAATACCTCAGCCAGTGGATAGACAAAAGCAAATGGAGAAACTGCCGTGAGCTTGGATCATCAGGAACATCTTTGGCAGAACTTGGCATTGGGTGGGAAGACTTCACAGATGTTGGAAAGAATGATCTAATGAGCTTGGAAGAGGAAGAAAGATAAGGTAGAAATACCAAAGGAGCAGGAATAGTTTGGCCAGAGTAGAAGGTTAGAAACTCAACATTAAAAATTCAACTCTCCCAAACCCTACCCTGTCCCCTAATTAGTATCAAAGGCATCACTCAGGCTCTTAACAGGAATGTTATGCTCATCTCCTCATAATCTCTCAGTAACTCCACCCCTCCCATATCCAATCTATTGCCAAGGCCTATTGATTTTACTTTTTGTCACACCTCTTATAGTCACTCTCTTTTCTCCCCTCACACCACCAACAATCCAGGATAGGTCCTTATCACCTCACCCCTGGACCTGGTTGGTCTGCTTACCACAAATCTCTCCCCACTCCAGTCCATCCTCCATGCAACCAGCAGTGATTTTCCCAAAGCACAGATCTAAACACATGACATAAATCCCACCCCACCCTCACTCAATAGACTCCAGGGGCTCCCTGTAAGTTCAAGTATCAAATAAAAAATATTCTGGTGTTCAAAAACTTTGCTAGTACAGCCCCTCCCTAGGCCCCCTCTCCCCCCACCAGTCTTCTTATATCTTACACCTCCCACATACTCTTCAGTCTAGTGATGCTGGCCGCCTTGCTGGTCTGCAAACAACATGCTCCATCTCTCTATTCAGGGCCTTTGCCCTGGCTGTCCCCATGTCTGGAATGCTCTCCCTCCACACCTCTGCCTCCCAGCTTTCCTGGCGGCCTTCAAGTCCCAGCTAAACTATCACTCCAGGAAGCCTTTTCTAATCCCTCTTAATTCTAGAGTCTTCCCTCTGTTGATTGTTTTCTATTTGTCCTGGATATATCTTGTTCATGCATAGTTGTTTGTATGCTGCCTTTGTTATTAGACTGTAAGCTCCCTGAGAGCAGGGAATGTCTTTTGCCTTTCATTGTGTCCCCAGTACTTAGCACAGTGCCTGGCATACAGTAGGTACTTAATAAATGTTTATTGACTGACAGATGGGAGCTAAATTTAGAAAGGGAAATGAGGAGCAGTTTGTAAAGGGTCTTCAGGGCCAGGCTAAGGAGTTTGGACTTCATATGAAAAGAAATAGGAAGATATTGAAGGTATTTGAGCAGAATACAATGAAAAAATGATGGTTTAGAAAGATTAATCTAGTGGCCATTAAGAGCATGGATTTAGAGGAGGGAAAGGGAGGCTGGTGTTTAGGAGAACCATTAGATAAGACTATTGCAGTGCCCCAGGCATAAGATGGTGAGAGTTTGGAGCAAATTGGAGTCACTGAGATAGGAGAGGAATCCAGAGCAAAGGCGAAGGTAGAATCAGAATTTGGTGATCATCAATGAAATAGAGTAGTTTTGAACTATAATGAACTTGTTGAACATAGTTATTTACAGGTTGTGTCTCCCCCATTAGAAAGGGAGGAGCCAAGAATGACTGTGGGATTTCAAGTCTTTTGAAGGAGCCTGAGGGGCAAAGCCAGAAAGAAGAACAGGCACGGGGCCTACAAGCATTTGTTTAAAAATCTGAATGAATAAAATTTTTTAAAAATTTAAAATTTTTAAAAATCCAAATAACAGTGTTTTCAGTATTTCCATAAAAGAGTTATGATTCTTTTTGCCACTGAAACAAATAGCTTTTCTAACGTAGCCATTTAGGAAAACTGAACTGACCTGAATTACAGCTCTAAGCCTTAAGTTTTTTTGCCCCATGATCTGTTGAAACGGAGTAGACAGACCACATTTCTTAGCTTACTACACACTAGCAAGGGAAGATAGTTACCTCTAGAATGCTCAGGCCTCAGGACAGAGTGGTAAGTAGCTCCACTTCTCTCTCCTTTTCCTTCTGCCAACTACATACTTCCTTGGAAGTATCCATTTTAATGTGGCTTTTATGGCACCCAAAACAGCTCAAATGGTCTTACTCTAGGATCATTAAGAGAGGCACAGTGTCCAGGGGTAGGGAGGGAATTGTTCCACTGTACTCTGCCTGGTCAGGCATGTCTGGTTATTGTGCCCAGTGTGGGTTGGCACAATTTAGTCAGGACATCAAGGGTCTGGACAGGGTTCAGATGATGGCAAATATCACAGTGAAAGTCCACGGTATTATGCCATACAAAGATCCCTTGAAGGAACTGGAGACAGTGCAGAAAAGAGACAATCTTGGGGAACCCTTCTGAGGGACCATGACAGCAATCTGAGAATTTATGAAGGACCATTCCTTGGATAGAAGATTAGACTTGTTTGCTTGGGGCAGAGGTCAGATCTAAGTACTAGGGTCAAACACTACAAAGAGGGAGTCGGTGAACAAGCATTTATTAAATGCTTACCACATGGCAGGCTCTGTAAGGAGGAGACAAAGGCAGAAACTTGGTCCCTGTTCTCAAGGAGCTCACCTTCTAATAGGGGAGATGACAGACAAAGATCTCTGTTCCCACAAGTCCATTCAAGCTCAAAGTTGCACTGAGACTTTTGGAACGCCCTGTATATGAAGTAAGTGGAAGGTGATCTCGGAGGGAAGGCCCTCCTTCAGAAGGTAGGATTTCAGCCGAGCCTTGAAGGAAGCCAAAGAAGCCAAGAGGCAAAGACGAGGAGGGGGAGCATTCCAAGCAAAGGGACAGCAAGAGAGGGAAGGAAATCATTCTGGGCAAGGGCAAAAGTCACAGCATCAGGAAATGGAGTCAGCTGGGCAAGGGATAGCAAGCAGACTGATGGGGTTGGATAGTAGATATGAGACTGGTGTTAAAAAAAAAAAGGAAAGAAAGAAAGAAAGAAGCTTCCTACCAATGAGGACTATCCAATAGTAGAATGATTGGCTTCTCTTCTCCACCCCATTTGCGGGCCTTCCCCCTCCCGCTGGATCAGAAATGTCCAAAGAGCTCCTGGTAGCAGTGGAGGGCAAAGGCCAGGTTTTTTGGTTTCTCTATGTTATGCCAGTGTCTTGTGTCTTTTCCAGTTTCAGGGCCACATGTAGATCCTCAGTTTAGGAATTCTTGACAGCCCTCCAGAAAGTTTTAGTTTATAAGAATTCCTGACAGTCCCAGAAAGGTGAGATTCAGGAACTCACCTCAGTTGGCCACAGCTGTTGTTTTCAGGCTGAGAGAGGACACCACTGCTTCTTCTTGCCTGGGATCAAGAACTTGAAATACAGGTGCTGTCTTCTTGGTAGTGGAGCTGAAAGCAACGTGTCCTTCTGCTATTAACAGATTCCAGGTGGGAGTTGGGAAGAATGGTTTACAGACTGACCTATGTGTACAGACTTTTCCCAGTCCAGGTGACTAGGTCAGCTTGTAGCCCTCCCACTTTCTAGCTTCTGCTCCCCTTTGTCAGGATAGCTTCTGCAAAAGCCTACTCGGCACCTGTTGACATTTTTTAGGTCCAGTCAGTTAGTATTAAATGCCTACTATGTGCCAGGTACTGTGCTAAGTGCTGGGGGCACAAAGAAAGGTAACAAGACTGCCCATGCCCTCAAGGAGCTCACAATCTAAAGGCCCAGAAGGGGGCATTCATTGGGATAGAGCATTAATGGATATGTCCCCAAATCTCCCAATAAGGTTTCAGGGGGATATGCCCATAGCCTCAGTAATGAAGATGCCACCAAAGTCCAAAACAAAGGCTCTTTACCCGGTAAGGTCACCGAGTGGATCAGGCAGCTCCCCTGATGAAGAATCAATGGAAATGAAGCTAATTCTTTAACAATTCCTCATACCCCAAAAAGGAATAGACTGCATTGTTCTGCTAACATGATGCAAATATCTAGCTCTTTGGTGCCCACTCCCACTGGGAAAACCAGACTGTACCCAGAGAACCGAACTTTGCTTGCCATAGAATTCCAGATAAGGCATTTGTGCACCACATTGGCACAGAATCCTAAACAATAACTTTCAGTTTTTCTAAATGCAATAATCACCTGCCTCCTTCATTGAGCGTAAGTCTGATTAAAACATGGCAGGCATCTCCACTGCATAGTCTCTGCTGTCATATTCCTAGTGACACTCAAGACACAGAGAACTCTCATTCTCTACCACCCCCCCCAGCTTCTCGCACCAGGGTGGGGGATAGTTAGTGTTCTCAGAAGCACTTAATCGTATTTTCTTGGAAAGAGATAATCCAGGCATGGTTGGTGGTCTAAAGTAATTTCTTAGTCAGAAGTTCCTTTAGTATTTCACTTTATATCTCCAGAGAGCCTTGTCCTTGAAACAGAGTGGTCCTATAAAATTTCACCCAATCACTTCAGTAAGAGGAGGCCACAGTGTGGGTTAGTAGGAAAGGACTGTATCCTGATTCCAGATTGGATGTGATTTCTAGAGCTGGCTGTGCCATCACTAGTTGTATGATTGTAGCCAGGTCACTAGCCCTCTCTGAGCTTGTGGGGTTTTTTTATTATTGTTATTGTTGTTGGGTTGGGTTTTTTTTTTGTCTTGTCTTTGAATGTGTAAGTTCCTTTAGCCCAGAGATCCCACTGTTGGATTTATAACCTATGAAGGTTAATGACAACAAGAGGCCTCTCTATACAAAACTCTTCATAGCAGCACTTCTGGTAACAGCCAAAATTAGAAAGAAATTCCACACCCAAAATTTGGGTGATGTTTGAATGAATCCATGAATTTAAAGGAATGCCATTATTGTACTCTAGGGATAGTCAGATATTAGAGTACAAAGTTATATGGGAAAAAATGTGTGTTAAATGATGAGTAAAGAAAGCTGAACCAAAAAAAGCAATACATACACTGAAAGTCATAAGGAACAATGTTGGTACCGGGGACATTCCCAAAATATACTCAGGGCAATCAGGTCAAAAAGTACCCTCAGCTCAACTATTTAAAACAATTCCAGCTGAGGGAAATCCCGGGGAAAGATCCTACAACATTGTCCTGTGAAAGGAAGACAGGTATCCCAGGATACCAGCCCTGGGGGCTGAACTCTGGGACAACATGAAGCTATTTTGAGGGGTGTAGGGATGCAGACAGAGCAAGACAAGTCCACGCTGAGTAGGCGCCCACCTGAGATGCCATCTGGTAGCTTCCTATTTTAACTAAAAAAAATTTAAGTACAAATGCTTCTGTGTTGCTAAAGGAATATAAGTCCTATTAGCACACTCTAAGTTTTGGTGCCTCAGGGCACCCAGTCAAAACTCTGATCATCCCATCTTAGTTATGGTTCTGCATACCTACTACCACCATATAAAAGAACACACCTTTAAGTGGTAACAAAAGTCTAATTAAAAATAATGGACATTATTGTTGTCCAAAATATTGTTTATGAAGTTGAAGCACACACCTATCTTTTCTTAAAGAAATGATAAACTACTACAATGTACAAAGTTGAATTGCTATCATCCAGTCACTTTTATGCTGTTTTGCTTAACTGTCTTCAAGGTTGTACATAAAGCTGGGCGTAACTATCAGTGAGATAGGTATGCCTCGTTGAAACAAAATTTATCAATAAAAAATGAGGTTGGAAAAACTTATTTCTACAAATTCATCTGGCACTGAATTCTGTAGGTTAACATCGTACCCAACTAGAAATGTTTGTATCTGGGGCAAGCAGCACAGAAACTAAACCTGCCCTTGGGTGAATGAAGGGGCATAGCACCAAGCAGAGCAACCAGGATATGGGCAGGAGGGGGCCAGCAGTCACTCCACCTGGTTTTCCTTTAGCTAATTATTTTTCCTAATTCGATGCTAAGTTCTGTTTCTGTGATGCTGAAGGACTGCAAGTATTTCAGAGCCCTCTAAGTGTAGTGCCAAACCTCAGTATCACACACATTCCTTTCCCACCATGCCCCAGGAACTTCTTCATCCTAGAAGATCACTTCATTACTGGAATTCAGAATTCAGAAGTGACCTCTGCCCCTGGGTCCTCTCCCATTGATTGGAGAGTAGAGGGCTCCTCTTAGCCCACCATCTCTTCATTTCCCATCCTCCTATACTCCTCCTGTACTCCTCCTTCTCACCGGACGCCTTCTCTCCCCTCCCCCTCCACTCTTCAGCTTCCTTTTATGTGTTGTCTTCCCCACTCGAATGTAAAATTCTGGAGATCAGGAACTGTCTTTATTTTTCTTGTCCTTGGATTCTCAGCATTGAATATAATGCCTAGCACATAGTAAGTACTTTAAAATGCTTGTTGACTGACTGACTGATGCCACCCCAGTTATGGCTTCAAATCTAGGATAAAATGCACATTGCAGAATTGCTGGGAGTCATATACTCAACAGAGTATTTATTAAAGTACTAAAGCCCTCTGTGTAAGACTTCTAGGTATTGGAAACAGAAAGGAAAATTCAGAATTTTAGGCCACTGGGGATGGGAGATTTGGAGGCAAGAAGGACTTTCTAGCAGGGGCAGCTAGGAGGTGGAGTGGATAGAGTGCCAGGCCTGGACTTATGAGGATTCATCTTCCTGAGTTCAAATCTGGCCTCAGACATTTTTACTAGCTGTGTGACCCTGGGCAGATCACTTAACTCTATTTGCCTCAGTTTCCTCATCTTTAAAATGAGCTAGAGAAGGAAATGGCAAATAATTCAAGTATTTTTGCCAAGAAAACCCCAAATGGAGTCACAAAGAATTAGACACAATTGAAAAATGACTGAACAATAACAACAAAGGACTTGCTATCATCTCTGAAATTACACCAGGGTCTATTTTCTGTTTTCCATTAGCTGGACCAACCCTTCCATTTGAGAGTAGAATTTTATTCACATACCTCCTGAGGGACTGGGGGGAGTTGTATTTCAAAAGATCAGATGATTTAGGGCTGGAAGATTTAGAAATATCTATCTATTTAGGGATCATCTAGTTTAACATCTATGTTTAACAGATTTGGAAACCAAGGTTTAGAGGGGAGAAGGTTACACAGATCTAAGCAGCATCACCTTGGTTCAAATCTGGACCTTCCAGCCAAACCTAGTGCTCTTTCCACTTCAAAATTAAACATTTGTTCAATGACACACCAATCAGATTACCGAACGGTCACTTTTAGAGCCAGAAAAAATAAATACAAAATTCATCGGGAGGAGTAAAAAGTCAAGACTCTCAAGGGGAAAAGTGAAAAGAAGGAAGAGAGAAGAAAGTCTAGCAAACCTAGATCTAAATTAAAAAGCAACAATCATCAAAACTATTAGCTATTAGTGAAGAAACAGAGGGCTGATGTGAAGAACAGATTAGGGAAAACATATAAAAGCAAATGAACCTAGTAGCCTAGACTTCAAACAGAAACTGCTGGGAAAACTTGAAAGTACTCTGAAAAAACAACAAACCCAGTATGGGCCATTATGAGGTACACACCACACACCAAAATAAGCTTCAAATGGACATGTGATTTAGACATAAAGTGTGACATCATAAACAAATTACAGGAGCAAAGAGTAAGATTGCCTTTCTGTTTTATGAAGAGGGGGACAGTTCATGACCAAATAAGGGATCATACAAAATTGAGAAATTTTTGAATAAACAAAACCAATACAGCTAATATTAGAAGGGGAGCAGGAAAATGGGGGAGGGGGGGAATCTTTGCAGCAAGTTTCTATGATAAAGGTCTCATTTCCTAGATAAATAAGAAACCGATAAGAAACTACCAGAAGACTTAATGTCAACAGATTACAGTGATTCTACAGCTTGTTGCTAACTTGGAGGGAAAGCAGTGGAGCAGAAGTCATGGGCAGCTTTCAGGGATTTGGTGTATAGTATCACATTTATTCACCTGGGCTAGAACACTTGCAGACATCAAAATTAGTTTGAAAAAACGATGGAGAAATTCAGAAGCTGTTAAACAAAAAACAAGAACTCTGTAGGGATTACCAGCAAGATGGTTTGTCAGCCTCCAAGAAGGCAGCATTTCACTCCACCAAAGGTAAAGTGCAAGCGAAGCTTAGAGAGATGCAGAATTCTTGGCTCACTAAGAAGGCAGATGAAATGCAGTGTTACACTGATAATAACGAAACAAAGTTCTCTTATGATGTCCTTTCTGGGCTAAAGCCCCATAGCTCATCTCAGCAGTACTGAAGGAGCTACTTTAATTTGTGATAGGAACATGATCTTGGAGAGATGGCCTGAACAATCCCATAGTGTTCTCAACAAACTGTCATTAATCAATGCTGAAGCCACTGACAGTAGACCTCAGGTTGAAGTCCATCCCTCTTTAGCCAAATTTCCAACCTAAGAAAATATTTTGAATGCCATTAAGCTCCTCTCATGTGGCAAAATGCCTGGTGCTGATTCTATTCCAGCTGAGATTTACTGTTCATACAAAAGCTGACTGATCATATGAAAAAATGCTCTAAATCGTTATTGATTAGAGAAATGCAAATCAAAACAACTCTGAGGTACCACATCACAACTATCAGATTGGCCAACATGACAAAACAGGAAAATGATAAATGTTGGAGAAGATGTGGGAAAATTGGAACACTAATACATTGTTGGTGGAGTTGTGAAATGATCCAACCATTTTGGAGAACAATTTGGAACTATGCCCAAAGGGTTACAAAAATGTGCATATCCTTGATCCAGCAATAGCACTTCTAGGGCTGTATCCCAAAGAGATCAAACAAATGGGAAGAGGACCCACTTGTACAAAAATATTCATATCAGCTCTTTTTGTGGTGGCAAAGAATTGGAAATTGAGAGGATGCCCATCAATTGGGGAATGTCTGAGCAAGTTGTGGTATATGAATGTAATGGAATACTATTGTGCTATAAGAAATGATGAACAGGCTGACTTCAGAAAAACCTGGAAAGACTTCTATGGTCTGATGCAGAGTGAAGTGAGCAGAACCAAGAGGACTTTGTAAATGATAACAGCCACGTTATGCAATGACTAATATTGTTAAACTGAACCCTTCTCAGCATTACAAGGATCTAAGACATCTCCAGAGGCCTCGGGATGGAAAATGCTGTCCACATCCGAAGAAAGAACTATGGAAGTCGAATCGCTATCACATACTTTTACCTTCTATTGAGTTTTGTTTCCTCTTTCTCATGGTTCCTCCTATTGGTTTTAATTTTTACTTACAACTTCACTAATGTGAAAATATGTTTAATGGGTATGTAAATGTAAAGCCTATAGCAGATTGTGTGCCGTCCTGGGGAGGGTGGGGGGGAGGAAGGGGGAGAAAAATTTTCAACTGAAAAGCATATGGAAGTGATTGTTAATAAATCATAATAAATTAATAATTTTTTTTTTTTAAAAAGCTGACTGAAATTTTCTGGGTTATATGGGAAGAGAAGGTTATCCCCCAGGAGTTCAAGGATACCTCCATTGTTCATCTCTATAAAGGTAAAGGAAATAGATTGTCCTATGACAATCACAGGGTGGGGTGGGGGGCTCCCTTAGTCATGGCTGGCAAGATTCTTGCCAAAGTCCTACTTAATAGGCTCATCCTTCACCTGGAAGATGGTCATCTACCTGAGAGCCAATGTGGCTTCAGGAAGGGCCGAGGAATGGTCGATATGGTGTTTGCTGCTCAACAACCCCAGGAGAAACGCCAAGAGCAGAATGGAGGTCTGTACACAACCTTCATCAGTCTCACCGTGGCCTTTGATGTTGTCAGTCCTGAGTGGTTGTGAAAGATCATGGCAGAATTTGGTTGTCCAGAGAAGTTCATCAGTATTGTATGTCAATGTCACGACAGTATGATGCTCCCACCAGGGGAGTGAAGCAGGTCTGTGTGCTTGCCCCCAGGCTTCTCAGCATGACGTTTTCAGTGATGTTGTTGGATGCCTTCAACGAGGACAAAAGTGACATCAAGGTCAGCTACCACACTGACGGTAAATAACTCAACTTGAAAAGGCTACAAACCAAGACTAAAGTGCAAGGAGAGTTGGTGCGTGATTTTTTGTTTGAAGATGATTATGGACTCAATGCAGCCTCTGAGGCTGAGATGCAACAAAGTATGGATCAGTTCTCTGCTGCTTGTACAAATTTTGGTCTAATTAACACAAACAAATAAACAAACAAACAGAGGTTCTCTGACAGCCAGCACTACACCATCCATACATAGAACCATTGGTTATAGCAAATGTGAAATGCTGAATTCTGTGGATAAGTTCGCTTACCGTGGCAATGTATTTTCCAGGGATGTACACATAAATGATAAGGTGGATGTATGCATTACCAGAGCTAGCTCAGTGTTTTGGAGACTCCAAAAGAAAGTGTGGGAGAGAAGACGTATTAGGCTGTTTATGAAACTAAAGGTCTACAGACTCATTGTGCTGACTTCATTGCTGTATGCCTGTGAAACTTGGACACTATACCAGTGCCATGCCAGAAAACGGAATCACTTCCATTTGAATTGTCTGAAGAAGATTCTGAAGATGACCCGGCAAGATAAGGTACCGGACACTGAGGTCCTTTCTTGAGTTGAATGACATGCAGACTCTACATTTACCTAAAAAGCTATTTTACTGAGAGCTCACACAAGTGCTCATGTGGAGGCCAGAAGAAGAGATACAAGGACACTCTCAAGGTCTCTCTGAAGAACTTTTGGAATCGATTGTGAGACATGGGATATACTGGCACCGGCTCACTAAGCATGGTGTGCCCTCATTGGAAGCCACTGTTTTGTTCTGTGAGCAAAACAGAATTTCAGTAGCTCAAAAGAAATGTGAGATGGGCAAGTTTAGAGACATCCTCACCCTAAATGTTCACATGGACTATTTGTGCTCGATCTGTGATAGAACATTACGAGTTTGTATTGGTCTGATCAGCCACAGTCAGGCACACTATAACTTGACTAGTATAGGGATGCCATTTGGGTCCTCTTTGAAAAGAAAGGATAATAACCAACCAATCTTTAATGGCAAGGGACTGCCTTATTTGCTTATATCTATATTCCCAACACTTAACAGAGTACTTGGCAAAGAGCAACCACTTAGACAATTTACCTATCTTGATGTAAAGCAAAAGGGTTCTGAACTTCGGGGTCCGTGAGTTTGTATGTTTAATACTTTATAATTGGTTTCCATTGTAATCCTACATACATTATTTTATTTACTTAAAAATATTATTCTCAGAAAGCATCCACAGACTTCATTGGACTTCCAAAAAGGCATAGCCCCCCACCCCCAATGGTGAAGAAGCCCATTGCCTTTTACTCCTCTGGCTATTTTCTGTGTTTGTAGCCACATGGATGGCTTTCCTGAGTCTAGAGGAGTCTTATCAGGCAGACTGAGTTTAAATCTCACCTTCTGGTATTCACAGCTTTGTGACCATGGAAAGTCCCTTCATATTTCTGAGCATCAGTCTTCTTTTCTGTGAAACAGAGATGATGAAAATTATCGTAGTAGCTACTTCATCTAGTGATTCAAAGAAATTGTCCCAGGCCAGATCTTTATCTTTTTAATTATGTCCCACAAAGGTGGCTATTTCTGCTATAAATTTACAAAGAGATAAACACAAAGAGAGAACTTTGTCTTGTCTAAAGATTCAGCAATCATCTGATTCTGGTTTGAAATGGTTCTTATTCCCAGGTAGGATGATATCCTCGCAGCACAACCCAGAATTGTCACCGTAGGATCGTGGCGAAGAGGCAATCCAGGAAGAAACCTAGTTTAATTATATTTGGTAATTAGCTAATGTGTCCATGAAAATCACAGTAAAGGTTAATAGGTTTAACATTCTTAAAACCTTGATTGAATATAGAATTCTTTCTGTGGCTCATTTTGCAGTCAGTGAAAGAACTTGTGATTATTAGTCAAGAGAGAGGATTCTTAATTGGCTCTCACACTAAGAGGAAAATGGTCTCATTTATTCTAAAGAGTAATTATTTCTGAAAGTGTGATGGTATGTTTCGGGTCCAGGCAGCCCTCCTCCAAAGTCTTCCTTCATGCCAAGTTAGCATGGTATGCAAGTGGTCCTGGGGTTTGGAAGGTCATCAGCAGAGCACAAGCTCTAGTAGGTCCAACCAGTCTGGGAAGACGTCACAGATGGACCAATAATAGATTCTGTGTCTATTACGTAGTTTCAGAGCCTCATCACCAGGTTGGCCATGGGGTTCTACATTCTTTGGCTACAAAGACACGTTGGCTATCTATTGATTTTCTTCACGGTCTTGGGAAAGCCATTTCTTTTCCTTGGCCATCAGTTTCATCATCTGCAAAATGAGGGGCTTGAACTGAATGGTCACTCAAGCCCCTTTGAGACGCCTGTGATCTTAGAATTTGGTAAGAGCAGCCAGGGTCGAGATCTCTATTGTTGAGCAAGTTGGACCTACTCTGACAAAATCCCAGATCCTCGAAGTATGGAAGCATATAGGTGTCAGGCCTAGTCAGGAAGACATATGTAAATGGACAAGAATCTAGCACACTAGAGAGAAGAACATGGCCCTGGGCAGGAGGAGCAAGGCTATCTGGGGCCAGAGCCACAGGTAAAAAGAAGTAACAAGGTAAGGAATATCCGGCCCAGGTGTCAAAACAGAGATCTGGAGTCCCTGTGCCAAAAAAAAAGGACAAGTGGGAGTCAGGAGATACAGGCTGCATTGTTTCCAGGAGCCACAGACTCTAAGAGGGGGCCTGAGATGAGAACAGAGGGTGGAGACAAACGTAATGGGAGTCAGGAACGTGACAGGTGTCAATAGTAAACAACTCCGTGGCAGTCTGTTGAGGCTCAGAGCATCCTTTGGGCATGTGATCACCAGCACCCTTCTTATTAAAGGGATAATATAGTCAGAAGCCAGGGCCTGCATGGTATCAGAGGACATAGATTGGGTGACATCAATCTGTTTCTCTAGTCTGTGATCTGAAGAGAGCAGTGAGGCACAAAGTTGGGGCAGTGACCAGGCTTAGGTTCAGAGATTTGTTGTTCAGTCCTTTCGGTCATGTCTGACTCTTTCTGATCCCATTTGGGATTTTCTTCTACTGATTTGCCATTTCTTTCTCCAGATCATTTTTCAGATAAGGAAACTGAGGTAAACAGGCTTAAGCAACTTGCCCAGGGTCACATAGATAATAAATGTCTGAGGCTAAAATTGAACTCACATCTTCCTGACTCTAGGCCTGGTGCTCTACCCCCTGTGCCACCTTACTGCCCAGGTTCAGAGATACTGAACATTAAATTGATCATCAAGAAATGAATCCTTTAGTTGTAGAGACTCAGAAGGTGACATGGCAGTGTCTGGGTGTAGGGATGACTTCAGATAGAGGCCAGAGGGTTGCTTGAAACTGTCACACACAAATCCAAGGGATTTTTAAAGTGCCAACTTGTAACCCACTGACCCCCATGAGAATCATTCAGTTATGTACCTTGGCTGGGATCATTAATAATAGTAACTGCCATTCCTACAGCCCATTAAGATGTGCACAGTGCTGTGCATGTGTTATCTCATTGCACCTCACAGCCCTGGAAGGAGGGGACTCAAGGAATTATTATCTCCATTTTACAAGTGAGGAAACTGAAACTGAGTGAGATAAGGACACTCGTCCACAGTCACTGCCAGAGAGAGCGACAGGCAGGATTCAAGTGCAGGCCTCTGCGTGCCAGAGCTAGTCTTCTTTCCACTGGACCACACTGCTTCTGTTCTTGTCATTTACCTTGACCTCTATGTCACACTTCATTAACAATCATTAGTGGCTAAGTGACTATTAATGGACACTCCTGGCTTTTTACTCTGGTTCCTCTTCCATTTATGCACTCCCAAGAGATCTCAATGCTGACTTAGTCCCTATGTATTCTGGTTATTACCTACTCACAGAGGCGGGTCCTGGCTCCAAATGTC
Organism: Phascolarctos cinereus; assembly: GCF_003287225.1. NCBI lineage: Eukaryota > Metazoa > Chordata > Mammalia > Diprotodontia > Phascolarctidae > Phascolarctos > Phascolarctos cinereus. The sequence goes on along the minus strand of NW_027556402.1, from coordinate 225,965,080 downwards.
CAAGTGGTAGCAGGAGGAATGAGATTCAACAGCATACCCAGAAGAGGATTGCTTTGTGTTGCCAAAGTCACAACTTTGGTATCTACCCTTCACGTGGGATCCAATAGGGCAGTGCCAGTAGAAATAGTCAAGGTAGGGACTCATTCTCTCCCTCTGGTTCCATCTGGAACCATATAGACCCACGATGGCAACTTCCCTTCAGGGTGGCACCCTTGGAAGCTGCCCTTTCATGATGCCATACCTAGTTCCTAGGGAGGGGCAATGCTGCCGTCAGTTACCCAGTGGAAAGAGGCGTGGATTTGGAGGGAGAGGACCTAGGTCAGAGGTTCTTAGCCTGGGGTCTGTGAACTTGGCTTTTTAAAAAAAATATGTTTTGATATCATGTATAACCTGTATCAAATTGCTTACCCTCTCAGGGAGGGGGGAGGTGAAGGAAGGACAGAGAAAATGTGGAACTCAAAATTTAAAAAAAATGAATGTTAAAAATTGCCTTTACATGTAACTGGGGAAAAATGAAATAGTGTTTTCAATTCTATTTCAATATAATTGATTTTCTTTTACACATTTAAGAAACATTATTCTAAGAAGGGGTCCATAGTCTTCACTAGACTGCCAGAGAGGTCTACAACACACAAAAATGTTTAGGAACTCCAGCTTTGTGATCTTAGGAAAGTTACTTCACTTTGCTGGCCCTCAGATTCCTAATCAGGAAAATCAGGGGCCTAGGGTGGAGGACCTCTAGCGTCCTCTCCAGCTCTAAATTTATGATCACAATCTAGGATCTTACATATGTACTGAGTATCACCTGTGTGTCCAGCATTGGGGTAGCAGTTGAAATGGACATGGTCCCTGTGCTTAAGGGTTTACAGGTGAGTTACAGAGGCAAGACTAGCCATTGTTGAACACCATAAAAATAGTATTGGATTGAGTTGAATTAAGTGCTAAAAGGCTGTCACAGGAGTCATAACACTTTAGAGTTGGAAGGTCATTTTCGAGCTCTAGTCTTCCAGCCCGCAAGTCCAGCCTGCTTCGCGCTACCTATGCCACCTAGCCAGCACTATGCATGTGGTAGGGCAAATTCTTATTCAGGGATGGGTTGTACTCATAGGCCTCTGAGATACATTCAGACTCTATGATTCTATGAAATAGGAGCTGAGAAGTGGAAAAATTCCTCCAAAGGCACACCAGCCCTCTCAAGTGATCAGGCTCCCTGCCACAATAGTTGTATTTACAAATGTTCTCTGCTCCAATTAAACTAATCTTCTCACTTTTTGCAAACTCATCCCTACTTTGCTACCTTTGCTTGCTATTAGGCACTACCTCCTTGGGTCCCATGTGGAAGGTAAATACAAAAGGTGTGACTCTGACAACATAAAGCAGTAATTGTTTAAGTCATTGAAGGCAATAGGCACAAGTCAGCAAAACTTCTCCTGGGCAAAGTTCCTGCTTCTTAGGAACTGTCACTGAGAAGGGCTAACTTCTGCTCCTCCTCACCTTTCCCCTTCACCTCAGTGTTCCCCTTCTCCCACCTCCAGCTCCCTCTGTTTCCCAGAGCCTGGTCCTATCCCCAACTCATCATGCTGCAGCTGCTAAGGATGCAAGAGTCTGAGAGAGGAAATTGTCATTATTTTACTTCCCTGCTACAAAGTTTGGATTGAGAAATACTGATCTCATTTTACACATGAGGAAACTGCCAACCAGAGACATAAAGTATCTTTCTGAAGGAAAAACAGCTAATGAATGGCAGACTTGGGACCAGAATCTAGGCCTTCCGATAACCAGGCCAGTATTCTTTAAACCAAACAGTAATTCTATATAGCATGGATGAAAGGGATGTCTGATGGGACACGAGTCATACCAGGAAGGATCTGTGAAGGATTCACACTGGGCTTTAGGAAAGGCCATGTGCCCTTTGACCTCAGGTTCACCCATATAAAATGAGGGATTGAGCTAGATGACCCTGAAGCTCTGAATCGAAGATTCGGTGACAGGACGTTATAGAACAAGTTAAACAAAGCAGAGGAGTAGGGGTGTTTGTGAGAGGACTGGCTTCATTAGCAGATTTTGTTGTTCAATTGTGTCTGACTCTTCGTGACCCTATGGTATGGCATGCCAATACTGTCCATGGGGTTTTCTTGGTGGGGATATTGGAGTGGTTTGCCATTTTCTTCTCCAATGGATTAGGGCAAACAGAAGTTAAGTGACTTGCCCAGGGCCAGTAAGTGTCTAAGGTCAGATTTGAACTCAGGTCTTCCTGACTCCAAACCTGGAGCTTCATCCACCACACCACCTAGCTGCCCCTCATTTTAGGAAGGGTATTAATAAGCTGGAGGGAAGCCAAAGAAGGTTATACAGGATAGTGAAGGGCCTTGGGCCCATCCCAAAGGAGGATCAGTTGTAAGGATTGGGGATATTGAATTTGAAGAAGAGAAAACTCAGGAGAGGGACAGAATTGTTGTCAGAGTTGTTCTCAGCCCCAAAAGGAAAGGACAAGGCACTCTGGGAAACTTGGGAAAGGGATACATTGAAGAACAATGAAGGATCAATGAAGTCACAGTGCTCTCCAGAAGTGGGCCTGGAAAGCTTGGGAGGCCGTGGGCCTAAAGAGAGGTAAGGGCTGTATGACTACTTACTGAGGAGTGCTTCCTTAGTTCCTCTTTGGACTAAATGATCTCAGAGATCTCTTCCAACCCCAGGATTCTACAAGCCATGCTCAGTTTTCTTCAGGCTGCTTTCGCTGCTTTTTATTTCTATTATTCCTTTGGGGCAATAAAGCTTGGATTCTCCTATCACCTTCTTCCACAGTATTTTGGGAGTGCGTTTGTACTGTAAGCGGGTGCTGCTCTGGCTGCCCTGGCTCTTGCGACAAGGAGATCAAATGTTTGCTGACTGGCCCAGTTAGGAGCATCACTAGATCACAGACCTAGAGCAGAAAAGGCCTTTCAATGACATGTAGGCCAACCTATACCTAAACAAGCATCATTTTATATAGATGAAGAAACTGAGGCTAACGGTGCTTAAGTGACATTGCCAAGGTCACGCAGTATGAAGTGACTATTCCACATCCCTTAAACTTTTCTTTGAAATGACAACTGTCACTGTCTCTGCTTTTAACCTTCCTGTCACTGGAGCTTTGTAATTTCATTCAGGTCTTTCTCATCTTTATCTTTTCTTCTAAGGTGGTATTGACGTTAGTTTTGTTTGTTTGTTTTTTCTAGCAAATTAATAAACTGCCTACACATAGAAGTTACTATTATATCTGTAGCCAATCGTTGCCTTTCTGTTAAGATATAATCAGTTTCATTTGTGTGTGTGTGTGTGTGTGTGTGTGACTTTACTTCGTACTTACCACATCCAATGGCTTATGAAAGTATTCATACCTATAGACCTGAGACTTCTGTATTCCTGACATCCAGTCAACAAACCTTTGGCCACTTTCTTTTCTTAATCCTGAAATGTATTGTCTCACACATTTTTTGCTGCCTGTATATTGAAGTCATTGGTTAGCAATCTAAAGGATGGCATAGGGAAATGGAAATAATACAGCATCTGGTATTGGGAATCCTGGCTTCATCTCTAGGCTCTTCTCCTTACTGCCTGAGTGATCATGATGATACAAGTCTGGGGCTCAGTTTCTGCATCTGTGCGGAAACTCAAAGGGTTGGACTAGATCCACCTGCTTAACCTTTTTTGTATTATGGACCCCTTTGACAATCTGGTGAAGCCTGTGGATCCCTTCTCAAAATCGTGCTTTTAAAATGCATCAAATAAAATACATAGGATTACAAAGGAAAACAATTACATTTAAATATACTTACCTACTTTAAAAAAAAAAGTTCATGTACCCTAAGAGAAGAATCCTTGTTTGAGAAGATGTTCAGTTCTTCTATTCTCTACTTCTACTTTGACTCTACCTCCAACAGATGCTGGCATATGAACTGCAAGAATCTTTATGGTGGTCTGTTTGCTTGGGCCTTGGCACCATTCTTTCAAGGTGAGTTGACCAAGTGTACCATGAAATGATGCTTCACATTTCCTTTGGATTCAAAATGAAGTAAATTTCCCTGTATTCTTAATTTGCCTCTCCAAAAAGACCCTTTGACCATTACCTCCCTTCTTTTTGGCTACAATGTCTTTATGCCTTCTGGTTTCATTTATAGCAAAAATAAAAAATTCAATGCAGATGTAGCTAAGTTCCTTCAGTAGTGTTTTGATTGGTGGGTAGTTGGACAAAGATTGTACATTTAGAGCATTTATACTTAAATTAATTTTAGCAGATGGTCTAATATATGTCAGCTGGTAAGCAAACATTTGTTGAGCGCTTATTATATGGCAGGTATTGTGGTTTGCTCTGGGGACACATAAAAAGACAAAAAAACACAGTCCCAGCTCTCAAAAGGTTCATATTCTGATGGAGGAGAAAACATGAAAATAACTAGGCACATACAGCAAAAATAATCTCAGAGATGAAGGCCCTAGCAACTGGGGAGACTAAAGAAGGGCTCCTGTGGAAAGCAGGATCTGAGATAGTCTTGCCTGGGATTTTTAGCAGGGATTTCTACCATGCCACCACCATCATTGAGGAAGCAGAAGGGGGCCTGCACAGACCTGAAGGGTATTTTGTATTCCTTTTTTTCATTGTTAATGGGTTATCATGCCCAGAGCAATCCTAGCATAGCAGCCAGACTTCTGATAATAAAACATGTCCACGCTTAGCTAGGCCAGGCCGTGGGCAGAGAAAATTTAAGGCACTGATGACAGTGGTGACACTGAGGACACAGTGATCAAGACTTTAATAACACTCTTTTCAAGATGATAGAAACTTGCAGATTTGTGGGCCCTCAAGAAGCTTACAATTAACTGGAGGAACACACAGAGAAGCAAAGCCAACGTGACCTGCAGCTTTTGAGGACACTACCAACCTGGTCAGGGCAGGTTTCACAAAATGGCCCCTTGAGATGAGCCTTCAGGAAGTTTATGACTAGTAAGGGGGAGGGGACACAATGTGAGCTGTGGAAACAGGGTTTTCCAGGCATGCAAGGAAGGTTCCACAAAGCTAGGAAGGCAGGACATGTAATGCCTAGATCAGGCAATAGCAAATAGTACATTTTGGCTGGAGAATGATGCATGAAGAAGAATAGCCGACATTTATGGAACACTTTGTGGTTTGCCAAGTGATTTACATGTATTACCTCATTTGATCCTCAAAACAACCCTGTGAAGTTGCATTCCCATTTTTCAGATGAGAAAACTGAGGCTGAGAGAGGTCGGCCCTTACAAAGGGTCACATTGTTCATAAGCGTCTGAAGCAGGATTCAAACTCAAGTCTTCCTGACAAGTTCAGCCCTCCATCTACTACACCACACAGCTGCCTATGATGAAGACAAACGTGAAAGAAGTCTGGAAAAAGCCCAGAGCCAGACCCTGAAGATCTTTAAAAGCTGATCCAACCTCTGAGAAAATGAAAGAGAGCTGGAAGCTGTGCATCAATTGGCCTTTCTAAGAGGAAGAGTTTTTATCCCTTTCCTAGAACGGGAGACTCAGAAAAAAACAGGGCGAACCCTATTTCCTCCTGCATGTGTTCCCAAATGCAAAGGGAGAGGTTCAAGCTGAACAGTCAGGATTTCTCCAATTCAGGGAAAAAACCCAAAGGCGTTTATCTAGACCTAGCCAAGTGAGTGTATACTATTAACCAAAAGTCTTCCATTTTAATTCTTAACAACAAAAACAAACAAAACACTCACCTCCAAGGTGACTTTGCAAGTATCATGAAAAAAAGGTCCAAGACAAAGCGTCAGGAAATTCGGTCTCCCTTTCCATTTTTGTTATCATTCTTTATCATCCTCAAGCCCTATGGAAAGCACTCATTCTGCCTGTGTTAAGTTGGTAAGACTACAATGTATCTGACCAAGAATTCTGCTGTGACATGTATAACCTCCAGAGTGTTCCAAAACAAAACAAAAAACCAATACCCCAAACCAAACCATGTAAGGTTATTCTGTTGAAAGTCAGTCTCCTTCCTGCAATTCAATTTGCAGACTCCAGTATTATCTGGTTGAATCCTTCATTCCCACTGGGCCTTAAGAATGAGATTTCTTAAGCCACCATCTAGAATCCCTACAGCCTTTCATTGTGTATCCTGAACATAATATCCCACTGGAGGCCATGACCGACATCCAGATCAGAAGCTCTTCCTGCCAAGACCACATCTTTATCTACAAGCCTCAGTAGTGAGTTTATAGATTATTTTTTCTTGGATTAGAGGCCTAATTGTCACCAGGCCTCACTATCTTAGCTTCTCCCCTGCCTCCTCTTGAAGTCAATCAAGGAGAAGGTTGACTTTGGCTCATCACAGATCATTCAGGTAACAGACACTGCCTGGTGCCATTTCGGCTCTTGTTACTGCTTTTCAGACTCTCATCAGGGACCTTAGCTTTAGCCTGCCTTCAGAGACCCAGACTAACCATGGAGACTTCTCGTGCCCTCCAACCATATCTGGTTTTCATTTGACAGTGGCTTTACCTCATTTTTCTTACATGTCTCCTTCCCATGTTCATCATAAGCCACTGTGGCTTCCTTTTCCTTTTCCAACCTCTGTCCACTTATGTCTTTGATTGTTCTTTATGACTCCAACAAGTCATTCGTTCCCCTCCACTGATACTTCAATAATTTTGAACAGATGTTTTCCACTTTCTTCCTCTGCAGCCCCTTCCATGGTTCTGGCCATCATAAGGAGGGGAGCTGGAATGCTTAATAAAATCATACCCCTGAGAAAGGTTCTGCCCATGGTAATAAATCACATAAACCTTTGCTACCAGAAGTCATCCCTATCCACATCTTTGAGGGTTCTGGATAATGGATTTTCATGGTGGTTTCTTTCTGTTTTCATCCAGGGCAGTCTCCCTCTGCTTTCCATTTAGGGTATGCACATGAATACCAAGCACAACATAATTAAGAAAGTAAATTTACTCCAAATAACATATTGCATTTCTAACCCAAATATAAATGCCCTTTGAACTATTCATGGTATTGCTCCTTCCAATTAGCATCATTCATTAGCATGAGTGCAGACAAGGCTATAGACAGCTCACCTAACTGCTCAATCTCTTTATGATCCAATTCATCTTTGAAACCCTTGGGCCAGAAGCTCAAGGAACCAACTGATTGCTACCCAATACTACTGAACTCTTGAATCCCAGATTTAAGAATCGATGAAATCACAATTAGAAGATGGAACAGCAACCTACTCTTTTTCTACAAATATTAACATTGGGGAAATCATGGTTACTTAGAGCCAGTGCTCAATATAGGAATTCTAGTCAATAAGTCCTAGCCTACACAAATCCTCAGATTCTAGTCCTTGAGGTCTGGAGGTAAGGGAAATGCAGGGAGATGAGAGATGATGATAATTGGATCTTGAGCTGGAAAGAATTTCAGAGGTCATCTTGATGGTCCAACTCCATCATTTTACAGATGACAAAACTGAAGACAAGGGAGGGAATAAGAGTTGCCCTGTGACAGGGGTCCCAAATGACAAAGCTAGAATTCAAACTGAGGTCCTCTGACTCTAAATCTAGAGAGCTATCCACTGTGCCAAGATGGTCTGTGCCCACAGCCTAAGTCTCACTCCACAACTCATGGCATTTGCCTGAATTTCAGACATGAAAAACATGATGAAATAAATAGCCTCATATGTATTTGTCCTTGAAAATTTGAATGTGCTTATGTGCTTAAATGTGCTTATACAGTGATGACAAACTTCTTCTGGATACATTATTCACAATTTACATAAAGTGACAACCATCATGGGGAAAATGGTGAATAATTGGGAGCCTGATGAATAATATGGATTTTGGATAAAGCTTTCTTCCTCCAATATAACATGAATAGGACCAACAGATCAATTCATATCATTGCTACTTTCCCTAAGAGGATCATACCTAAACTGGAGCAAAATGACAATAATAACTTATATTTATATGGTACCACAGCCATAAAAATCCTTTCAGGCTACAGCAATTCATCTAAGAAATTATTCTTTATGGCCAATTTGCATTTATTCCAGGGATCCAAGAATGGTTCAAAATTAGAGACACAATCAACATAATTAATCATATTATAAACAAAAACATACCAAATTACATGGTTATCTTAATAGATTCAGAAAAACCTTTGACTAAGTACAATGCTCATTTATGCTAAAAATCCCACAGAGACCTTTAATGAACATAAAAAGTACCTAATATTAAAAGCAAACATATGCAATGGGGCACACTCGAACCTCTCATATTAGATATTGAAATAAAGTAAGGATGTCTAGTTTCACCACTATTATTTGAAATAGTTCTAGAAATTATAGCAATAGCAGTAAGAAAAGAGAAAAAAATTAAGGCATAAAGATAATTAAAGAAGATATAAAATTATGTCTATTTGCTGATGATATTTCCTTTACCTAGTAAATCAGCAAAGATACTAATTAAGACAATAACTTCAACAAAGTTGCAGACTACAAAACAAACTCATAAAACCTCTCTATAATAATAAAATCCAAAGGCGATAATAGAAAGGGAAATCCCATTACAAATAACAACAAAATGCATAAAATATTTGGAGATAAATCTATCAAAACACACAAAATGCTTGTATAGATTTAATGTTCCTTAAAGTAATAAAAAATAGTTTAACTAGTTGGAGGAATTTTGTTCATGGCTTATGGCTGAGCTATGCCAATATAATGAAAATAATGCTATCAAAATTAATTTATAGATTTAATGCTATACCAATCAAATTATGAGGGAGATACTTTACAGAACTTAATAAAATAATAAAATTTATTTAGAAAAATAAAAGACCTAAAATATCAAGGAAAATAATGAAAAGAGGTAGGGACAAAGGAAGAATAGCACTTTAGAACTTCAACTAAAGTATCAATTATCAAAAACATCCGGTATTGATTAAAAAATAGAGAGGTAGCTCATTGGAAGAGAGTAGACAAAGAATCAGAAACAATGGAACTCAATAAACCAAAAAAACATAAATTACTTAGGAAAAAAAAAACTACTCGCTTGATTAAAAGTTACTATAAAGACTAGAAAGAAATCTGGCAGAAATTAATTTTAGATCAACACCTTACATCATGTTTCACAATAAATTCAAGACAGCGATGCAACCTCAATAGTAAATATCATATTAAAAAGAAGAAGAAGAAGCACATAGCTTTCAGAGCTCTGGGTAGGAGATGTGTTCTTAAGCAATTAAGGGATAGTGGCAATTATAAAAGATAAAATGGATATACTTGATTGCATGAACTTCAAAAGCTACTGGAAAAGAAAATTAATGCTCCTAGGATAAGAAGGTAAGTGGTCAAAAGGGAAAAAATATCTTTGTATCAAATTTCTCTAATAAAGATTTGGTAGCCAAGATATATAAACAATAAATACATATACTCAGAAAGATATAGATATGCATATACATATAGGCAATGTATAAAAGACCAAAAACCATTCACAAATAGATAAGTGGTTAGAAGATATGAATAGTTCTCAAATGAATTACCAACTATTAACAACTCTGCAATGCAAATCAAAACAACTCTGAAAAACTGCAAAGATGACAAAAAGCAATGTTAGAAGGCTGCGGGAAAATCGGCACACTACTAGTGAACTGTTGGTATAACTATTTTGGAAAACAACTTGGACTTATGCAGATAGAATGACTAAAATGTCTCATACCCTTTGATACAGAGATTTCACTACTAGGTTCATTCCTCAAGGAGACCATAGATAAGAAGAAAAACACACCATAATATTTATAGCATCATATTTTTTGTGATAGCAAAGAACTAGAAACAACATAGATGCCTATCGATTGAGAAACAGCTTTAAAAAAACTGTGATATATTAATGTAATGAAATATTACTGTGCTGTAAGACATAACAAATATGATGAATAAAGAGAATCATGGAAAGATTTATATGAATTGATGCAGAGAGAAGTAAGCAGAGCAGTGAAGCCAATATGCACAACGTCTACAAGAATGTAAATGGAAAGAAAAACCAAAATATAATCAAAAGTGAATGTTGCAAAATTGCAAAGAACAAGCATGGCCTGAAAGAAGTTTGAGAAGATACCCCCAGTTCACTCATTTTCAGAGGTGGGAGATCCACACATATATTTTTAGACTTTTTCAATATGTTGATAGGTTTTGCTGATTGTATATTACCCTTTATCCCTCTTTTCCTTTCTTTAAAAAGTATTATTTATTTTTGGGGACGAGTCTCTTGGAAGGGCAGGAGGAATGATACTTGGGACATAATAAAAGAGGTAGCAATAAAAATTAATTTTAAGAAACAACAACCCTATT